>NW_003852502.1:4808720-4827343 GCF_000181295.1 Otolemur garnettii | reverse complement strand
CTGCCACCTTAGGTGTATGTGGCTGGTGCCTTAGCCACTTGAACCACAGGCGCTGAGCCAAATAAGTCGATTGGGGGTACTGGGGATTGAACCCAGGACCTCGTGCATGCTAAGCACACGCTCTACCACTGAGCTATACCCCCTCTAAATCTTTCTCTTTTAAGGTATAATGATTCCAGTTCTAATGACAATTAAGTCCTTTAATCAGGAGTTTGTGCTGGGAAGCATTTTCCATGGAAAAGGAATGGCTGTAAGCATGGCCAACGAGGCAACTCTTGAATTTGACTTTTGTATTTTATATATTAGAGAAAATTGTTATTTGGCTTCATTTCTCAGGCTACCTCCGGGTAAAATTGGCCTCAGCTTTCTTAATTTTAGCATTATAAGAATTTATTTTAATGCAGATTACATAGTGGTGAAGGGTGGGATCTAGATAGAAGTTTGGAGAATGGCAAAATCTATATTTGCTCGGAGACTGATTAAGATGTTGGATTATAAAATCAATAAACTGTTAGATGTGAAAGAAAATATAATTTAGAGAGATGTGTCACTCATCCCGTACCATCATGTACTGAACAGAAAAGCTGCTTTTCCACTGGGAACAAATTGCATTTCCTTTAAGAGGAACACAAAAGCTCCCTCCGGAGGAGTGTTGAAATCAAATAATAATTTCAATCTATAATGCTTTACATTTAAAAAGCTGAGTCACATTTGCTCAACAGCTTTCAGAATGTAATTGTAATTTGTCTTTTGAATTATCATAGTTCCTTTTTTGTTACAAAAAAAATGTGAGGCATAGAAAAATCGACGTGTTGTAACTGCTATTGAGTTCCTTTCAAGAAGGTTAATTTCTAAGAGATGTGCCAGTCTTGGTACCTGATGGAGCAGGAAACCCTCCAGACAGCATATGCCCTTTCTATGATTTGTTTGTAAGCAATCCTTGTGGCAGAATTTAGAAGTAAAAGCAGAACTGATGAAACACATGTAGAGGAGCGGTGGAACTTTATTCACGGTGTCTGCAGGAACTACAATAAAATAGACCTTCCAAGAATGAGGTGAGATACATTCTTCAATTCCATTTTATATTTTTTAAATTAAACTTCACCTAGTACATTAAAATACATAAAACAGAGTCAATGGTCTGAGATTTCACCCAACTGCAAGTCAACCTGTGAATCTGCCCCACTTCATGGAAACTGCCTAAAGTCACAAGACTCCTGTATCAGAAACAAGGGTTCGTTTGTTACTCGTGACATTAGCAACAGGCAGAGTATCAAGCCTTTAGAGAAGTGTCACTCATTCTGTAAAGTGACAAAAGGCAGCTGAAGCGGTTTAGCGCTTATGTTTAGTAGCACTATTTTTTTCAATTGGTAATTGCTATCCTGAAATTTGCCCTTTTGTATAAATCAGAAATTTCTCAAATATCCGGAACTCTCTGTTTAAAGCTAATTAAAAATCTTCTTCCCAAATTCCTACATAACACTATTCTGCCTAAGATCATTTTATCTGCTGATACCTTCCAGATAAACATTAGGTGCTGATATTTTTAACAAAACTCTCAGTTGACTACTTGAAATGACAGAATGGTTAGAATTGAGGTAAGCTTAAATTTGTTCCCTAAACAATTGAATAAAGTAGATCTCTTAATCATTTCTGAGGTTGAATCATTCAAATGGTAATCTGGATATTTTGTCAAATATTTGCTGCTTTTACATTAAGTATTGGGAAAATATCAAGCGTCTTTTTTACTCTGTTGTAATGTGGCCATTGAAAACCATTTCTACTGTGGATAGTTCTGAACACAGGTGTCTACAAGAATAGCATAAGAGACCGCTCCACGCACCTGTCACCCACCTGTAACAGCTGTCAACTCGGGGACCCACTTACCCATGTCACTTTTACTTAGACACTCAGCCCCCATTCATTATTTTGAAGCAAATTCCCAAGGTAACATTTTATCATCTTTAAATAAGTCAGTAAATGTTTTATAAAGAAAGAAAAACCTGAAAGCACAATAATGAAAATACTATGAGCCGTCTAGAAATAAATCATAATTTCTTAGAATAATAACATTTTCTTGGTTCCAATATTCCCAATTGCTTATCTTTCCCCTTTTAACTAATCAATTTACTTTACCTCGCAGAGGCGTTGTGTGCCCTGCTCCTCATTCCCTGCGTTTCTCGTAAACTTGTAGATCGAGAATTTTGATTAGATGTAGGATTTTTGAATATTATTTGGCTAGAATATTATTTGTATTTCTGTCAGAATATCCTAATACCTTATTTTCTTTCATCTTATAATATGATAAAATATTGATAATGATTCTTTAGTTATTTCATTAATATTGATAGGTTTGTGAAATGGGGATATTCTAATTTTATTATTTATTTCTACCTTTTTTAAAGCTGAAATACTGCTATAAAGAGAAACTTCCTCTTCCTCAATTATTTGATTTGGTTACTCTACATTCAAATATATTTTGTGTATAGAAAAGGATAGATGCTTTTCTTTCCCTCAAGTGCACCAATTTTAAACAAAATTAGTTGCTACCCTCGCATCCTTATTGGGCCCACTAAATGTAGTTTAAAAGCACAGTTATAAAGTCATACTTATTTCATACTTATTTTTATTGAGACTCAAATAACCTGGTCATTAGCCAGTAGAAAGCTCTTCCAGTTTACTCCTAAGTCCTTTCCATGTGGCAGCAGAAGGCACAAAGAAGTTTCAATATCTTTATTATTTTCTTTCTTTCTTTTTTTTTGGGGGGGGGGATATGGAACGCTTCACGAATTTGCATGTCATCCTTGTGCAGAGGCCATGCTAATCTTCTCTGTATCGCTCCAATTTTAGTATATGTGCTGCCGAAGCAAGCACAATATCTTTATTATTTTCTATTACGATAAGGTCTCCCAGCCGCATCGGGGGTAATCCTTTTCCTCGTCTTATAATCGCCTCTTTCTTTATGAGACTTTGGTTTATTTTTAGCGGGAAAAGATATCAGATACCACATTCTGGGGTCTCGGGGTATTGATCACTGCTGCAGTCCTCATTTCCCCCCAAGCTTTTTCAGTGGACGGAGTTAAAGTGACATTTTTACTTTGTACATAATAGTTGTATATCTTTATAGGGTACGTGTGAGGTTTGGATACAGGCATACAGTGTTAATTAATCCAGGAAGGTTAATTAGGCTATCCGTCACCTCCATCCAACGTTTAACATTTCTCTGTATCAGGAACATCCCCCAAAGTAATAGATGGATATGTTAAGTTCATACTGATATTTCCAGTTCAATTTTGGGATTACTAGTTTTTACTTAAAATTCTTGATTTAATACTTACCTATACTTATCTATTTATTTTAAACCATAAAGTTTGCTTTGTGATAATACATACTTAATTGTTTGGCTCAGCCTTTAGTCATCTCGAGCGATAGCCTTCCTGCTCTGTAGAAACGATTACATTGGTGTTTATTCTTCTGAACATTCATACTAGTCCACTAAATGTGGACTTGGGAATCAAAGACCTTGGTCTCTGACACCTTCTTGGTAGAGTATTTGATCTTAATTGCCATCTTTGGCTACATTATAGAAGCCACTATGACTGGACCATTGGGAAAAGGAGTTAACAGTTTAGTTTTTAAGACCTATGTAGCTCATGAGCACAATGCTCTCTTCCCTTACTGTGTATATAATTTCTAATTTACCAAATATTTTTTGGTTAAAATTACTCCATCTCCTTTTTGTTTAAGTGTAATCTAGTTAAGTTTTTCTTTCCATTGTAAAACCTATAAAGAGAATAAACCAACCCACATACAGTAAAATACTAAGAGTAAGATTTAATCCCTTTTGCATATGGCAAAAAGTCAGGAGAGGTTGGCCTGCGTATTTATGAGAAATTTTTCAAGGAGCTGTTAATGTGTATAATCAGTATACTGAATTCTCTAATTTGGGGTAGAATCATTCCTAGTCTTAAGGTAGAATAGCTAGAATATATTTAATATTAGGGTGAAACAACTACGTGTTTCTTTAAATGTGAACTAAGTTTCTTCCTGCATTAATTCTCAAGCCATAGCTTCATTTTTCGATGTGATATACATTGGAATTCACAAATCAAGGCAAGATGTTCCACTCAGCCATCCCAAGCCCATTATCTTGTTGTTGAGAGTTTTCTTTTTTGGGTGGTTTTGAATTAGTAGTTATACAACCAGAGAGAATGCTGCTCAATCTTGGGGACCATCATTATGAAGTTAGCAATCTGTCTCATGGCTTCACTGTGGAGCCTTCTGTTTTGTTTACTGAGGGTGAAAATAAAATCACAAATGTGTTTAGTGCTTTCTTGAATTTCACATTTTATTCTGTGTTCATGAGCAAGAATAATTCATTTGGCATAACCCGACTTAGTTTTGACTTCATGGTAATTAAACATTTAGTCTTGAACTAAGAGTGTTTATTAGCGTGGTTTCATTCTGCCTCTCTTCCCAGGCTGCAGATAAATCCTCAGAGGGACGGCATGACCATTGCAGGAGACCAAATAAATGACTCTATTCCCTTCAGAGAGGCAATTTCTGAGAAACCCAGAGTTTACCACCAGTAGCTCCTTCCTGAAAGACATTTTAAAGCATATACTCTGTCAGCCTAGAAATAATCTTATGTGGGAAATCTGTGATTAGAGAAGGAAAGCTTAGCAGAATATTTTGTGGAAATCAATAAATCCCAGTATATGTTGTCTATAAAAATCAGAAACCAAGAAAGTCTGATTTATGAAGTAAGAAACATAACTAAAATACTGGAGAACGGCAGCAGTGATGTCAATGTGGAGGTGTTAGCGCTGAATTCCATTCACTGAGAGACTAACAATCATTGCAGTCCTTGAAGAGTTAATCATGCTTACAACGTTTTTCGGTAAACACAGAAAATGGCCTTGAAAATCACAGAGAGAAAAACACGGACTAGGAAACAAAAGTCTCGATCAATTCAAACAAAGGAGAAAGGATGTGTACAGATTGCATTGTCGTTTGCCAAATGTTATTATTCTACTTCTTGCTGACCACTGGACTCCCCACCCCCTGGATTTCAGGGTCAGTCCTGTTACTGGCTGCTCTGTAATTGGCTTAGGCCAGTAAATATTAGTGATTTGTGCAGAAGCTTCACAGTCCAGGGAATGGTTCATCATCTGCTTTTCCCCTTTGTTAGAAGACTTGACAGAGGCTACTTCTGGTCCCGGCGGGAAGATGGCAGGGAGAGACAGAGCCACCATGACGAATGGACACCAAGTAAGAAACAAAACTTTGTTGTGACAGATGCCTGAGCCTTTATAGGGTAATTGTCACCAGAAGCATAATTTAGCCTATCCTTACTAATAAGGGAAAAGATTTGTCATGAAAGTCTTTGGGACTAGTAACTGTGTGACCTTAGGTCACACACCTTTGACCTTTGAGTCATGTCACCTTTAAACTTTAATTTCCTCTCCTGTGAAGTAACATATTATGTAGACAGGAAAATCTCTGGGAGACTTAAGAGAAAATGGAGAGTCAGAAAATAAAATGATTATCCCACTTATTAAATACAGCCCTTGAAATAAAAATCATTTAAAATCCTACATGTCCACGTTTGACCCCCATCCACACCTGTTTGTAAATGCACCAGAGAAAGGAAACAAACTAAATTAATAGCAATTATTACTAGAAGAGAACGGAAGGGGAGATGAAGGTAGAAAAGGACTTTTTTTTTATTCTTTCTATTCATTATTTGAACTTTTTATAATTGAGTTTTACGTGTTCGGAGTAACTTTGTCAGAACACATAATAACTTGAGTGATGATTAAAAAAAAATGATCCATGATAATAACTAAAGAGAGAAAGAGAGAGATCAGTCTTTTAAGAGAAGGATTTGAACTTGAGATTTAATCAACATTTGAGCAATTTTAAGTCAAGATTCTGTTGTCCATATGGGACAATATCTTCTTTAAAAACATGTTTATATAAAACCTGTTTCTCTTGGTGTGTGCCATGAATTATCCATGGACAAAACCATTTCATGCCCAGTGTGCTTGTAAGGACACATGATTAGGAACTTTCTGTAAATTTCAGGAAAGGGAGGCCGAGAACCTCCTAGAGAAAACTGACAATGTTCAAGGATGGTTGAACGATCTTTGAAAACCCTGGAAGAAAGACTATATAGCTCAATTTTACAAAAACAGCATTATATTCATTGGAAAACATCTTGAATTTAATACAAATATGGCAAAGAATTATCAAAATAGGTTTGTGCTATAAATGTCACAATTCAGTGTATGTTAGTCATTGCCCACTATATTTCAGGATAGTTCCAAAATCACAGAAATTAGATATGATTTGATATCTTCTCTTATGAAATATATAGTCTAGGAGAAAATGACTCACAATCAAGTAGTTGTTAATTTAATAACTTAGCTATTATTGTAATAATTTAGTTCATTCTTATCTTGAAAATGTAGCTAGTCCTTGAAATAAAAGCACAAAGGTACTTTTAGGGAACATCATAATTAAGGGACAAGATTTAATTTTTAATTTTATATCATTGTAATAATTTTCAAGATAGTATCATTTTACATACATCCAAGTTAAGCATAATTTCAGAAAGAGCAAAATAGAATGAAAAATTGATTTTATTTTTGTAGTTATTTCTATAAAAGACTTGATGCCTTCTAAGTCCCCCACAGAAACCAGCAGAGGACAGAACTGAAGTAGAGAACGTACCTCTGTTTCTGGATGTGGCTTCCCTGTGGCTGTTTCCATGGCTCAGTTAAATGCTGCCCTAAGTATGGGCTCGTCCAGGGCTGTGTGGATCTGAATGAAGAATGAAATGGCTGTTTGGGAACACATTCTCTTATTAGGTTATTATTATTCTTTTGATTATATGAATTTTGAAAACAATTTAAGACAAATAGTCATCTTCTGCTGAACTGCTTACTCTTCGTAAGTCATTTTTTTCCCCAAAGCTTTTCACCCTACGAGGGTCATGTGTTTAGTTAGAAGAATAATTTTCATGAAAGTGATAGAAAAAATAACTTCAAGGTGCTCACATTTCAGATACTTTTCTAAAATGAGCACTGATGAAAGCCTTTTTGAAATTATGAGGAAACTGTTAGACTCCTAGACATTCTCTGGTGATAACAAGTGGATAGAGGGAAGCGGATATTTAGAATGCACATACATATAAATGCAGCAGAACCCTGTAAGGCGGCCACCCACGGCCTGTAACGGAGGAGTCAGTGTAAGGAACGGGCCACCGTACTGATAAGTACATGTGGTGCATGTCTCTCTGTGAATATGAGGGCACCTTAGGGGGTGGTCAGCTATGGAAATACTTCTGTGTAATATGATATGAGGGAAAGAGCCGTGGACTAAGACCAGAAGCTAGATAAGTAACTCTAACTTCCTGCCATGGGTTTAGAAAATTTCCTTAGGAGTGCTAAACTTCATAAATGAAATGGGGAGTATATCCATCAGGGTCTCAGCAGAATGAGAAGCCACACGCAGGTGGACTATTTATAGATGCTGTGGTTAGGGTTAAAGGTATCGGTGACAGATTTTGACACATCCAAGGCCTACGTGTCATGGAATCTGTTGAAGTGGCTTGAAGATGCGGGGTGGGAGGAAAGTGCCACTGCAGCCTGGTGAGCGCGAGAGCCACAGAGAAGGCAGGTGGCCAGCAGAGGCTGAGGTCGTAGAGGGACCCCAGGCTGCAGGAACGGCAGCACTGACACAGCAAGGGGGCAGAAGGAAGGACCCCAATCCTCCCTTCTGAGGTCCTGGCTGTTTCTCCCCTGGACTGAACCCAGCCAGAAGCCACAGTGTGAAGGAGCTCAGGGGATATAGTCTGTAAAGTGCATCCTTTTAGGTCACGGGAAGTTGAAGAGAAGGGCAAAGAATAAATGGTGTCGGAGAGGTTCGTATAGACCTTTGGAAGAACATTAGTGTCTGTTACTCGTGATTGGTACAGAGCTTGAGTGATATTTGGAACAGTAAGGTTCCTTGTAAACTGTAATGGCTCTAGCAAGGTCAGATCTGAGTCTAATACACTTAGCCAGCCTCACTCCCCGCCACTGTCACCAAAGACTAGCTGGAGGGACCGTCCTGTTCCTTCCCCACAGTCCAAGGTGTTACACTCTTTTTTCACTTTTCTTGTTCAAGAACAATCTTGACATTTATTCTGAACACATTTTAACTGGGTAAAAATATTGAGTGTGGGAAGGGAACGGTGTACGCTGTGACTTGTCCCAGCAATCATACCCCGTCCCAGCCCAGACGTGACCTTAATTGTAAACAGATTTTATCACAAAGTATCTACCATCAGCTATATTGCATTTTCTTCCTCCAGTGCCTCCTGAAAGTAAAATTCACAATGAAATAGCCTTGGATATGTTATTTGTCATCATTTCTGCTCTGCTATGAATTTTACTCAGCTTGATAAAAGTTTATATTTCATAAAAGCAACTGCAGTGATGGCATGGGGGGGGGGAGTTACGACTGCAGAAAAGCTTTTTGTCAGAATTTCCTCATGTCAACCACAGACACTCCCCATTGCTTTTCTGCCAGACATGCCCTGGCCAACCAGCTGGACACATTGCAGCCTTGTCCTGGGCCATCGTGTAAGCTCCTTCCAGACCCAGTACACAATAGCATGGTGACTTTTGTACCAAGAATAAGTGAGTCAATAAACTATCACGTTCTATTTTGACAAAAGAATGGGAACTAACCTTTTATGGAGATTCCCACGTTTGGTTTTGTATGAACAAAATGTATTTAAAGCCTAAAGTTACTTCATTTTGAACCTTCCCGTTTTTATTTACTTCTATTCTTTGCTGCAACTGTTTTCATGCATTTAAGTCCTGGACCGTCCTCTGTGACCTGAATTAGCTCCTTAAACTCTCCTCCAGATTCCTGGAAACTTGATTTGGATTTTGCACTCATACAAGTTAAAATGCTTGAGGTTGCAAGTATAAAATTCCTAATTAATGGTGGCTGATATGATTGTTATCTCAAGTACTAAGGAATCTAGGGAGCAGTGATTTCAGGGATGGCTCGGCGGCTCAGTGAAGTCATGAGGGCCCCTCGTGTTTCACATGTTTCACTGCCATTCCTGTGGGTCACAGGGCTCTTCATTCTCACAGATAGCAATGGCAGCGGTGAGGCATGGGAAATTATTCTGTTCCTCCTCTTTGGAGGGTTCAAACTTTATTGAATAAGCTTTGAGTTGATTTTTTTCTTTATGTCTCATTGGCTTAAACTGGGGGTCATACATATAACCAGCCTGACTTTAATCACTAGCAAAGGAGTCTGTGGTTTTCATGGTTAACTAAGATGAATTATGCGTTGCCCGAGGCTACCTCCCTTTCCTAAGCGCAAGGCTGCAGATTTCCATATGAAGTCTGTGCAAGGAAGATGAGAGGATCACTCTCGAGCAGACAAAGGAGCGCTGGACACGGGGACTTTTGTGATGTTTTCTGCCCTGTGCCTTTTCATTGCTGTGGTCTCCTTTTCATGGATTTTGTCCCACCCTGTTCTCTGACTACATGGAATTAAAATCTCTCTTCCCGTAAAGTAGCCTTTAACCTGTGGAGCTGTCTGATGTTATTAGTGATTCTGAATGTGAATTCCTAGACCAGAATTGGGACAGCATAGTCAAGTGTTGATGAAGAATATTGAGATTTAGAAGGGACTTGTGCCACCCTAGGTAGTACCACTAAATCCCCAGCCTCGGCAGACACTGAGGACTCTTTTCTCTCTCTCCCATTGCAATTTCTTTTTTTACTGTATTGCAGAGACCAGAAAATAAATTTCATTTCCTTAGGGCTGTGAGTGATCATGGGACACATGGGCAAGGAGACATGAGTGTCTGCACCTGAGGAGGACTCACCACCCCGAAGGAGAAGGGAAAATTTGCAAGTACATTCAGCCCTCCCCCTCAGAGAGTTTTGGATCTGTGCATTCAACCAACCACTGATCAAAAATACCAGATAAAATGTATAGATAAGAAGGGCCTTACAGAGCAACTATGCACACAGCCTCATATGCACCATCTATAGGTGACATAAAGTATGGGGCTGGATGTGGAGGCCCTGCCAAGGCTACTCCTTTCTCCACAGGGGACTCAGCACCTGTGGGTTTGGGTATCCAGGAGGGCTCCTGGGACCAACCCCCCGAGAATACTGAGGGAAATTATGTAAGATTTTGCCCTTTTCTCTTTACGTTTTGTCCTTGTTCCTTGGTTTTTCTCAGACACCAATATATAACCGTAGGTACAGCAGACAGCTTGCAAACTCAAGGTTGAAAACTCATGCTGAGGATGGCAGAGTGGGAAAAAGAGTGGGGTGAATGTCACTGACTCTTCTTACTAGCCTTGGATTGCTGACAAGGAATTAAAAACAAATAGATGAGCAATAAAAAATTGTGTCATTGGCTCGGCACCTGTAGCTCAAGTGGCTAAGGCGCCAGCCACATACACCAGAGCTGGCAGGTTTGAATCCAGCCTGGGTCCACCAAACAATGACAACTACAAGCAAAAAGTAGCCCGGCATTGTGGCGGGCACCTGTAGTCCCAGCTACTTAGAAGGCTGAGGCAAGAGAATTGCTTAAGCCCAGGAGTGAGGTGTGATGCCATGACCATCAACCCAGGGCAAGAGCTTGAGGCTCTGTCTCAAAAAAAAAAAAAAAATTTTGTGTTATCACATAAGCCATTTAAGTATTTTAGGCAGTAGGACATTCTTCCTAAGTGGTATGTTAATGACCCACTCCCTTGCTTATTTATTTAGTTTTGTCGAGCTGGTTCTGTTTTCATGGAATCCCATGAAATGTGACTTTGTTTCATCAGAGCTGGGTCCTTTATTCCATCTCATTGGTATCAAATGTAATTGTTCCTAAAAATCAATTTTTGTAGAGTTGGCTGGTCATTTCTCTGCTCAAAATGCTTTTTAAGATAAATGGCATCAGGAATTATATCTTGTGGCCCCCGCCTACATGTCCAGATTTATCTGCTATCTTCTTGCTGCTTAGACGATAGTCATCCTTAGTTAGCCTCCGCTGACCCGCCGTGCTGTGTTCCTGCCTGTCACATTCTCCATCAGACTATTTTCTTTGCTTAGAGCATCTTTCGGTGTTTTCTGAAACAAATTTCCAAATGTTGAAATTTTTCTATCTTTCTTTCTTAATTCAGGTGACATCTTTGAGAAACCTTCTAGTGCTTACATGAATGTCCTGCCCACATGTAAATTAAGAGTTAACTGTTATTATTATCTCTCCCTCCCTTACATTATGAAAAACAAGCATTAATTAAACATAAATTGTGTTGTTTAAAAGTCATTATTTTCATATGCAATTACTTCCCCCAGAAGATTTTTAAACTCTTTAAGGGTAGACTTGATCTGCACTGTCGGTGTTGAATTGATACAGCTCCAGGTCTTCCTCCAAGCTGCTCTCCAGAAGACTCAGGCCTGTGTCGCTCCTAACAGGTTTGTGTCGGTGCCGCCCACTGCCCATCCTTTCCATTGTTTTGCTTCAGTCTCTGCTGTTAGCTTTTCTTGGGAGCTATACAGCAAGCGAAAACCCAGATGCTGATTCGACACCAACATAAGAGAATTGCTAGCTTACCCTTCTGGCAGCCTGCTTCCCTGATAAGCACTATTAACTTCTTCAGCCCCCAAGTTGGTTTTCATTTGTTGTTCTGCAAAGCATTTATATTCCTTGACGCACCACCTTCCATCCCACCTCTCCACCTGAATGCAGGCTTGCACTGAACCCAAACCACCTGATGTGGGGGGAGGGCTCAGTATCCTACTAGTCCCTTTCTGAGGCTCGATGGCTGCCACTGTCACATGTAATCAGCTTTCCCAGAATCGTGTTTGCGGAACACATGCATTGGGAGTGTTTCTTGGTTTTCCAGATCTCTAATGGCTAAGCCCAGTCCACAGATGAAATCCTGGCTAAGACTCATATTTACATTCAAGCAGCTCAGGATTTTCTAAAGAGAAGTATGATTCTGTACCTGGCCCCAGCTCTCATCCTTGTTAAACGGCTGAGCTGGTTTCTGACCACCTTTCCTGCTCTCCCCCTTCACCCTGAGATTCTTCTCACATGACTTTGCTTGGGGAATGACACTAACATCCTTGGACAACCAATTCGTTGCCAAATAGGCTTGGGGCATTCATTTCTGCATGATTTTCTTTCTTTCTTTTCTTTTTTTTTTTTTTTTTGTTTTAAGTTGGAGTGAATACAAAACAGAAAATAAAAGACATTGAATTAATTGCTGGCCTTTAGGTAAGAAACACTGCTTTTTCTCATAACAACAGTTGAAAATAGCAAGGAAAAAATTATAAAAAAGGAAAAAATATCTTCATAGGCAAAAATCCAAATGTGCATAAACCTAAACGTCAGTCATAACTGTTCTAGTCACTTAATGAGTAGATGTGATATGTCAATGAGTGAAATAACAAACAGTAATCCCCTTATCTTCTTTGATTCGTCATAAAGTGGTCAATACCCACTCTTCATAAATCAGCTGGACTCGCCATCTTCTCTCTATCAGCCTTCTGGGCTTTGACGACTTGTCAGATGTTATAAAGGTAGAGTCAGTGTCCAGTTTTTCTTCCGTTAGCTGTTTTCATAAATGTTCGTGTGACAGCCAGAGGGTCTCCCCTGGGAGGAGCTGGTCATAACCCAGCACAGGTTGTTCAATTGTTGAGCAAAAAAACAAACTTTGGGGAGCGCTAGAAGTTACCAAAGGAAGTCTTGATATTCTAATCTCATTTGTAAGCCTCATTATAGACATGATGTAGGCCTAATAACCTTGATTATTTGGAGAAAAACATCTGAGCCATCTCCCATTTTGTCCAGATCCCAGAGTATTTTCTCACCTTTGTGGATAACAAAGAATCAAAAACCCTAGGAAGGCAATATTTATTAATTATATTGTCTCGGAAGCCTTAATCTCAAGCCCAGTTAAGTCCAGGTGTTAGCCAAACCCACAGATTATATGGGTTCAAAATTCCATTCCAGTAACCCTGGAATTAGTCCCAGTGGCTGTTTTTGTTTCCTTTATTCTCCTCTTCTAGACTTTTCTTTTCATTCTCCTCCTTTTCTTTCCTTCCTTTCTTTCCTCTTTCCTTCCTTCTTCCTTCCTTTCTCTTTCCTTTCCTCCTTCTTTTCTTCCTACTTTATTATAATGAACCGCTCTAACACTCAGGCATCATTAAAAGCATGTCACATTAAAGGTGTCATCGCACCCCCCTGCTTGACATAAAACTCCTTAAACAATCGACTCCTTTATGGGTGATGGAACTTTGATCAATGAATTTCTCAGTTCCGACTGTCCTGGTCTTAACAAGTCCCCCCTAAGGTCCGGGCTGTATAGTGGGGGTTGTTTATTGTCCTTTATTAACAGCATGCTTCCATTTAGCATCAATTTGCACAAATGACTTCAGCATTAATGAGGAAACCTATTCAATATCTTTGAGTGTTCAAGTAATGGAAAGAGTATTTATGTTTTTCTTAGTGACACTTGCTTGTCACAAAGCACAGCGGTAAAAGCATCCTATAATTTCAGCAGGTCTCTATGATTTATGTCTCTTCATATTTTTCTATCTAATTCTGCCCCTGTTTATATTTAAGATTATGATGAATTAATCATATTCTGTCTTTTAAAGTGATATCATATTTTCTCTGTTTTAAAATATTTTGTAGATGTCATAGTTAAGGATTTTTTGCATACTCTTAAAATTTGAATAAGGGATATTTAACTTAAGTATTTCCTTCTTATTAACTGTTAAATTTGATTTTACTAATTCAATGTTACAAATAATGCTGCTATACTCATAATTTTACATTAATTTTTTATTACATTTCTAGTTTTTCCTTAAGATTTGTTCTTGAAAAATATAAACAATATGTTAGTATTATGATATATTAGTTAAGTTTTTCCAAAAATTTCTTATGCCAATCCATTATCCTTCTATTAACTTGTAAGAACACATTTTAACATATAATTGAACTTTGATCAATGAATTTCTCAGTTCCGACTGTCCTGGTCGTAACAAGGCCGCCCTAAGGTCTGGGCTGTACAGTGGGGGTTAATTAATTAAGCATTATTAGACATTTATTGTTTGTGAAGACATTATCAAGATATAATGCCAAATCATCATGAACTTCTATAGTCAGAGGTTATCTGGTCTATCTACAAAATTCTGAATTGATTTATGTCAATATTCGTGGTCAAAGGGATCTGCTATTTTCTTAGGATAGCTTATTTTTGTCATATTCTACAATAATTGAAAGATTGTGCCTTATGCAACTAAAAGCTGTGATAGTGATAAAGACACAGCAGACAGAAACTGAAATTTCTCTGCTGGGCAAGTTATTCAAATTCTGTTGAAGAAAGAGTTACAACTTGTTTTCACCTTTGAACCAGATCACAAGTGAGGCTGCTAAGGAGCTAGCCTCACTAACCTCTGGCCTCCTTTATGGAAGACGGAACTTTGATCAATTTCTAATTATCCGTATTATAGCTTAATATATACCAATTAGGCACTATAAGACGGGTTTTGTCAGGCTTTTTTGATGAGCTTCAGCATCACATAGAAACAATGGTACAAAGGTTACTTAGAAATAAATTGTTATGCCAGGGTCACGTCTCGCCGTTCCAGGACCTCCGTCTCAGTGGGAAGGGCAAAGGATGGACCTTTGCCTTCGGTCGTCCCTGAACTGCCCCAGGAGATCCCAAGGTGCCTTCCTCCCTCCTCCACTTCTAAGGAAGCAGGCAGATTTGAAGATGTCTGCTGACCAAGGCTAAAAAACCACACAACAGTTTTACATTTTAGAGGCATCCCGCTTGGACCACTGATTCGTCTCAAGGAATTTTCCTGCTGCATCATTTATAAAACCCAAACAGGGGGAAAAACACATTTCTCTCACAAATGAACTAAGCAAATAAAAAAAACAAAACAATGAAAACAGACCTATTAAAATAAATGCTTGTAATGAGTACAGGATTTTTTTCAGTTGTAATGTCTGAGTTCTTCAGTGTATCTTGAGTGCGTAGAATTGAATACTATTCTGTTAATTTACACAAGTGATTTTCATGAACTTATCACAAATTTCCCCCTTCTTTGACTTTTAATCCCAGTTTTCTCTGAGATGGCTTTTACTTGCCCCTTCCTTTGGGCAGAATCTGTCTTTTCTCTTCAGAGCCATATGCAGTGATCACTGTATTATAGTTTCCTGACCTTAAATCTCACCATCTGAAGCTTTCAAATCGTGACATGCTCGGATGGGGAAATCCTCAGACAGGATCTCTCTTGAATCACATGAAGAGACTAACAAAAAAGTTTTGTTCTCATTGGTGCCTCTTCTTTTCATTATTTGTTCCTAGAAAACAAATATTGGTGCCATCCCTTTTCTCCATTCTCACAGACTCACCCAGTCTTTCAAGTTTATTACCTTTTTCTACCTGCTAAGGATGCTTGTGTGTGTAGGCTGCTTCTTCTGAGAGTTAGAAGGCTTTTCCCCTCCTAAGATAGATGCAGCATGATTTCTGCCTTCTGTATTCTCCCGCAACCCGTGAGACTAGTGAGCTGTGCGAGGAAGGCAGTGTAGACTCAGGGGAGAGAAGAGCCTAGGATCAAGCCTGGGGGTTGGGGGTGGCCGGGTGGCGAGAGTGGACCAAGCTTTCAAGATTGAAAAAGGCAATGAGAGAAAGGAGGGTGAGAAAACACAGTGAGGTCAGGGAAGATGTGAATTATTAGCAGGGAGACACAGAGATTGGATATTGTTTTGAATTTAATTTAATTATATTTTAATTTCAGGTTAATGTAAGGGTACAGCTAGGTAAATAATGCTTGCATTTGTGGGTACAGTCCCTCATGTAGTTGTGTCCTGCACCCAAGAGGTGTGCCAGGTACCCTTACATTGTGCCCATTAAGTGAGTGGATGTGTTTTCTTTATATATTTCTTATGCAATATATTTTTATTTTGCTTTGGGTTACTGACTTCTTGATCTTAGTATTCACTATATAGAATGTTTAATTGAGTCAATAGATATGTTCACTGCGTACTAGGCTGAATTATGCCCTCTCCCCTCAAATTCATGTTGAAGTTCTAACCCCCAGTACCATAGAGAATGACTGTCATTGAGAGACGGGGTCAGTGAAGGGGTCAGTAAGGTAAAATGAGGTCTTTTATTCAGTTCCTAATGCAATATGGCCGACAGTCCATAAGAAGAGGAGCTGAGGACACACACACGTGTGCACACAGAGAGGAAAGACCACGTGAGGACATGGTGAGGTCTGCAAGACGAGAAGAGAGGCCTCACAACACACCAGGACTGCCAGCACCCTGATCCCCGACTTCAACCCTCCGTCACCATGAGAACAAATGTCTGTGGTTTAAGCCACCAAGTCTGCGGTACTTGTTACGGCAGCCTTGGCAAACTTTACATATTCTCTATCTTATCTTATTTTTCTTCAGTATTTAAAATCATCAATGATCCATTAACATGTTGTCATATTTTGTTACTTCTGATATAAATTTAGCTGGAATAAATGGTTTCAAAGTCACAGATGAGACAGAAGTTTACTTTTCTCTCACTCAAGAGTCTGGGCATTGAGTTCAGGAACAGAGTGGTTGCTTCACGGTGCTAAGACTCTAAGTTCATGCTAACATTTTTCTTTGAAATTCTTGGCACATTTCATCATTCATTTGGTCTACAGTAGCTCACTTCCACATTGCCATCTCAGGATCAGCCCTGTAAGGAGGGATTTGAAAACTGCACATAGCACTTGTCCTTATATAACACAGGGCAAGACTTAGTCACTTAGTCCCGCCTGCTTTTACGGGAAGCTCAGACAACCTAAAAGTAGGGATACCAGGACTGGAGACAGTTTGTTTTCCAAAATTGCTTCATTCATCCTAGGAACTAAAAAGGAATTTAATCTATTTAATAGCTTTATACATACGAGGCACTAAAAAGGAGTTTAATCTATCACTTTGATTTTATCCTTATCATCAATTTTGTTTTTAGTTATTCTTATAAAACTTTAGAAATTTTATATTTCCTAAAATTATTTGTCTCCTACAAATAAAGGATTATATTTTATATGTGTGCTTTTCTGGGAGTAGATGTGCTTTTCACAACATTTATTTCACCAGTCATGATGTGTTGGAAAGGAAAGCAAGGTTACGCTGGTTTTTCTCAATTTTTCTCATTTGTAAAATTAGAAGATTTGGTTAGATAATCAGTAAGGTTTCTTCACAGTAAAATGTCTGTGATATAAGCCATATGTGTAACACAGAGGTTCTCTGTTTTCATAAATAGTTGAGAAGTGAGTTTTATCAATATAATTGTCATGTATAATAAATATTCAGCTAATGATTTATTTCCAAATAACTATTGGTGTAGTCCCTAAACAGCACTTCTGTATTAGGAAACCAAACTGAAATGAGCTTTTTCGTATGTTCGTATGTACTAAGCCACAAGGTGGCAACAGTAGAGAAATTTCCCTTTTATTTGATGATTAAGAATAAAAACCAAAAAGCTTGTGTAGAGAAATGTCACCAAGTAGGTAATGTTTTTTCCTCTTTCCGTTCACATGGACATTCTCAGACTGATAAGGCAGGAGGCACAAGCGTTTTGGTTTGTGCGCATCTAATTTCAGCAAGAGAGAAAATCTCTTAGATTTTGGTAATTGAGGGCAAAAATTACAACATCCCAAAACCACAAATTTCATCTAAAAGCAGGTGTTCATGTAGTCAGAGGAAACCCAAACTCAAAAATTTCCAATTCCCCAGATGTCCCATCCTCATGCCTAACAGACATCAGTTAGGAGCCCGAAATAGCTTCTCTGCTCTTTCCAAATATGGTCATTTTCTAATCCTACCAAACTGATATTGGAATAATAGTTTTCATAATATAGTCACAATATTTCATGCTGACTGTAACGCATATTTCTTAGATTAATATAGCAAAAATACTTATCCTTTCAAAAATTTAAAAACTGTATTATAACTGAGTCGGGTGAAAAAATAAATAAGCATTCTTTTATATTATCCAAAACAACTGAGTCATTTGAGGATATGAGAAGTCTTTAGGAATTATATAACCAAAAGCCATAACCCTGAGATATAAATGAACTATGGAATTTCATCTTAACGTTTATACAATAAAAATGCACAAAGGAAACATTTCAATTGAAAACAAGTTTACATGATATAAATGGGGAGAAAAGTCCAAATGCACTGATATCATTAAGAATCTCATCCCATCTAAGTTTGGCGAATCTGGTTTTCCTGCCTTGGAATCACTCTGGACTCAGAGTGACCACAAATGCACTTAATCACCTAAACTTCTTTCGGCCCCGCTCAGAGGCATGTGTCCTGCCCAGACAGAGGCTTGTCTCTCAGCTCTCCATTTCATGACCAGTCAGGCCCTGGGCTTGTGATTGTCCAGTAAACCCTCCTGTGGGCAAACACCCGCACTTTCTGTGCACTCTGCTCTGGCCTGGGATTGGGCTACAGCTGCTACTCTGCTGTGTCCGGCAAACAAGGTCACCTACTAGCTATGCTGCCTGCCAGGCCACTGGGCGCCCCTGTGGTGCCTC
>NW_003852502.1:4804835-4807232 GCF_000181295.1 Otolemur garnettii | reverse complement strand
TTTTAATACAGTTGCTGTGGTTTGAGAACTGCTGGTGTAAGGCCAATCCCTATAATAAGTCCATTATTTTTATATTATTTCTAGCAGTTCTCCTTCAATCCATACCTGACCAATGGATTAATGATATGGTACGGGGTTTCATAGGAACCTAACTTTGAGTGTGGATTTTCTGGGTTGGTTCTAGGGTATTTGGAATTGGTTCTGTAATTTGATTAGACTTAGATTCATTAATGACCCTTTTCTTGTGTTGAAGGTGGCACTGGTGTTCCATGCATACAATGGGAAAATATTTAGTTAAATTCCCATTTTTAGGTACTTGTCACCAAGTACGTGTATGTTTCTTATGTTAGATTTAGGGCACTGACTGAGAAGTAGGAGGACCTTGTTAATAGGAGGGGTTATGTGGTCACATTCTGATGACACTGAGAAGCTTGGAAACACAAATTTTTTAATGCTCTTTTCCAGGAGAAGTGGCCTTTCCTCTCCTGTCTGAAAAGCCTGGCCTTCCTTTGTGTAAAGACACACTAATAGACTTTCCTGAGTGGTTTTGTAAGAAACTACTGGTCCTCCTCAGGATCTGTCTTTATTATTTCTCACTGCTTCTAAATTTACAACAAACTCAAATCCCAATAAGATTTAGGGGAGAGGGCACAGAATGTGACCAGCTTACGTGATGGCCTGTTTGAAATCTACACTTGATGGGGGCCTATTAGAAAAGAGGTCCAAAGGCCAAACTCTCTTGCTCTACTGAATAGAAAAAGAGTTATGATGGAAGAGTAGATTTATCAGGCAAGATCTGTGTGCCTCCCCCAAATAGATCCTGCAGGCAGAGTACATTTCCTTCACTAAAGTTCTCAGAAATGTATGTAAGAGGGGAGTTCTTATGTTTTCAAAGAGCTCTGTGGTTGATATTTGCTGTCGGCCAGGAATGATAACTGGTGCTGAATTCCCTGGACTCAATGAGGATGAAGGTGTTTCAGACTGGGGGGTGACACGTGGCCGAGTGTGAAGACAATGTCAGCTTGTAATAGACCTGAAGTGGTATTCAGGGTGGTCTGACAGGCAGAGATAGATCGCTCTGGTTAGCTCTGGTTCTCTTCTTCCTTCTCTTACTCTCTAATTCTATGGGGTAAGATGCCAACATACAACAGCCTAAAATGTTGTAAAACAAAATAACTTCAGATCTAGAGAACAGAAGTCACAGCCCCTCAACAATCTTCCAGACATGAGCCAATTAATAGAGGCAGAGGCCCCCAAATGGAGGAGAAGCCAGATCCTCTTGCAAAGGACCTGCTACCAACTAAAAATTTATAATTCTAATTTTCCTCCTCACTTTTTCCAAGGAGATGTGAATCCATTTGCTGGAGTGACTACATATTGGTGAAGGGAAATAGTCAGACATTTAGAGTTACCAGACATTGGTTTTGAACTTGCACCAATCCCTAGGCACCCCAAATCTCACTGTGCTCCATCAGAGTAGGGATTAATAGAGGACAGATGTCAGGGGAGTTTTGGCTTTGGTCCTTCTTATTGTGGGCCGAATGGATTTTTGAATGGATCCTGTGGTTGTTGCCCCAGTTTGGAATTCATAATTGGAACAGCCAAATGCTGTAAGTGTGTGAGTTCTCACGTTCTTTTTCTGATGTGTGGAGTAAGAGTCATATGGGCAAAGAAGCCAAATAGAAACTACCGTGACTATCAAGACTGAGAATTTGCACACTTCTTCTGTGAAGGCCCTGTGAGTTAGTAAATATTTTAGGCCACTTGTCTCTCTTGTTCTTCTCTCCATTTCTTCTCATCATTCTCCTCCCTCTTTCCCTTTCCCATTCTCTTTTTCCTCCCTTATTTTCCTCCATCTTTTCCTCTCTTTCTTCTCCTTCTTCTTTCTCCTC
The DNA here is from genome assembly GCF_000181295.1 of Otolemur garnettii. Taxonomy (NCBI): domain Eukaryota; kingdom Metazoa; phylum Chordata; class Mammalia; order Primates; family Galagidae; genus Otolemur; species Otolemur garnettii. Next base: position 4,805,340 of record NW_003852502.1, on the reverse strand, counting down.
CCCTTCCTCATTCTCCCTCTTCCTCCGCCTCCCTTTTACCTTCTTTTTCCTCTTCACTCATCCTTCTCTTCCATCTTCTTCACTTTCTTTCCTTCTCAACCCTTTAAAAATGAAATATAAAAAAATATTTAGCTTAGGACCTATATAGAGGATTACATGTGGACCATACCTTGCCCGCCCTTGCTCCAGTGGAGTGACCCATGCCCAGTGATTTTTCCAAGGCAATTACTGGTTGCTACATCTGGTCCCTCCTATCACTAAGAAAGAGGCATAGTCCTTTGTGTACTTCCTGCAGAATATGTAGTTCTCATTTGGGTAAGTGAGACTACTGATTAGTTACCAAATAAACTAAAAAGGTGTCAGTATTACATGGAGCCCAGAGAAGGCCATGCAGCAGACCCAGGCTGCCATGCAAGGTGCTCTGCTGTCTGGGTCAGATGATGCTGAAATTATTGTAGGAGATAGGAATGGGCCTATGACCTACCCTGCCACCACACTCCCTTCT
>NW_003852502.1:4801371-4804530 GCF_000181295.1 Otolemur garnettii | reverse complement strand
TTCCTGGCCAGCCTTCTTCCATCCTTCTTCTCAACTTCTGTTTTCTCATACCTCTTCCTACCTGTTCCCTATCCTCTACTTGTTCCTTTCTGATAAAACTGAAGTATCATCTGATTCCTGGGTCCCACAGTATTTTCTCTACTGTTATCAAAATATATTCTCAACAGAGCCTATCCTTTCCAACATAGCAAAAGCGTCTGTTAAGTAAATACAGATCTCTCCAGTTTAGGTGCATATGCAAGTGACAGGAAAACGATGTTTGTAATGCTCTATCCTTGCTTCCTTGCATAAAGCCTCGGGTTTATGCATTTAGTTACAGCATGATCTTAATAGGTTCTGAGCCAGACATCCAGGGTATTTATCTTTGAGCTAAAGATAATAACAGTGATGACAACACAAAGGAAATATTTGTCCTTTCATCTTGCTCTGCTTAAAATGAGGCTATTTCTGCCCTTACTATTTAGGTCTCCAAGATCCCTTCGGATTGGAAAATTCCCTAGAAGAATTTGCAGGAGTCAGAAGCTGTTATAGTCCTTGTTATAATCTGTTATGACAAAAGGATACAGATTAGACTTGATAAGAGAAAAAATGTCTTGGTGAACAGTCAGAAGAAAGAAGGCCAGAACTTTCAGGTATTTCCTCTCAGGGTTGTGCAGGATGAGCTTAATGTTCTCAGCAGTCATGTGTGATAGCATGTGCAAAGCATTGCTAACTAAAGAAGCTCACTCAAGCTCAAGTGTCCAGGGTTTTATTGGAGGGTCAGTCATGTAGTGTGTAGCATCTATGTGGTGATCTCACCTACTCAACTCCAGTCCCTGGAGCAAAAAAGAAGTCTCACCACAAATCACATTGTTAACATAAACTATGTGGTCAAACTGGTGTGGCGGGGAAGTTACTTAGCTTCTCTGTTGCTATTTGCATTCATAGAAACATTTCTCAGGCAGAACATCCCAAGAGTTCAGAGTTCAGTGGCCTAGAGTTCATGTTGGGCTAGTCTTGAAAACAGGACTTGCTTGGGAATACAGAGATTTGAGGAACTGAGGCATCTGACCTCTATATACCATGGGGGTACAGATGGGGACTGCTGACTTGAGATATGTCTGTTTAGCAAGAAAACCCAGGAGAAGTAAAATAGCATCAGACAAGAATTATAGTGTAGAGAACAAGAGCTCTAGCTTTGATCAGATGGATTGGCTGTGTCACTTATTCATACGGGGAAGTTGACTATGGGGAAGTTACTTAACTTCTCTGTTGCTATTTACATTCATAATATGCTGAATTGGGCTATTTGGAACATGTACAACAAAGCTTTATTGTGTTGATTAAATGGCCTAATTTGTATAAAATATTTACCATCATAAGTTCTCCAGAAATCTTAGCAAGGGCCCAAATGGCCATGGACACAGACTGCAAACACCCGGGCCTCTTGCCTCTGGAATGTCTGACCTTTTCTCAGCAGTCTCCCCCAGCAAAAGCTCCATGCCATCTGGAGATTGATGTATGACAGATGGGCATAGGAAAGGCTGCTGTGCTAATGTTTCTTTTGTTTTTGTAAGTACAGGATTTTGGAAAGTCCTGTTGCATAGTGTGTGTTCCCTGGGAAGTAGATTCCAGGGGATGTTAGCATGTAGAAGCTTTATTACAGAGTGTTTTTCAGAGGAACACCTGTAGAAGGGAAGGAAATGAAAGGGAAGGAAAGGAAGCCTGATTGGGTACTGGGAGAGGATGGGGTAGGGTGTAATCTCAGGGGAGTGCTTAGGTGACTCTACTGGCAGCTCTGAGACTGAGATGACATACAGATTGGTCCCAAGTTGGGGTGAGGGAACAGGACTTATACTCTTGTGTCAATCCAATTATTGAATTTTGTCTCCCCTGGGAAGAGGCATGATTTTGAGTAAAACAGTTCTCTTTTGCTGAGACCATCACTGTAGGGGGCTGGCAGCTAAGAGCAGGGCTCTTGAAGACCCTACACTTGGTTTATGCTCTATGACCACTGTAGTGAAATTCTGAATACAATTTGTACAAAAAGATTCCCATTTTAATTTTGCACTGGTCACACATTATGTAATTGGCCCTGGCTTAGAACTGCCTATTGATAGCACTCTTAGTAGCGGTGATCTGTTGAAGAAAAAAATTATTCAGTGATACTTGTTAAAGAGTGGTAAGGAACACTTTCTTCAGGACTATGGCAATAGGCAAAGGGTCCACTACAATGAGATCTTACACTAGGAGAGAGAGATTAAGCTAAACTCTGAATATAGCATGGGGGAATGGGAATTTATAGCCAAGGGGTGGGGTGTGTATATGTGGGTGGGGGTGGGTAGGTCAGTGGGTAGAAGATTGATAAGAGGAAGTATCTGGAGTAAGACGAAATATTTGGGGTAAGAGGAAGCATTTGGAGTAAGAGGAAGCTTCTGGGGCAAGAGGAAGCAGCTGGAGCAAGAGGAAGCATCTGGGGGTAAGAGGAAGCATCTAGGGCAAGAAGCATCTGGAGAAAGAGGAAGCTTCTGGAGTAAGAGGAAGTATCAGGAATAAGACAAAGCACTTGGGGTAAGAGGAAGCTTCTGGGGCAAGAAGAAGCATCTGGGGTCAGAGGAGGCATCTGGGGTAAGAGGAAGCATCTGGGGTAAGAGGAAGCACCTGGGGGTAAGAGGAAGCATCTGGAGTAAGAGGAAGCATTAGAAGTAGGTTGAAGCATTTGGGGTAAGAGGAAGTGTCAGGAATAAGACAAAGCATTTGGGGTAAGAGGAAACTTCTGGGGCAAGAGGAAGCATCTGGGGTAAGAGGAAACTTCTGGGGCAAGAGGTAGCATCTGGGGCAAAAGACAGCATTTGGGGTAAGAGGAAGCATTTGGAGCAATAGGAAGTATCTGAAGTGAGAGGAAGCATCTGGAGTAAGAGGAATAATCTGAAGCAAGAGGAAACATCTGGGGCAAGAGGAATAATCTGGAGTAAGAGGAATAATCTGGAGCAAGAGGAAGCATCTGGGATAAGAGGGAACATCTTGGGTAAGAGGAAACATCTTGAGCAAGAGGAAATATCTGGGGTGAGAAGAAGCATCTGGCGTAAAAGGGAGTATCTGGTGTAAGAGGAAGCATCTGGGGTAAGAAGGAATATCTGGAGTAAGGGGAAACATCTGGGGTAAGAGGAGGCATCTGGA
>NW_003852502.1:4743247-4800840 GCF_000181295.1 Otolemur garnettii | reverse complement strand
TCTGGGGCAAGCCACTGTGTCAGGATCCTGCTGAAGACAGGCCAGGGTGATTAGGTATTACCCAGAAATGGTGAAGGATGAGGAATCTGACCAGGTTTTTAAGGTTGATTAAATATCAAGGATGATATTCTTGCTAAACTGACTCAGTAAGGTCCTTTGCTGAAACTAGATTTTGCAAGAAAGCATACAGATGGCCTAGGAGAAGGGTCAGAAGCCTGACTAAAGTTTGGAGAAGCAAAGAATCTGTTTCAGACCATAAGTTTCTTTATTTCTCAGGGAGAATTTAGGTGGCATATCACAGTACCAACCATTTTCAGTATACAAATGGAAAGGATCACCTCTAATAAAAAAAAAAAATTGGGTAATTTAAAGCAAACATACAGGATAATTAAACTGATTGGAAAGAAAAATCTTAATTCCATTCCTATAAACTGAGTTCTTTTCTATTCCCTGGATTCCTGAAATACAGTATCTGCTGTTTCAAGTTTCCATACAACTGCTCGAAACACTGTTTGGGGCTTAGACCTCCGGCGAACACCACCAGCAGCAGACGGGAGCTTTACACGGCCTGAAGTATCGTGGCCAGTGCCGGTCAGCTGGGGGCTCAGAGTCAGCTGAGGGCAGAGATCAGGGGAGAGAGGGAGGCCTTTGGTTTTTCTGAGGAGTCAGCTTGCTGGGAATTATTTTACTTTGTTAAATATGGGTAGAGTACACATCAAAACACCAAGTTTTCTTTCTTTCTCCTATCAGCTCAAGACGCTTTTTCCAGATTCTCAGCTTTGAATTGAGTTTGACTTTTGATGTTTTCTTTTTTTCTTTAGTATTTTTGGTTTGTCTGTTTGCTTTAGGAAGTGCTGTAGATTTAAGATATTAGCCATGGTCTTCAGGAGAAAGGAAATACACAACAGGATAAGTTGAGATCTCCTAAATATCTTCTCCGTAAACACATGTTTTGTAACTTGACATATGGAAAACTTACCAATTTATCAAAATCTCCAGTTTGAACAAATCCATGTTACTACTGAATTCTATGTTTGTCAATTATTTAGCCTGTTTTTGTTTGTTTGTTTGTTTGTTTGGCAAGGTCTCACTCTGTCTCCCACCCTGGAGTACAGTTGTAAAGTCATCACTCATTGCAATTTCAAACTCCCGGCCTCAAACCATCCTCTTGCCTCAGCCTCCCAAGTACAGTAGATGGCACTACAGGTGCCCACCACCATGCCCCACTTACTCTTTCGTTTTGATAAGAGACCATGACACAGATGTCTATAATAATAAAGTGCAAGTCTTTATTCAGACTAAATCCTTTATTCACTGTGTACATCAGTTATTGCTTTCAGGGTTGAGACAAGTTTCTTTTTTTTTAATGCTAGTCATGAAACTATAATACATTGACTGCTTTTTAAAAAGTAAATTTGATGTAAAAAAAAAAACCATCAAGATTTTGAAAACACACCTTCCACCCTAGATAATAAGTTCTGGGATGGCTCAAAATGGCCAAAAGGATGATTTACAGCCTAAATATCACATCTCCCATGAAAACCTCCCTTGTCACAAGGGTGTGTAGGTCATCTGTCCCCTGACATACACAAAGGAAGGAAGCAACAGGGTCAAACAATGGAGTTGGCATATTGGCATATTATTAGGGAGAGAAAATCAAATACAAGAAGTGTCAGGGACCAGAAGAGAAAGCAGCTCCGTGAGAGTGATGACTACGGACACTAGACTCTGCACTCAGGATTTGGGGGTTCAAATCCCAGCCCTCCCATTTTGTGATCATGACAACATAGATACCCTCCTGTCCCCCACCTACCATGTCTCACTTTTCTTGTGTACAAGCAGTGATAAATACTTCATGGGTTACTAAGAATATTAGTTTCATTAATAGACAAAAAGTACTTAGAATAATGCCAGGCAGATAAGGGCCTTACTGGTGTTTTAAAATTTTGTTTATTTTATTTATTTATTTATTTTTGAGGCAGAGTCTGACTCTGTTGCCCAAGCTAGCGTTCCCTGGTGTCATCACAGTAACCTCCAACTCCTGGATTCAGTCAATTCTTCTACTTTAGCCTCCCAAGTAGCTGGGACTACAGGTGCTTGCCGTGACACCCAGTTAATTTTTTTATTTTTAGTAGAGATGAGGTCTCACTCTTGCTTAGCCTGGTCTTGAACTCCCGAGCTCAAGCAATCCACCCACCTCAGCCTCCCAGTGTGCTAGGATTACAGGCGTGAGACACTCCGCTTGGTCGGTGTTTTTAAATTTTGAAAGGTGAGAAAAATGATTGATATTGTATCAGGCACTTTACACACCCCAACTCATGTGATTCGTTCAATAACTGAAATACAGGTTATCAGTCTTCACTTTAAATCACTCCTCAGCTTAGATAAATTAAATCATTTGTTCACATCTAAGCAAACTGTCAGTGACAAAACAGAGATTCAACCCAGGCAGGACCATTTGCACCTCCTTGCATCAACCTCTTCAGTGATTCCTCGTATGGGCAGGAGGAAGGGTGTTCAGCTGAGAAGATCCCGAGGAATCTAAGTCCCATTAGAGCAGTCTTTAAAAGGTAAAACAACTTATATTCAAGTTGTGTCTGTAGCATTTTTTATTTTTTTTGCATTGAGTACACAGATGCCTTTACTTGTGTAGATTAATGCGTAATAAGCTTCTTACAGCCAATGCTGCCTACATGAAAACAGGTCATCTGTGGCAGGGGGTGAGCGCCTCTCAGATTTGCAGGGAAGTCAGCCTATTCCTTGGGTCTTCTAGCAGCATGTCTGAGGAACAGACGGAGATCAGGGGGCTGTCATTCCTGATTTCCCCAGGAGGGTCCTGGTTTATGTCTCTTGTCCCAAGGTAGCAATGTTCAAAACTGTCCTGTTTCCAATGAAATAAAACTCTCCATACCTACCATGTGTAATAGTTCTCGTTTCCCTTTCTCTTTCTCTCTTCTTTTGGTTTCACAGACATGACAAGTCCTCTCCCATCTATGTTTTTTCTCAGCATCCTGTTTCATTATCTCGCAGCAGAATCTCTAACCAACAACATAATGTAAATACTCAGTTGTGCAAAAGAGGAGCTAGTGCTTGAATAAAAATGGGAAACCTGATTCTTTTGTTTGAAATAAATACTTCAACACGACTCAGGCCCTGCAAGCATCTGGACTACAGGTCTGAGCCACCTTAACCGTGTGCTGCAACGAATCATGACCCCACCCACCCAGTAATTGATACATAGAATCAGGTGACAATGGTCACATGTGACCCAAAGGAGCCTCCCTTTTCAAGCTTTCCCAGCCTACAGACATGATCTGGCCAGGACAAAGGCCATTAGCATTCTTCCAAGGTTGATGGCCTGTGAAGGATAAGGATTCAACGTGAGTCTCTCTGCTCCCATTTCTTCCAAGGAGATAGATGCATCTAAATGACCATGTCAACATGTCATACAGGACGATTGGGAAGGCTCCCCGCATGCGCCTGAGGACAATGGACTGTGGGCCCTTGAAAAAGGCTTTGCAGCCTTGGTCTTTGGATATCTTCCTCCGACAATCCAGGGTCCTTTGTGCCCCAGATGCACCATCTTACACCATAGCAGAGCGTGGAAGGGACTGAAGACTGTGCCTGCCACAGCCATCAGGTCTGGGCTGTCGCCCGGCTCACCACCATGTCTGTGAGCTTCAGTGGAGAAGTGGCCTTAGGCCTCCAGGTTGTGGGCTGGATAATGATGCCCTTGGCCAAAATGAGGAAGCCCTACACAGTCCCTGGATCCTGTCACATTTGGTGATCTTCACCAGCCAGTCAGCCTTCCAGGCCTTTCAACTCCTGCTCTGTGCCTGATTTCCTAACCGCGGCTGCCAGACAAAATCCCCAGGGCAGGTGAAGCAGAGAGACGTGGCTCGGGCACCCTCCCAAGCCCAGGTTGCTGGCAAATACCTCCAGAGCTGCATGTGTATTTTACAGCCCCTAGGAAGACAAGCTTGAAATTATCTTTGAAGGCAAAGTTGAGGTTACTGTGGGCCAGGTTGTCCCTCTGGAGACGCGCCTAGTCTGCCTGTGCCGCCCACAGGGCCTGTGTCCTGCTTGGGAGCTGCAGTCTGCTCACTGGCGCGGCGCACCTGCTGCAGCGGCTTGGACCACTCAGTCTGGGCGCAGCGGGCTTGGAGATGCTGAAGGTGGCGTCTCAGTCCAGGAACTCCTTGGCTGAGGAGGTAGCCTGTTCCTTCATGGTGGCGGGGCAGGCAGCGACTGACACAGCTGGAGAATCCACACCACCAGGGGACAGAGGGCGCCGCTGGCTCAGCCCTGGGGCCGGGCCCAGCATGCCCACCTATTCATTTGTGTGCAGACTGCGATCTTTCACTTTCCAATTGCTGCTTATTGCCTATGTGAGTTTGTTTTCATTGTCCAAGCGATGCATTTCCTATCTCTGACATTTGCTCGGGCATCCTGAGTGGGAATAGAATGAGTGCACCATAATTGTTCCTCCTAAAATTAATGGAAATATATTTTAATGATTTTTTTCACTTGGCAGCAGTGTTTCTAGGACTGAATTAAATTAGGTGACAGCTTTATTTCCGGTACTTGGCACACCATGGGCATTCACAAAATGAGTGTTAAATGAATAAATAAATGAATCCAAAGGCTTGGGCACATCTTTACCCCAGGAATTCAACAGGCTTTTGTAGCCCTGTACGGGTTTTCTGTTCCCTGTCCTCTCCTACCAACTGACCATGTTCACGTCCACCCGCAGTGCCTGTGGCTTTGATTTCTGATAGTTCTCAGTGGCTGTGGTGGGCTTGGCCTCACTTACATCCAGTTCTCCTCTCCTTCTGGGTACTTGGGTGGATCCACTTCTCTGTTCCATTGAAGGTTCATGTGACCACACTTCTTCCTTAGGGAGATGAAGTGTGGTGTGTGAACAGAGCTAGGAGGGAGCGTCTATCGACGGCATCCAACTCTCCACAGTGCCTTTGATCTGCTTCATTATTCATGGAGCCTATCTCAACACAGACAGGGCATAAGAGCCAAGCAACTCGGAGCATTTGGCCAAAACAAGGAGCACAGCTGCCCTGCAGAGCTGCAGTGGACTTAGCAAGAAATAAAGTGGCATTCAGGCAGGGAGATTGGGGCAGTGTGTTACAGTCACCTAGCCTACCTCGTCCTGACTGACGCACACACAGACCACAGTGGAGGCTCTGCTAAATTAGTAAGTGCATTTTGTAATCATAGATTAGATCGTTTTCACCAATAAGGTCTAAAGATAACAATCTGTAAGAACTTGGACCTATGTTTATTTACACATATGGGCATTGGCATTCTGATTTCATAAAGCAAAAATCCCAGAAATTCCCTTAGAGATTGATTGTAGGGCACACGTCTGAAAACCCAGCCTATTGAGAGTGGGGGACACTGTGCTCAGTATCACACAGTGGTCAACGGGAGAGATATGAGTAGAGTCCAGTGTTCTTTACATATTCAGTGTTTTTATGCCATGTTTAACGAGATATCATATTCATGCGGTATTCTACCCATAAGCAATGGCACTGAAAATTCCTACATTGTGTAGAATTGAAGCTAAATACTAAATTTAAATGTCTATTAAAAGTTATACTAGAAGATGAAACAAGATTAGCAATTAATATTCATTCAGTTTAATAAAACCATCCAGCAACAGTAACATAGAGAACTAAATGAAATACAAATTAGAGTCATTTGGTAAAAGGAAAGCTTGATAAGCATGCAATAATCTAAAGAATAAGAATAAGAATTAATCTCTTGGGGAGCCTCACTGGGGCAGTTAAGGACCCTGGGGCACAAGGAGTGCAGTTAGTCACACAGAAATAGGGAAGGCAGAGGGCAGAAGACTCCACTGAAAGGCAAAGTGTGGCGATTAATTCCAAGTTTTGATAAAATTGAATCACTTATCATTAGCTAAATATATTCAATATTATTCATTATTTCACATTTGGCATTGAACTCTCACGTCTCCTTTTTATTGTTGTTATATATTCTCTCAGTCAGGTTTCTTTTGGCACATGAATCTCGCCTTCTAACCAGCATTAAGGTAATCATTTTATTACAGATGCTTTTTGTGGTTGGCGGGGGTGAAAGACAGAATTTCAGAGAGGTATATAATTCATTCTATGCTTGTCTGTACATTATTAAAAAAAATCCTTTCATCTTACCAATTAAATCCTTTTTGGACATCAAATTTGACTAAAACTAAATATCTGAAAATCACCAATGTTTTTCCCTGGTCTATTTTATATTAGCCACAAATTCTCCATACATATTTCTATTGGGATTAAAGATTGATCAGTCAGGAGGAAATCTTAGCATATAGCTCATCACAGTGGATATATTATGATAAAAATTTAGAAAACAACATATAGTAGAAAATGCATGAAAATGGATATTAGCATATATTCTTATTCTAATATTAATTCTAAAAACATTTAGGAAAAAAAAATTTGCTATTTCATTTACGCCCCTGAAGGTGGCACTGATGATATTAAAACTTTCATAGTTGATGCGATGTCCCTGCAGGGGTTAATGTGAGGGATCTGGCCGTTTCCTTTGCTACCAGGGGACACTATCCTGTTCTCAGAGTTTGATCTGCAAGAAGGGAGTGGAACTTGTAGAAACCGGTCTGATCTGGGTTATCTGCTTCTCCATCGCCCCAGCTGCCATAGTTTTAATTAAAGTCAGTGTATAGTAATCTCTTATACTTAATAAAGCAGTTATTGCGTTTCTGATTTCCTTCCAAACATTTATAAACCTCTGCTCAGGCTCCACCTTTGCAACAAGAGTGCTGCTGTAGAGGTGGGAGAACAGGCAGCAGAATAGGGTAAAACATAGTAAGTCGCTCGATGGAAAGGATGCCAGCAGAAAACACAGCCGCTTTGACCTGAGCTACGTGGCACTTTATTGAAACAGTAGTGGATCACTAGCAAATGTCATCAATATTATATAAGCCAGGAAATGATCAGAATCAATCCCCGCACTGCTGTAGAACCACAGCAGCCTCATACATTGAATGGCTTTGCTACCAGATGACGGCAATGTATAAAACTTGGCTCGAAGAATTGCCTGTGTAATTTTGTGATTATTATTTTCTCTGGATTCTGTGTTCTAGAGTTGCAAAATAGGATTAATAATACCTAAAAAAGTGGACATATGTATGGAACCAAAAAAACGGAATATAGTCTCAATAACTTCCAATACCTTCCCCACCCAAATCCGCTCAATAACTGCCATCCTTTCTTGAAGTATCTTTCCAAGAATATTGCTATTTGTATAAGGAATAATACTTTGAAAGTCTCGAAACTGTTAAAGAGAACAGTGCTTAAAATACCAGCAAAATTTAGACATTGTAAGGTGGACTGTATCTAACAGTTCAATCACAACTGCTGTTTTTAAAAATATATATATATGAATAAACGAGGGAAACCACATTGACATCTGTGGGATGTTGACACTAAGCTTAGCACAGGCCTCGGCAGGAACTTGATATTCAGTAATTGATTGTTGAATATAAAACTCAGTGATTCAGTCGTTTCTTGTTTTGTTCAGCCCATTCAGTGAAGAAACTGAGATGAGAAAAACTAAGGAACTGGCCTAAACTTATGCAGCTTGCTGGGTGTTGGGGCCTGAACTAGCACTGGGCATTATGCTCCTTGGCTAAATGTTAGCTGTGAGCCTGTGTTCTGAGCATTCTGTGTTATAACAAGGTGGAGGCATTGCGTCCCTTCTCTGAAACGCTAATATATAAAAATACATACACATTTTAAAAAGTCGTCCTTGCTGAACACCGAGTAAGGTTTTGGAAAGGATGCAAGAGTAGTGGAAAACGCAATCAACTTCAGAGTATTTGAGTCGATGTGGTGAGAGAATACACCCGTGTAATAGCAGAGAAAGGACTAGAACAGTTTTTAGGTTGGCAGAAACCATAATCAAATGATGAATCGAGTATGGGTTGGATATGATTTAAGATCACGCATTAGCTAAGGAGAAAACTAAGGCACGCTAGCCCCGTACGCCTGGTTCTTTATGATTCTGGGAAAGGAGACCACAGCGTTGATGAGCTGAACAAAACTTCACAGGATTTCCCGTCTTTTCACGGGAAGTAATTGCAGCAGACAGAAGTGGACTGACATTGGATCTCGTTAATGAACCCACAGAGCCCAGGACAGGACTGCAGTACTCCACGGCTCCGTTACTACGAGGGAGAGGTCCCATGGAGTCTTCAATGTCAGCGGAGGTGAAGGACTCCGACAGGGAGCTTTAGTCCTGTCACCACCTGAGCTTTTCTTCCTGCTGCTCCAGGAGCTGATTTTACTGGGTGACACCATGTCGTCTGTCTTGTAATCTGAATCCCTGCTTCTGCTTAAAAGGAACATTCTGATTTACTTACAGCTCCCATCCTCACAATCCATTTATGCCTGGAGGGGAATTATCTATGATGAATGGCAATAGTTGAACTTATTAAACTCATTAAATAGTTATTAACTCATTAAATAATTGGACTTATTTTTGAATACACATGTAATACATGATAACTGAAACAGTAAAAATATAGGTTAGAAGTGGTGTGTGGTGCTAGTTTCTCCCTTCTTGTTCTCTCTGACTTTAGGTGGTCTGGATTTTGTGTGGCGTGTCCCATGGTGAGTCAAGGCACTGCCTCTATAGCCTTTCTGCATGATCAAACCTCACCTGTACCTGATAATGTAACCAAACTAATTATTTCACATATTCCAGCTCATTCATCTGCATAAAGTGATAAAAGTAGTTCCCAAGTTCTGAGACTTAATTGAGACGATGCGTGTGAAGCTCTTGGACCCCAACAGAGGTTAGTTACACTGCTACTTTATTAAGAAAGAAAGGGCAGGAGCGGCAGTCGCTTATAACACAGAGCTTCATGGGGTGAGTGAGCTCCACCATCTTCCAGTGTAGGAGCCTCCTCTGGTGTAGTCTTGTCACCGGCAGGAACTGGGGGCAGCAGATTGACAAGCAAGTGGTGCATTTTCACTGATCACAACCACGTTGGCGGATGACTCAGTAGATCCACATGGCGCAACAAATATTGGCACTCAGCTCAGTAACATAATATTTATTTACCACCTCAGATCATCCTCTTGGAAAATCATCCCTTGCTACATACTCAAACTCTTCCTGAACTCCAGTTCAGATCCTCTCCCAAGGTAGACCGTGTTAGATTTGACTAACTCTGCCCTTATATTTGCACAGTTTCATACTGAGGGTTTTGATTGTCCGTTCTGTCCAAGTCTCATCCTGAAATTTGATCCCCAGTGTTGGAGGTGAACGAAGTTTGGCTCATGGGGTGGATTCCTGGTGAAAGGCTTGGTGGCCTCCTGAGGCAATGCGTAAGTTCTCGCTCTCTTAGTTCTGCTGACAGCTGGTTGTGTAAAGGGCGTGGAACCCCCTCTACTCGTTCTTGGTCGGTGTCTTGCCAACGGGGTTCACCCTGTTCACCCTTCGGCTTCTGCCTTCCTTGGGAGAAGCCTCCCGAGAAGCAGTTGCAGCATTGCGCTTCTGTGCAGGCTGTGGAACCAAGAGCCAAACAAACCTCACTCTGTGTAAATGATCCACACTCAGGATATGTGGCCCCGGTCCCATCTATCCAGACTCACGTGCTTCTGTCCCATTTCTTGGGACACTGCTGTGTTCTTGGGTCACCTCAGAAACCATGAAATTTGAAATTGTTTCCTCATCATTTTGTTTTGCTTCCCATTCTTTTATTGTTGAAAATAGGGTGTTTTTACTTTTGGACTATGATACATATTGCTGACCCTGAATTCTCAGATATAACACTTTCAACCTCCACTATAAGCATGTATTATATATTTTTACTTCCAATACAATAGATGTACAACTCTATTCAGTATTCCAACTATGTGTGAGAGAGTTGGGTTTGGCCAGAGTCATTGAGGCCAAAGGATAGAGGGGGGATGGGATATGCACAGGATGATTGAAATGATTGACATTAGTATAAAATCAAAAAACTGATGAATATCATGACTAGGCATGCTGTAAATAAGTACCTCTTATTTAGAGTAGTGGGGAGCATACATTAGAAGGCATATACTTTAAGGGAATAGGAAGTTTTTAGGGAAAAGGAGAGCACAGTGGTTTGCCAAGGGAGCTGTGAGATGAAAGTAACTCTTCAGCCAGCTCCAAGCTGACAGGTACAAGAGGTAGAAGGATCAACTCAATTTCCACTTGAGTAGATTTCAAGGAATGGTGTCCATAGGAGACAGACCTATTCTTGTTAGAGCAAAAAGGTGAAAGGAACATCTATAGGCGTGAGTCAGAATAAAGGGGGCTTTTCCTGATGACTGAGCTTGAGTTCTGAAATGAATTATGAGAAAGTTTTAGAAGATTAGTCATCAAAAGAACAGACAGAGCCAGATGGAGACAGTGTCTGTTGGCAGTGGAGGGTACGCAGCATTTCTTGGTACTGAAAATAATAAGAATAAAGAGTACAGATGTTCACCCCAAGTTTGGAGGCTGAGGGAAGTATCTGGGGCAGTAGGTCTGTCTTTGCTCTGAGTAGGAAGCTTTCTTCTTCATTTCTGGCCTGGGGGCCTTGAGAACAGCACAAGAAAAATCTAAAATAAATGTGAGTGGAAATATTTGTCACTTTGATATGTAAACTTCTTTTTAAAATGACATGTAGATGTATTTACAAAATCAAGATCATATGTACTACATATTTTGTATTTTGGATTTATAATTTGCACTTCATATCACAAAGAGAACACCATTAAGTATCCTCTTCCTAATCATGATTTTTAAATGGTGGTATATGGATGGAGAGTAATTTATTTAAACATCCCCTTGTTGTTGGAGGGTTAAGTTGTTTCTAAAAATATATAGGATATATAAATTTTACCCAAGAACTATGTCACTGAAAATACACTTAAAGACAGAGTTATGAGCACTGGGAAAGGTGCCAGTATTTACTGTCAAATTTAAGTATGTTGGCTCTAAGACTCTTTAGAGGCAAAAAAATGAAATGAGATGTATAGAAATCAGACTCAGAGTGGGGTGGAGGTCAGATGTTCCCTGGTTCTTTTTGGAGCCAAATTTACTTTGGGTTTCAGGGGTGATTATTCCAGAAGAAATGAATCCCAAATTCTGCAAAAATAGGTCAGGGTCATGAGTGAGAGGAGTCACTCTGAATCCACAGTATTAGGAGTTCAAAGACTCTGACTTCAGAAGTTATATGAGGGTTCATGGAACACACAGTAATTTTGTATGGGAGATGCTTCTGCTTTATCCTGTCTGAGGGCCACAGGGTTTTGCCTCAAGCCAAGTCTTTAGACCCAGAAAGGAATACATTAATGTGGGGTTTTGAGGTGCATTAACTCTCAAGGACACTGGGTGGGATACAACTTAATACTTGGTAAGAAACGCATGGCATGTGCGTCATTAAGCTTTTTGTGTATGTGTGTCTTCAAGCCCAGCTCCTCCATCATGAGACTGCTTGTGGGCAGGGTTATTTATCATTGCATTAACACCGCTGGATTGAGGTGGAGTTTAGTTTCATACATTGGAACAGAGTTAGACTTGATTCCTCTATATGGAAGGGTTTAATGATTACAGGACACACCTCACCTTCACATGTTACCAACAAACCACGGATTCTCATCCGGGGGCAATTTTGGTCAAGGAAGACACTTGACAATGTCTGTGACATTTTCAGTTGTTACAGCTGGAGAAGTGTGCATCTGGCATGTAACAGTTCAAGGTCAGAGCTGCTGATGACCTCCCTGTAATACACAGGACAGTTCCCACAGTAAAAAATTGTCTAGTCGAAACCGTCAAGGATGCTGAGGTTGAGAAACTGTGCAATGAGCAGTCCAGTGTAATAGATGAAGTGTTCCAGGAGGATTCAATACCATTTCAGCCCATAACATTATTTTAGAAAATCTTAAGCATTCTTCATAGGAATTAGGATGTCACTGTTTATCATCTTATACATTAAAAGTACCCCCCCAACACACACGCAATAGATTCTTTCCTTCAATCACAATTAATATGTGAAAAGTAGGAGGTAACTCTCCTGAACAAATCTCTTACACTGCATATTTTTTTGTATACATGATCTATTCCACAGATGGGGAGAGGTGTTCTTCCCCCATAATTTCCAAAACATAGACTTTTCTTTTCTTCTTTGAAACAGTGACCATGTCTGCCTACCACTACTGGCAGGAGCTTCTTTGTGACTCCAAGAACAGCAGGCAGATTCACAGCTGGAAGCAAAATGCTTCCCTTGGAAAAGTCTTTTCTAATAAGTTGTGCTTTGTCCTTGCCAGGACAGAAAACAAAGTAGCAGAAACAGCCTGCCCTGGCTGGTGGGGAAGGAGGAGAGCCCCAATTAACACTCACGTTTCAATCCTGACTCTGCCCCTCTCTTATTTTCTTTCTTCCTTCTATCTCATGGGAGCTGTTAATGCTCAGCTGGGCTGGAAATTATGACAAGTCATGGCCAGAAACTCTCAGGATAAAATTCAAAATCTTAGGGACAAGCCCCAAAGCTTTCGGTCATGTAGCCTCGGCTTGCCTCTCCTGCGTCTCATCTGCACCGGGTGGGTATTGGCATACAGGTTTCTGGGACCAGCTCCCAGAAATTCTGACTTTGGTATAAAGTCTCTCAAGGACACTGTTCCATGTTACCAACATTATTTTGTATCCATATTTTAAACAAACTTCCCAGGCAATTCTGATACAGCACCACTGGAATTTGTAATCCACTGCTCAAATACACCAGACCTTTTTATAAATCCTCTCTTTCACTCTTAGAGGCCTGGACTGTGCTTTAACCTCCTCTGTGGAGATTTCCTGGAACCTTCCAGGCCAACTTTTACTACTGCCACCGTGTCTCCCTATACCATCTTGCGTGCTGTTATTATTAAAATAACAATTCATTGCGCTACATGGTTTTTCTGGTTAGATTGTGAGCTCCTTTTCTTTAAAATTCAATACAAAAAATACAATTCACATCAAACTCAAGCATCACTCTGAAATCTTGGAGTTCAGAGTTTCTAGATGCAGAAAAAATATATGTATATATTTTTATTTATGACAAATACCAACTAAAAATAAGAGACAATTATCCCTGTCAAAATGGCGTAAGAGCATCTCCTTCCTTCTTTTTTGGAAGCATTTACCTTAGAAATTCTTGAATGTTTTCTTATTTCTTTGAAATGTACATAAATGTTTCTGAAGAGTGGATAGGACTTGTCAGCTCTATGACCTAGGAAGATCTTTGTCAAGAACTGGAGAAGGGTCTCTTTGAAATGCAAACATCAAGGGAGAAAGTGGAGCCATCTCTGTCTCTGACATCAGAGCCTGACTTTAGTGGGTAAGGTGCAAACTATTCTCTGTCACATGGAGGTGAGGACTCTGCTTTTCCTCTGGATACTGCTAATTAGCTAACACAGATGTTCACCGCAATTAGCAGGTAAGTAGAACTATGTGTGATAAATGTGGCCCAACTCCTATTGCTGGAGAACTAGTTACTGTTTATCTTGAAAATGTAGAAAATAGATTCTATGGGATGGCGCCTGTGGCTCAAAGGAGTAGGGCACTGGTCCCATACGCCGGAGGTGGCAGGTTCAAAGCTGGCCAAAGACTGCAAAAAAAAAAAAAAAAAAGAAAGAAAGAAAGAAAAAGAAAATAGAACAGATTCTATGTGCTTGTCTATGTGATAGGGTAAGTTTTCTTTCTGTCTTTGCCATCTCTCAGTGGGCTGAGTGTGGGGCATATAGCACAATTGGGTTTAATGTGTATTTAATAATGAAAGCATTTTTTCTTTTTGTTTCCTTTATAACTTTTGTGGAGAGGATTTCTGGGCTGGGAGAAGATGTTTTAAGTTATGTTTCTACGATGATATTTCTGTTTAATTCATACATTTCTTTAATGAATTGTTAATTTAAAATAGAAGTTTCCTTAGAACATGTTTGCTTCATGCCAAGAACGGAATTTTTTCATGAACTTTTGAACTGAAAAAAATTATTAAGAGAAGGAAAGAGTGGTGGGCCAGGGGAGGGAAGGATGGTGAGAAGCAGATCAGCCATCAAATGTTTATGTGACACATTTTGGTCACCCTCAGTAGAGTGCTGTGGTGTCACAGCTCACAGCAACCTCCAGCTCTTGGTCTTAGGTGATTCTCTCACTTCAGCCTCCAGAGCACATTTTCTTTTTCTATTCATGAATTGAAGGACACTTAGATTTCTTCCACATCTCTGCAACTGTGACTTGCGCTGCTATAAACATTCAAGTGCAGGCGTCTTTAATTTCCTTTGGGTAGATAACCCAGCAGCAGGATTGCTGGATGATATGGGAGGTCTACATTTATTTCCTACAGGACTCTCCATGCTGTTTCCCATAGAAGTTGTGTTCATTTGCAGTCCCACCAACAGCGTTTAAGCACTCCTTTCTGTACATCCACACCAGCATCTGTTGTTTTTAAACTTTTTAATAATGGCCATTCTGATAGGGATACTGTGGTAACTTGTAGTTTCGTTTTTGTTTTTGTTTTTGTTTTCCTAGAGACAGAGTCTCACTTGGTAGAGTGCTGTGATATCACAGCTCATAGCAACCTCTGGCTCTTGGGCTTAGGTGATTCTCTTGCCTTAGCCTCCCAAGTAGCTGGGACTACAGGCACCGCCACAATGCCCAGCTATTTTTTGTTGAAGTTTGGCTGGGGCCAAGTTTGAATCCACCAACCTCCATATATGGGGCCAGCGCCCTACTCACTGAGCCACAGGTGCCACCCGTAGCTTGTAGTTTTAATTTGCAGTTTCCTCATGATCAGTGATATTGAGCTTTTTTTTTTTTTACTATTATTGGCCACTTGTCTATCTTTTAAAAAACTTTTATTTGTGTCTTTTGCACACTTCTTGATAGTGGTATGTTTTTTCCTGCTGATTTATTTGAGTTCTTTGTAGATTCTAGATATCAGTCTTTTGTCAGATGTAGATTTTGTGAATATTTTCTATCATTCTGTAGGTTGTCTATTACTCTATTGACTATTTCTTTTGCTGTGAGGAAACTTTTTAATTTAATTAAGTCTCATTTATTTATTTTTATGGCTTCTATATTTGCCTTTGGTGTCTTAGTCATGAATTCTTTGCCTACGCTGATGTCTAAAATAACTTTTCCTACATTTTCTACTACAATTTTTATGGTTTCATGCCTCACAGTTTAGTCTTTACCATCTTGCATTAATTTTGGTATATGGTAAGAATAGGGATCCTGTTTCATTCTTCTGCACATAGCTATCAAGTTTTCCTAGCACCATTTATTGAACAGGGCCTTGTTTTCTCAGGGTTTATATAGAAAAGGGATTCATTTCACTAGTGTAGGTTCTTGTGTGCCTCCGTTGTTAGGTATCTATGCAGAAGAAAACAAATCATTTTCTCACAAGGACATTTGCACTAGAATGTTTATTGTAGTTCAGTTCACAATTGCCAAGACATGGAGGTAACCCAAGTGCCAATCAAGCCATGAATGGATTAATTAACTGGATTAATTAATTCCATGTATACCATGGAATATTACTCAGCCATAAAAAGATGATAACTTTACATCTTTTGTATTTACTTAGATGGAGTTGAAACACATCCTCCTTAGTAAAGTATTGCAAGAATGGAAAAGCATGTATCCAATGTACTCAATACTAATACAAAAACCAAAAGAAAAACAACTACATACACACTAAAGAGAAAAACACAAGTATATTCTAGTGAGTGGAGGAGGAGGAGAAAATGGGAGGATGGAGGAGGATGGGTGTTCTCCCATCTAATGTGCTCAATGGAAGGGTACACAGCACATCAAGGGCTCAACTACAACTTGAATTGTACCTTAGAAAGACAAACAATTAACCTAATCATTTGTACCCTTATATTAATCTGAAATTTAGACAAAAAAGAAGGTAGATGGTTTTATTTCTGGGTTATCTATTTTGTTCTGTTGGTCTATGTCTCTACATTTTTATCAGTGCCATGTTGTTTTGGTTACTATTGCTTTGTAGTATAATTTGAAACCAAATAATGTGGTGCCTCCAGATTTGTTCTTTTTACTTAAATTGGCTATTGGGTTCTTTTGTGGTTTCAAGTGAAGCTTAGGATTATTTTTTCCTAAATCTGTGAAACATGATGCTAGTATTTTGATGGGGATTGTGTTGTATCTGTAATACACCAAATCACTTTGGAAAATATGAACGTTTTTAATGATGTTGATCCTACCAATCAATGAACAGGGGATATATTGCCATTTGTTTGTATTATCTAATATTTCTTTTATCAGGGTTTTGTGATCCTCCTTGTAAAGATTTTTCACCTCCTTGGTTATGTATATTTGAAGGTACTTTATTTTCTTTTCAGCTATTTCACAAATGTTACTTGCTCTTACTTTGATCCTCATACTCACTGTTATTAGTATGTAGAAATGCTACTGATTTGTGTACATTGATTTTGTAACCTGAGACTTTGCCAAATTGATTTATGAATTCTAGGAGTCTTTTTAGTGAAATATTTAGGGTTTTCTAGATTAAAGATTATATATCTGGCAACAGGCATAACTTGACCTCCTCTTGACTAATTTGAATGCCTTTATTTATGTTGCTCTGGCTAGGACTCCCAGTGTTATGGTAAATAGAAGTGGTGACAATGGGTACTCTTTTCTTGTTTCATTTCATAAGGGGAATGCTTTTAATTTTTCCCCTTATGAAATTTTTTATGAATAATTTTTTTAATGATTGGTGTCATCAACATCACTAAATTAAGAGCAGTCAGTATGATGTTGACTGTGGGTTTGTCATATATGGCATTTTTATTGTGAGCTATGCTTCTCTTAGCCTAGTTTTTATCATGAAGGGATGCTAGATTTTATTGAATGCTTTTTCTACATCTGCTGAGGTGATCATATGGTCTTTGTTTTTACACCAAGTGAATGGTGAATAATATTCACAAATCAATAATATTATTCACATATTGACCATTAATATTCACATATGGTGAATAATATTTATTGATCTGTGCATGTTGAGCCATTTTTGAATCCCTGGGATGAAACCCACTTTATCAACATAGATTATCTTCTTGATGTGCTGTTGAATTTGGTTTGCTAGTACTGTTGAGGATTTTTGTATCTGTCTTCATAAGGGATTTTGGTCTGTGGTTTTCTTTTTTTGTTATATCCTTTATTGGCTTTGGTATAAGATGATACTGGCTATACAGAATGAGTTGGGGGGAGATTCTCTTCAATGTTATGAAACAGTTTAAGATGAATGGGAGCCAGTTTTTCTTTGTAGATTTGGTAGAATTTGCTTTTTTGTTGGAAGAGTTTTTTTTACTGCTTCAATCTGACTAGTTGTTATTATTCTATACAGGGTTTCTATTTCTTCCTGATTCAGGATTGGGAGGTTGTGTTTTTCCTTAAATTTATCCATTTCCTAGAGATTTTCTAATTTGTGTGCATAAAGGTTTTCATAATAGCCTGTGATGATCTTTTAAATTTCTGTGGAAACAGTTTTAATGTCACTTTTTTTTTTCATTTCTTATCAAGTTTATTTGTCTCTTTTCTGTTCTATTTCTGGTAAATCTAGCTAGTGGTGTATTAATTTTTATCTTTTCAAAGCACCAACTTTTTGTTTTGTTTATCCTTTTTTGTGTGTTTTCATTGCATTTAGTTCTGCTGTGAACTTTATTTCTTCTATGAGGTTTTTTTTTTTTTTTTGGTTTGTTCTTTTTTTCTAGTTCCTTGAAGTGCCATTTCAGTATTTTCATATTCTTTGCTAGAGAACTGGTGTGCTCCTTTGGTGTGGGTTCTTTTACTCTGATTTTTCATTCTTTTGGAGTTCTTGTGCTAATTCTTTCTCATCTATAGAGCCGTCATTCTTGATTTTGGATTTTCTCTTGTCTACATGAGATTTTCTCTCCCCTCATTCTTAAATCAGGAAGAACCTTTGACTTTGCTTGTGGGTATTTTGATGGGGCCTAGGTTCTGGATGGATACTGTTGCTGTAGGACATCCTTGCTATGTCAGTCTCTCAGCTGGAGTTATTTGTAGTTATTTGTAGGCTGTTGCAGTGCTATACTGCGTACATGGCCTCATTCCCTGATTTTTCTCAACAGCGGAGGTGGAGATCTTTGAAATGCCTTCTCTTTCTGTAGCCCTAGATTCTTCTTAACAGTGTGAACTAAGTGGGATGCCCCATTTAATTGCTAAGTCAGCAGGTAGTGCTTGTATATGAGAGCCAACTATTCCCTGTATGATTAAAGCAGTAACTGTAATGGACTGTACAAGTTGTCTTCCCTGCCAGTAGGTAGAACTTTTAGGAAAGAGTCACCTGCTGCAGTGGTGTCTTTTGGGAACATTGGCTCTAGTCCATCAGAAGAGGCACTTGGATGTCCTGGGTGATGATGTCCTGCCCTTCTGCACCACAGCCAGTGAGGCTGGGTGGGGCTCTGTTGAGAGAGACTGCATTCAAGATCCACAGAGGCAGGCACAAGAGCTGTTTTTGGAAGATGCCAAGAGTCAGCTCCTAGGCTGGTAGGGAAAGCCACCAGAGAGAGGTGAATTGGCCCCACCACACCAGAAAGTCTGCTTGTAGGGGAGGGGGCATCTAGAATTCACAGTCTGACAGGCAGAAATGGGTTTTGCTCTTCTCCCCCTTCTCTTTCCATGTAGATCTCCTCCCAGCATCTATTCACAAGCAGTATTCCATGGTGATGATCTCCCAGCAATGGCACCTGGGTGGGACTTTTCCTCACCTAGATTCCTGTACTGTACCAAAAGCATGTCTTTCCTGTTTGGAGAGGGTATTCTGTGAGTAAACTGTGGCTCAGACCCACACTACACTCTCCTAGGTCTGCCCACGTGGGCCCTCATACCTCCCAAGATTAATTCACAAATCTCCCCTTCATGTCATGGAACAACATAATTGACCCCCAGAAGATACAGGATCCAGCCTTCAGGCCTTTTCACCAACCTCATAAATTCAATTACTGACCATGCCAGGAAGAACTGTACTGGTTCCTAGTTGCCTGTGGGTGCCTCTGCTCCAGGGTGTGCTCTGTTCTTCCAGACCAGCCAGTGCCAGGAAGAGCAGGGAGCTGACATCTGTGCATCCCTTGGTCCACTGTGGGTCTTTAAGAGAAAATACTTGGGCCTCACTCTCTTTAGAAACCGTGATGTGGTAGGCATGCCAACAGAGGGGAAGCGGCTACTCCTGAGAACCCAGCTGGGTCATCCCTTTGTGCATTCATGGTGGCCCATGTGAGGACAGTCATAGTTGTTCTGGCAGCTGGGAGTGGGGGAGGAAAGGAGGAGAATCCAAGTGGAGGACAGCTGGCCCTCTGTCCCCTCTTCCCTGAAGGGAGCCCATCATGATTGTCTAAGCTCCGTGATCACATAGTTCCCCTGTGACTGACCTATCTCCTGTGGCCACCATAGTCTGAACATGTGTTGAGAAATATTTGTGTGGGGACCAGTGATAAGTAAATGAGGAGCTGAAGCTTTTTGGAAAGGACAGAGGCTCACAGTGAGAGGAGAAATAGGTGACCACCTCAGCTTTGGTCTCTAGTGGGGAAGAGCTCATGGCTGGCAACCCAGGGCTCTGTTCTCAAAAAGAAGCCAGCTCAGCTTTGTGCCTCACGAGGGTAGAGAAGCCCTCTAGCTCTTAGAGCACTATGTCTAGGAGGAGTTTGTGAACTTAATTGTCACACTTTGTATGATGACAGCTCTGATGGTCATTCCACAAAAAGTTCCAAAATTTCTCTGAAGGGTGGACTAGGCACTGGCATCAGTGCATGGCTTCCCAAAGGAAGTACTTCGAAGGTGACTATAGTGATATTCAGCAATGAGGGGTGTAGCACTTTTTCTAGGATGAGTCATCAACTTGTCTGACTTCATATGGTAATTGTATGTTCTATTTTTTTAGGAACCACTAAATTATTTTCTGCAGCAGCTGCATCATTGTATTATTGGCAATGTACGAGGGTTTCAGTTTCCCTTAATCCCTGCCATCATTTATTATTATCCATCTTTTTTATTATAGCCAGTCTGAGTGGGTGTGAAGTGGTGTCTCATTATGGTTTGGATTTGCATTTCCCTAATGACTAATAATGTTGAAAATCTTTCCATCTGCTTATTGGCCATTTGTTCATGTTCTTTGAAAAAATATCTCTTCAAGTACATTGCCAATTTTTTAATTGGGTTGCTTATTTGTAGTTCTCTATATATCCTAGATGAAAAATCCTTAGTCCATATGATTGGCAAGCTGACCTGTGTGTTAAGAGAAAGAGGAGGATCGACTACTAGGCTCACTACTTTCTTTCTCTTCCATCAAGATCATGAGTCAGGAGTCCTGGCTATATTCCTGGTTATTATATACAAAATTCTATCTTCCCCATCCCATAAGACTTCCAAAAGTTGAGCTTAGCTTTCTCACCGTTCTTTTCTTCTAGGCATTCAGCCTCTGGGTCCTCTGCCAGTACCAAATTGGCACATTCCTCAAGGAGAAAAGCTGTGTGGAATGTCTGGATTACTTCACTGAGCTTTTCTTCTCTCCAGCATCCTGGCCCTTTAAATCCAGGTGCTTTGTAATTCCCTAAATCCTACGTGCATGTGTGTGCATGCACACACACACCACATAAGCACACTTGTATTTTGCCCAGCTTTTCTATTATTCGCAGTGGGATCCATAGGAGGAAACAAGTTGCTCTTCTTTTGCCAGAACTGGAAATACAGTAGAACCTCTGTAAGTTGCCACCCCAGAGACTGTAACAAATTGGTGAACATATGGAGGAGGCCAACATAAGGAACTAGGCCTACTATACTGATATGTGCATGCACTTTACTTTCCTGTACAGCTTTTCTTAGAGAATATCATATGAAATCATACATCATCAAAGCACAGTAATATCATACATTCATTAACATTCAAAATCAATGCATTTACTGGTTTCTCATGGTTTAACCATTCTTTCTGTAAAAGGAGTCCATCTTGGTCTGTTTCTTATTCTTATTACAAACATAAGTAAAGAAAGCACTCTTAACACTGGCTGTACTACTCAGCACCCCTGAGCATTTTTCCACAGCAGATGACCTCAACTGCATAATTAGATGCCTGACATCCTCTTTTTTGGAGTCTCTGCAATTTCTGTGTCATCCTCACTCACTTATTCCCCTTCACCAGCTGCACCATTTTTCTTTGGTTGCTGCTTTCCAAAAAATGTGGAAGATCAACCTTTTCCTTCAATGTCAGCTCTGAATTCTTTTCTTTGGGCCACAATGTCTCTATTACCTATAAAATTTTTAAGTAATTATAGGATGTATCTATGATTTATATCATACCTTCACTTTGAAATAATTTTCTGAAATGTGATAAACAATAGGACATTAGGCCTAATAAAAAAACATTGTAATAATAAAATATGAAAAAAGAACTTATACTGAAGAAAACAATTTAAAAAACCTAAGGGACAAAGTCCAGACCTTCTAGTCCTTGGTGTGGATTGGACTCCACTCATCCAGTTATAGAGGGTAAATTAATATTGTGAGTCACAGTCCAAGTGGTCAAGACACAACTTATAGAGGTGGTCAATATATAGAGGTCTTGAGTACATGAGATGCAAATCTGGTCAACACAAATTAGATCAACTCAAGGAAGTGGTCAACTCTGGAGGTTCTACTGAATTTGACTTATTTTCTTAACTGCTTCACAGTAATGCATTAAATGAATGTTTCATATTTTAACTTGGTCTATATAGCTAGAATTTAGGTTTCCAATCTTCTATAAATACATTGCTACAATGTTTAACCAAGTTATTTCACAGAGTTAGTATATTGGTACTTTTGTTAAATCATATCAAATTGTCCTCCTTTGAGGTGGTGGCAATTTGACTCTGGCTGTCAATATATGATGGTAATGCCTTTACCACCATGCCCTTGAGAACAGAGTGTGTTCTCATACATTTTAGTAGGTAAAAATCTTATCCCACTGCAAGAATACTTCTAATCAACTCTATTTCTTGTAATATAGTAAACATAATAGTAAAATTATGACATGATATTTACTGCATGCTAAACACAGACTTATAAGTACTTTGTAATTCTTTAAACTCTTTAACTCCAGTCTTCCTTTGAAGTAAGCACTGGTTTATTCTTCAATTATAATGAGAAACTGAGGAAAAAGATCAAAGGACCCCAAGGTCCCCTGAAGTGAGGGCAGAATGGAAACACAGGATGTCTGCCTTCTGTGTCTGCGTTCTCAATAGGGTGACAGAAACCTGGATAGTAACTGCAGGTAAAACTTCAAGATAAGAATACTTTCCCTAAGGTAAAACCAGCATATATAGAGATGTTTATTTTCTGCATTACTTTTATTAGAAGCTATCAGAATATCCAAATTGTAATTCCTAGGGCTGTTATAACAAATTACAAGCTGGTAGCTTAAAAATAACAAAAAAGTTTACTCTCAGTTGTGAAGGTCAGCAGTCTGAAATCAAGGTGTCTTTGGTGGGGCCATGCTCCCTCTGAAGGTGTCAGGGACAACGTGTTCCTGGCCTCTTCCAGCCCCTGGTGACTGCTGGCTCACCTTGACATACAGTGCATCACTCCGGTTGCTGGCGTGAAGGATGGTCACATTGCCTCCTCTTCTGTACATCTTTTTCTCTGTATCCTTCTAGTTTCCCTTTGCTGTTCTCTCTTATAAGGAAACACACAGTTGATTTAGGACCCAGACAGATTACCTGGGATAAGTTCCTACCCTTAATGTAATCACATATTTTACAACATAAGGTACTATTCACTTTTTCTCCACGTGACACAATATTCACAGATTCTGGAGATTATAATATGGACAAATTGTTCTTTCATTCTTTTTCATTTAAGTTTAATATGAGGGTACAAACCATTAGGTTATATAATTTACCATGACAGGTAAAATTCAGGCTTGTAGTAGTGTCCTATATCCAGGTAGTATGCCCTATATCCATGCCCTATAGTATGCATATCCATTGGGTGGCAGCTACTGAAAAATATTTTCAGAAGCTACCTTTTAACTCACTAGTTTGAGTTCAAGGGAGAGAAGTGCTGGGGAAAAGAGTGTTTGAAATTTTAACTGTGATTGTATAGGAAGCTCTTCCTGAGAAAATGAATGTGGTAGGCTGACAGATTCCATCCCTAAAGCTATCAAGTTTATCCCCAGAATCTGATAATGTTAAATGTTACCTCGTATGGCAAAGACTTTCCTGATGTGATTAAGGTAAAGATCTGGAGATGGGGAGATTATTCTGGATTATGCAAGTGGGTATTAAATGTTATAATAGGTCTCCTTCTAACAGAGAGGAAGAGAGGGTTTTATATAAACATAAGAGGAGAGGCAAGAAATGGATTCTCCAAAGAGCCTCCGGGGGGGGGGGGTATGTTCTTGCCAGCAACACCTTCTTTGGGCCCAGTGAAATGTTATTTCAGAACTGTGAGAGAATGCATCTCTATTGTTTTAAGTCACGAAGTTTGTAGTAATTTGTTATAGCAGCCACAGGAACTAATACAATGACATTAGCACAGATTCTTTTTTTAAATTTCAGATTAATACGAGGGTACAAACATTTAGGTTACATCATTTTCATTTATTAGGTAAAGTCCAAGTTGTAGTTGAGCCCTTCACATAGGAGGTGTGTCATATACTCTTAGAGAGCTTACCAAACTCCCTTCATCCTCCCCTCCCCCCTGTCCCTTCTCCCCTTTGTCACTTGAATTCGGTTGTGTTTTTCTCTCTTGTGGGCACATAATTGCTCATCTACAAGTTTTATATTAGTATTGAGTACATTGGATATCTGCTTTTCCATTCTTGTGATACTTTACTAAGGAGAATGTTCTTTAACTCCATCCAGGTTAGTACTAAAGGTGTAAAGTCTCTATTTTCTTTATTATTATTATTATTATTTATTTTTACATATATATGTGATTATTAGGTTTCCACTTTTTGCCTTCACAGAATTAAAAAGGCTTAAAATTTAACAACAATAATAATGTTTAAGATAAGGATTAGAAACAAAAACCTTGTAAAGGATGAATTAAGATATACATTCAGAAAAGAAATCAAATGATTGCTGCAACGAAGTATTAAGCAATAATAATAATAGTAATGCCAAGAAAGTAACATTCACATTATCAAATAAGAGTATGACTATTATAGAATGCTTTGACTCTGAGGTTCAGTATAGAGCCATCAATTAACTTCTCATTATTTTTTTCCAAATTCTCAAAAAACAGACAACTAATATTTATAAATAAAAATAAAAGATAATTTCAAGAAACATCATGCTGAATCTTGTAGACAAAAGAAAAAGAAGAAATACTTCAAAATCATTCTGCTTAATCTGGATACGTTTGTAATTTCCCCTTTATAATAATGTATTTTTTTCCAATTTTAATATCAGGTGTATCCACGTCTCTATTTTCTATGGCTGAATAGTATTCCATGGTATACATATATTACAGTTTATTAATCTATTCATGAATTGATGGGCACTAGATTTGATTGCGAATTGAGTTGTGATGAGAATTCAGTGAAAATGTCCTCATGGTAAAATATTTTTTTCTCCATCTGAGTAGATACCTAGTAATGGGATTGCAGGTTCAAATGGAAGGTCTACTTTTAGCTCTTTGAGGATTCTCCATACTTCTTTCCAAAGAGGCTATATTAGTTTTCATAGAACAATTCTTTTCTTTTCTTTTCTTTTCTTTCTTTCTTTTTTTTTTTTTTTTACTGTTGGGGATTCATTGAGGGTACAAGAAACCAGGTTATACTGATTGCATTTGTTAAGTAAAGTCATAGAACAAATTCTTAAAAGAGGTGAAGGAGCAAGCTGTGTGCATATATATATGGGGAATTGGAATGTCAGGCAGAGAGAAACTTCTTGCCTAACAACCTTGGGCTGGAGGTATATTGCTATCATGATTGAGTAACCTGAAGGCTGTTAGGGAGATTTGAGAGTAGTGTGCAGGGAGAGAGTGGAGGAGATACGATTGGAGACATCAGAGGGCCTGAGGACTTGGTGATGATATTCATTTTTTCTTCTGTGAGGTGGGAAGTCACTGAAAGCTTTGAGCACTGGGATGATAAGATCTGACCCTTTTCTAAGCAGCTCCAGATGCTACCAAAAGGAGCTGGAATTGCTGTCTATGGTATTGATGAAAGACAATAAGGGGCTAAAAGAAGCAATGAGAACCAATTAGGAGGCTATTGATTGTGCTTAGGAGGCCACTGACATTGAGTCTGAAGTTTATAGGAGAGCTATGGGCTTGACAAAAATACTTCTGAATATTATGACCCTGGAAATATTTTTTAAAACATCTCAGTACAGATATTGGGTTATGCATGTGTTAGTTCAACTTCCCTTGAAGGGAAGTTAATTTTCCTAATGGGGGTACTTTATACACATGAGGGCACAACATATAATCAAAAGGCAACTACCAGTGTTATAGCTGTCATTATCTCTAATACCTGAGGTTTTGCAAATGGATATTAAAAGAAGATTTTCATTAGTGAATTTAGTGGCTTTTTAAGGAGCATAAAGCATATGCTTGTGAATTGTGTGTAAATTTACTTGTATTCAAAATATACAGATTGGTAAACTATTTTTTATTTTTCCCACCACTGCTTACATAGGATAATCAAATTAGGAAAGCTTTTTTATTCCTTACCTTTCAGAATGCCATTCAAGACATGATTCTAATATACTGTGGGTTAGAATATTCTGGTTGGCTGTGTCTAATATTAGGTTAGCTGAATCCTGTCTCTAAAATATTGTTGAGCAAGAGTCTTTTATGCAAAGAAATCATTGGTTCTTCATAAAAAACCTCCAGAGAAATGGGACTATATCAAGCTGACAGAAACAAGTTGTGTGAGTGTTTTTGAGCCTGATTATTAATAAGGGTTTGACCTACAAATGGACGTATATAAGGCAGAATTAAGTCTGAGATTTGCTTTCCTTTAAAACCTGGCAGTGTGATTATGAAAGAGTAGGACACTTTCATCTCCCTTAGCAGCAACTTGACAGAGTATTTACATGATAGTTTTATAGCAAAAATTCCGGGGGTGAACGTATACAAACTCATTTGCTATGGAAGGGGTCTCTTAAATTCATACCTACAGCTTCAGAATTTATGTTCTTTTCCCTTGTTACCTGGATATCAGGGGGTCACTCTGATCACCATTTAAATGATCTTTCTAATTATATTTGGTTCAAAACTTGTACAAAAGGTGGATTCTTTCTTAGTAAGCATACCTTAGCATGCTTTATGGTATACAAAATGTTAGAGCATAGGCAAACTTTCCTCATTTTATACATGAGGCAATAATAGTCTAGAAAGAATCTTTTGTATTAATCTGGATGGAGCTGAAACACATTCTTCTTAGTAAAGTATCACAAAAATGGAAAAGCAACTATCCAATGTACTCAGTACTAATATGAAGCCAGTAGATGAACTAATACATGTCCATATAAGAGAAAAAATTCAATTCAGTTCATGTTGGGGGAAGGGTGAGGAGGGAGAGAGAAAGGAGAGAAAGAAGGGAGAGAGATAAGTAGGAAGGGGGGAGAAGGTATAATGGGAAGATTGGTGTGCTCCCAATGAATGAGCACAATGTGAAGGTATATGGCACACCTCCTGGGTGCAGGATACAACTACAACAGAGACCTTGCCTAACAAATGCAAACATTGTAACCTAGTCATTTAGACCCTCATATTAATCTGTAATAAGCAAAAAAAGAATGACTAGGGCATAACATGTAAACAGAAACCCTTCTTTGGGGAAATAAAAGGTAATAAAAGGTATTCCAAAACATTTATTCTTTACTGTATCATAAAATCAGCATAGCATATTGACTATAAAATTCTGAAACAATGATGAAATAAGTAATTCTATGATATAGCTATATAAAATCAGAATATTCTCAGATCCTGGAAAAATTAATTCTTTTTTTTTTTTTTTTTTTTTGAGACAGAGCCTGAGCTACAGGCACTGAGCCAAAAAAGTGAAGTCTTAATAATCCCTCAGTCTTGCTTCATATATTTGGATCTGAGATAAGGAAATAAGGTGGGTGGGAGATTGTCAAAGTATGTATTCTCTGCACACAAGCAGAATACATTTCATCATTCATTGTGCTAGCTTGAGGGTCTTTCTAAATTTAGGTTATTAATAATTTCACTTCACATTTTAATAATATTTTTAGATTCATAATCCTAATAATATTCCACATTTACATATTATCTACTTTGTCTATGTAAATTAGTTAATCCTTAAGGTTACCTTGAGATGACATATTATTTTCCATATGAGGAAATTTGGGTTAAAACTAGATAAATCACTACCTGGGATCCATATAGTTATGGAGCAATAAAGCCAGACTACAAGAGAATTCTATCTGAACTGAGTCTCTATGTTGTTTCCTTTGTCATATTGATTAATTATAATAACCCTGAGAAGTGGAAAGAGAAGTAGTCATATTTATAATCCATACATGAAAAAGTGAGCTCTCTTCTTACATGACAGAGCTTAATGGTAGAACTAGCCTGTAACCAGGCTTCTCTGAAGAGAAGGCTCCCTTTGAATCAGCCTAGTTTAAGATGTATACTTTTGCTTTTCTTACCATCTCAAAGTAAGCACCCTGCAAAATCTTTCCTTTAATTCCCACTTCTGAATACTTATGAATAAAATGACTTTTAAATCTCTGATTAGATAGGAAAATCTCTATAGTTTACTTTCTTCCTCATTTTATTTTCTTAAGCCTTACAAATTTGAGAAAATCCATTAGACAAATACATTGAGTAAAGTCACTTTAATCCAGTTTCTTTAAAAACAGAATTTTTATTGAACAAAGAAGATAATTGGCTCTATCAAACTTTTATTTCACTTCATTGTGAATCCTCTAAAAATTTCTCTAATTCCCTTAAAGAAATTGATGGTTTATTAATAAACAGATGGTTTATTTTTCTTTATATAATAATGAATAGCTAAGACACCTTGGTTTCTTTTCTAGACAGCTATCCATTGTAAAAAGTAAACTCTATCTCACTGATAGTGTACAAACACATAGTTTACTATAATGTTCTACTAAATGCTCTCTTATGAAATTGAAAACCTCAGACTCATTTCTCATAATCACAATGAAGTCTCTGGAGCAGGGGTCAGGTGATGGAGCAAGATGGTGGACTAGAAACATCTCCTTACTAGCCACTTGTGGTGATGCAGGGGAAATAAAACTCCAGACACCTCTAGCTGGGGAACCTACCTAGGGACATTACTGGGGGCACAGTGAAACAGTGGTAGACTACAGGAGCCAGTAAGGAGGTCTGGAGCTGAGAAAAACCAGCACAGAGGGCAAGTGTTCGGGAATGGCAGGCCAACGTTGGCTGGCCAGCCAGACCTCCTACAGACGACAGGGGACAGGGAAGGGCTATCCTACAGTTTTTTGATTTGGGGCTAAACTGCTGACTTAGAAGGCTTAAACAAGTCAGTGGACTTAAACAGCATCCAGCAGCTGGATTGAATACCAGGTGGAGTGGCTCTCCCATCAACTTGGCTGCTAACTGGACATTGGCCATTATGGGAAGACCCTTTGGGAGACATGGTCTGTAAAGTCCTAGAGTGGTCAGTTCTGGTACACCTCCTGAGCTCAGACATCTACACTTGGGGTGAGCTGAGTGGTCCTCAGTCTTCCAGGAAGGCCACTTTGTCATCAAGGGGCCCTTTGTGCACGCCTGCTAAGGAATCTGGTGAGAGCTTTAAGACTCCAATCCCATAGGGACTGAATGCCAAAAGCAACAAGGCCCTGATTGAGGGCAACTAATTAAGGAAAAGAGGACCTGATCTTCTATGCAACTAGAAAGTGGCTTTGGCTCTTCATTTTTCATAATGAACTAGCATGTGTTCTCCATCACCTAACATCACAGCACCACCTGGTGTCCAGGCAGGGTGTGTGTGTGTGTGTGTGTGTGTGTGTGCATCTTTCATTTTGACTTCTTTTCCCAATTTTTTTTCTTAGTTCTTGTTTCTCCTTTTTGTCTTTGTAGTTGTTTTGTTGTTGTTGTTGTTGTTGTTGTTATGCTGTACTTTTATTTTTTTCATTTCTGCTTCACTAGCAAGAGACTCTCCATTTTTGTTATGGTTTTTCAGCCCCTTTTATTCTCTTTTCTTTTTTATTTCTCTCCATTCTTCTCTTTGGATGGTGATTTTTCTACTTTTCTCCTATTTCTCACACACATATGTCATACAACAGCTAAGATATCCCTTTTTTTCCTTTATATTATATAATTATATTTTTACTTTTATTTACATTTTTTTTCTCTGAGTGCTAGGGATTCAAGGCATTGGTCTGGCTCAAGGAGGTCATAGGCTCACAATCTAGGGTGTCATAGCTTTGGCCTTTTGAAACAAGGTACTGGTAGATCCTCATTGTAACATACTGATGATTTTTTTTCTTTTGCTATATTTGGCAGAAGTGGTGTAATCCTTTTGTGCAGGCTGTTAAGGAGCTCCTAACTTAGATGGACCCACCCAGCCTAGACTCCAAAGTGCTAGAGTTATGGATGTGTTTTTCCTGTTGCTTTCTTTTTTTTGTTTTTTATGTCTTCTCTCCTTTTCTTAAATTCTTCCTATCCCATTCTTCTTTTTCTCTTTGTCTTCCTTCTTGATCTTCACATTTTCTTCCTTTTGGTTTTATACCAAAAGGCCACTCAAAAGCTAAGCTCTGAGACAAGGTAATTTAAAGTAAAAGAGGTAGTGAGAAGGAAAAAATAGGGAAAAGATGTGAAACAGAAGAAAAAACACATGAAGAGGAACCAATAGAAAAATTCTGGCAACATGAAAATCCAAAAGCGAACCACCCTTCTAAGGGAACATGAGGCAGCTATGCAGAAGATTCCACCTATAAAAAATTAGTGGAAATGATAGAAAGGGAATTAATAAGAAAGTGGAAAATCAGAACCAAAAAAATGGATGAAAGATATAAAGAACATAGAAAGGATATGGAAGAGTTTAAGGAATTGAAGGAGTCAGTCAGGGAAATTGAAGATGCAGTAGAAAGTATTAATAGCAGATTAGACCAGGGATAAGAAAGAATCTTAGAGCTAGAGGATACGGATCTTAAACTAACCCAAGTAGTTAAAGAGGCAGACAAGAAGAGTGAAAAAGCAGAACATCCACACAGAGAATTATGTGATGTCATAAAGTGTTCAAACATATGAATTATAGGTATCCCTGAAAGGAAAGAAGAATGTTCCAAAGGAATTAAAGCCCTACTGGAGGATATCATAAATGAAAATTTCCCAAGTTTTACTACAGATTCTAAAACACTACTTTTAGAGGGATATCAAATCCCATGTTGTCTCAACACAAATGGAGCATCTATAGGAAACATTGTCATGAGCCTATCCAAAGTCAAGATGAAAGAGAAAATTCTTCAAGCAGCCAGGAGTCAGTACCAATTGACCTAAAGGGGCAGATCCATCAGGGGGTGGTGGACTTCTCAAATGAAACTTTTCACCTAGAAGAGAATGGTTATCTACCTTTAACCTTTTTAAACACAACAATTTTCATTTCATAATTCTGTATCCCAATAAACTGAGCTTTAAAACTGATAGAGAAATCAAATCTTGTACAGATATGCAAACATTAAGACAGTTTAGCTAGGCACGGTGGCTCATGCCTGTAATCCTCATGCTCTGGGAGGCTGAGGTGGGTAGATTGCCTGAGCTCACAGATTTGAGACCAGTCTGAGCAAAAGCAAGACCCCACCTCAAAAAAATAACAGGGCATTATGGCAGGTGCCTTTTGTCCCAGCTATTTAGGAGGCTTAGGCAAGATAATTGCTTGAGCCCAAGAGCTTGAGGTTACTGTGAGCTATGATGCCACAGGACTCTACTGAGGGTGGCAAAATGAGACTATGTAAAAAAAGAAAGAAAGGAAGAAGAAAGAAAGGAAGAAAGTAAGTTTGCCACAACAAGATCAGTCCTATAGGAAATACTTGGACCTATACTCCACACCAGGGGTCCTCAAACTTTTAAACAGGGGGCCAGTTCACTGTCCCTCAGACTGTTGGAGGGCCAGACTGTGGGCCCTGGGACAAGTCAGCTGCTAAGCAGGACAGGCAGCAGCAGCAAAAACACCCAGCAGGCTGGATAAATGCCCTAGGTGGGCCTCATGAGGCCTGAAGGCTGTAGTTTGAGGATGGTTGTTCCACACTGACCATCACAATGGACCACTAGCAAAGTAAACACCCAGAAGTTAAAGGAGAAAATCTAGCTTCCACAATGGTACAAATGATAAAACTAAACAGTGGACTTTCACCAAATAAGATAAAAAAAAAAAAAAAAAAAAAGAACTCCACCACACTTATCAATTCTCTCAATAAATGTTAATGGCTTAAATTCCCCACTGAAGAGGCACAGGCTGGCCTGGATAAAAATAGCACAAGCCATCCATATTTGTCTTCAGGAAACACTCCTACCCACAAAGGACAAAATAAGGCTTAGAGTTAAGGGATAGGAAACAGCATTTCAAGCAAATGGAAATCAGAAGAAAGGAGGGGTGAAAATCTTATTTTCAGATACAAGTGGATTTAAAGTTACTCAGTTAAGAAAAACAAAGATGGTCACTTCATTCTGGTCAAGGGAACAATACAAGAAGAGAATATTTCAATTCTAAACATTAATGCACCCAACTTAAATGCTCCCAGATTTGTGAAACAGGCCTTGATTAATCTGAGTAATATAATATCACATAACACCATAATAGCAAGGGACTTTAACGCCCCTCTGACAGAACTGGACAGATCCTCTAAACAGAAACTAAACAAAGATGCAAGGAACTTAAATGTGACCCTAGAACAAATGGGCTTAATAGACAAAACACACTATCCCAAAGCTAAGGAATATACATTCTTCTCATCAGCCCATAGAAAATACTCTAAATTAGATCATATCAAATCAAATACCAACAAAATCAAAAGAATCAAAATTATTTCTTTTATCTTCTCAGACCACAAGGCAATAAAGGTGGAAATCAACTCCAACAAAACTTTCATCCCACACAAAAGCATGGAAATTAAACAACTTCATGCTGAACGATGGGTCAAGGAAGAGGTAGAGGAAGGAATTGTTGAATTACTCAAACATAACAATAACATATGTTGAATTACTCAAACATAACAATAACATAACAATGAAGCTACACATTACCAAAAATATGTGGACTACTGCAACAGCAGTCCTAAAAGGGAAATTTATCACATTAGATGCCCACATCTGAAAAACAGAAAGAGAGCACATTAACAACCTAATGAATCATATTAATGAAATGGAAAAGGAATAGCAATCTAATCCAAACCTAGCAGAAGAAAAGAAATTACCAAAATTAATTTAGAAATTAATGTAATTAAAAAAAGAATCATTTAGAAAATTAATGAAACTAGAAGTTGGTTCTTTAAAAAGATTAATACAATTGATAAACTTTTGGCCAGATTAACTAGAAAGAGAAAAGTAAAATTTCTAATAACCTCAATCAGAAATGAGAAGGAGGAAGTAACAACTGATACCACAGAGATTCAAGAGATTATTTCTGACTACTACCAAAAACTTTATGCCCAGATATTTGACAATGTGGAGGAAATGGACTAATACATGAAATAACACCATCTCCCTAGACTCAACCAGGAAGAAATAGATCTCCTGGAAAGACCAATTTCAAGCACTGAGTTTGAAGAAACAATAAAAATATTCCAACAAAAAAGAAGGCCCTGGACCAGATGACTTCATACCAGAATTCTACAAAACATTCAAAGAACTCGTACCTGTAATGCAGAAACTATTCTAAAAAACTGAGAAGGAAATATATCCTGTGAAGCAAATATCACCCTGATATCAAAACTAAGAAAAGACCCAACTAAAAGAACACTCCAATTTCACTAATGAATATTGATCTAAAAATGCTCAATAAAGGGTGGTGCCTGTAGCTCAGTGAGTAGGCGCTGGCCCCATATACCGAGGCCAGTGGGTTTGAACCCAGCCCCGGCCAAACTGCAACAAAAAAATAGCTGGGCATTGTGGCAGGTGCCTGTAGTCCCAGCTACTCAGGAGGCTGAGGCAAGAGAATCACCTAACCCCAAGAGCTAGAGGTTGTTGTGAGCTGTCACAGCACTCTACTGAGGGTGACAAAATGAGACTCTGTCTCTAAAAAAAAAAAAAAACAACTCAATAAAATCTTAGCTAATATAGATTACAGCTACATATTAAAAATATATATACATCATGATCAAGTAGGCTTTATCCAAGGGATGCAAGGCTGGTTTTACATATGCAAATTCATAAATATAATTCACCATGTTGATAGAAGCAAAAACAAAGAGCAGTTGATCCTCTCAATATCTGCAGAAAAAGCATTTGACAACATTTAGCATTTTTTCTAACAAGAACACTTAAGAATATAGACATAGGTGGCACTTTTCTAAGTGTGATTGAAGCCATCTATGACAAACCCACAACTAATATCATACTCAATGGAGTGAAAGTGAAAGCTTTTCCACTTAGACCTAGAACTGGACAAGGATGTCCACTATCACCACTGCTATTCAATATAGTTCTGGAAGTTCTAGCTAATATAGTCAGGCAAGAGAATAATATAAAGGGCATCTAACTGGGTGCAGAGGAGGTGAAATTTTCCCTTTTTGCTGATGGTAAGATCTTATACTTAGAGAATCCCAGAAAGTCAACTCCAAGACTCCTTGAAGTGATCAAGAAATACAGTAACATCTCAGGGTATAAAATCAATGTCCACAAATCTGTAGCCTTTGTTTACACTAATAACAGCCAAGTTGAGAAGTTAATCAAAGACACAATTCCTTTCACAGAACCGTAGAGATAATTATGTACCTAGGACTATACCTAACAAAAGAGGTGGAGGACCTCTACAAAGAAAATTATAAAACCCTAAGAAAAGAAATAACAGAAGACATTAATAAATGGAAGAACATACTATGCTCTGGGCTAGGAAGAATCAACATTGTTAAAATGTTTATACTTCCAAAGCAATCAACAGATTTAATGCAATCCCCCATTAAAATACCAACGTCATACTTTGAAGAACTGGAAAAAACAGTATTCAGCCGTACAAAAAGACGGTGACTTTACATCTTTTGTATTAAACTAGATGAAAGCATATTCTTCTTAGCAAAGTATCACAAGCATGGAAAAGCAAATATCTAATGTATTCAACACTAATATGAAGCCAGTAGATTATCTAATTCATGCCCACAGAGAAGAAAAACCCAATTCAATTCAAGTTGAGGGGAGGGGAAAGGAAGAAGGTGGTGAGGCAAGGACAGGAGGGATTGGGGGTGCACCCACTTAATGGGCACAATGTAGGGTGCATGGCACACCTTTATCTCTTACTTTTTGGAAATTTATATAAATTAACTCTCTTTTATATTTGGTTGATGAAGAAAGAGGGAATAGGAAAGAAGAAGTAGAAAAAAGTAGGACAAGTAGAGTAGAAAGAGAATAAAAGGAAAACTAAATATACCGATGTGTGTATCTATTTACATATGTGTACACAGCATATATACACCTGCATGTGTGACTGCAGATACAGGGTATGGAATACTTTATACTAAATAGCTGTCACTTTATATATTTTATATGTTTATGTAAATATTCATTTATTTATCTATATGTGTTAACACACTTTTGTATCCCAGGAAGCAAGGTTGTGTCTGAAAGACATCTAGGATTATGGTAGGCAGAATTCTACCCAAGATTTCTGGATTTTATATAATTCCCCTCCTCTTGAGGGTGGATAGGGGGCCTGACCATGATGGGATGGTACTGCTGTGAGTAGGTTACGTCATATGGTAAAGGTGAAGGAATTTGGTCGTGTAATTAGTGTCTCACATCAGTGGATTTTGAGTTAGTCAATCAGGAGATTATCTTGGATGGGTCTGACTTAGAGAAATGGGCCTGACCACTTCCTGAAGAAAGATTTTGTCCTTGGCTTTGGAAAAATAAGGTCCTGTGTTGTAAGAAGGTCTGTGGGAGGATCCCGTGTGCAGCAGGTGGGAGTAGGACCCAGCTAAGAGCCAGCGGGGAAGCAGAATCTCAGTCCTACAGCTGTATGGACTGGAACTGAAACCCGACGACCACATAGCTTGGTGAAAATCTTCAAACTTGGAAAGAAATAATGGACAGCTGATGCCTAAGTTGCAGCATGTGGGAACCTCAGTAGAGAATGTAACTTAAGCACAGACATGTACAAACACGTGTGAGGTTTTTAGCCACCCTATTTGAGGTATCTTCTTACACAGCAGTATTTACCTGGATGGAGTTGAAGCACATTCTCCTTAGTAACGTATAACACAAATGGAACAGTGAGTATCCAAAGTACACAACACTAATATGAAACCAATAGAAAAACAACTACACACTCACAGAGAGAAAAACCCAAGTATATTCAAGTAGGGGAAGGGGCAGTCGGGAAAGGGGAGCGGGGAGGTGCGAGGGGGACTGGTGTGCTCTCACCTAATGGACACAATGTAGGGGTACACAGAACACCCCTTGGGTGAGGGGCTCAACTACAACTTGGACTTTGCCTAATAAATGTAAACAATGTAACCTAATTGTGCCTGCATATTAATCTGAAATAAATAAATAAATGCGATGATTTAGTCAAAAGTAATATATGTCAGTGATTCATATGGAAATACATAGACATTTCCTGGAATCTTGGCTGGGGTAGATAATTCCTGTGGCTCTTTCAAATGTCAAACTCTGGGCTCAGAACTCAGCTGCAGGCTAGATTCATGTGGTGTTGTGGAGTGTGTTGTGGTCCTAGCTGTGCTGTGGAGTGCGGAGTGTGACGTGGTCCTAGAGTAAGACAGCAGGCTACACTTCGGCCATCCTGAGCAGCACAGACATGGCCTCCCAGGCTACAAAGTCCTGTCAAATACTTCCTGCCCAATGAAATGACCAGAAACATCCAAATATCGTTTAAATATATGGGCCAGACATTGAGAGCTTGCCCTAAGATTACTCACTGAGGGGAATGATGACTTCAAAGATGACCCTTTCTATATTCCAGCTCTGTAAAATAAAATTTAAAGCAATATAATTCTTTTGTGCCAAGCAGCTAAGAAAATCTGATACACAGATAGGCACATCAACAGTATCCAGCGTATGGTCACTGTCCTAGTTACTAGAGATAAAGATTTGAATAGGCTTTAAATAACAATTCAGAATAAATAAATGAATGAATCCCAGATTTCTACTTGTTGGAGCCTTTTTATGACAGAATAGGTATTTTGTATTAGACATTTACATGAATGAAATAGGGTAATGAGCCATCTTATTTAAAGCTTAAATTCAAATGATTATAAAATATTTGTAGGGAGACCCAGATTCTGAAAACCTATTTACTATTAAAATATTCACCAACGTATTGTGAATGGGAGAAAAAAGACTAACGTTATTAAACTCAAAGCGAATTAACCACGTTTCTTTTTACGATTTCACTGCAGCCTCCTAACTGTTGGCGAAGGATAAAACAATTATCTCCATTGGAATCATGAAGACAATTTCCTTTGTGGAACTCAATTAGCTATTTTTTTTTCTCTCTCCCAGAATCATTTCATGTTGTTTGGCTTCCCCTTAAATGAGCTGATATCTGGGATGCAGTCAGTTCATTTAATAAAGTTATTTTAATGGATATTAGATCATATTCCAGATGTCTAGCATTTTTGTTGCCCGAAGTCTCACTGGTTTGGAGAAAGGTCTGACTCCTGATAGAAATGTGGTTGTGTGAAAAAGGATTTTTAAAAATGTCTGATCTGAGGTCTTTACGAATGAAGTTAGAGCTTTATTCATTTCCAAGATGTAGTAAGTACGAATTAATGTGTCTGTAGGACTAAGAGCTAAGTGCTGTGCATGGTCTGCACGGATTTTTCTTCCATTTCAGATTTCTTTCACAGAATCTCGTTCATACTTGCTCAGCATCTAAAAGCCCCCTTACACTGATTATAGTGTATAGTACAGTAGATTACATATCATGGTTAACCAATATTTTTGCCAGAAAATTCTCACAATTTCAGTTGTTACCGTTGGGGATGGGCAACTTGATTGAAAAACATATTTCAAACAAATCCTTCCCAAGTATTTGATAAATTCACATAGTAGCAATTCTGATCAGGGACCTCTTCTAAAATTGTAGTTTCTGAGAAAAGGAGCTCTCAGGCTGGACGTTACTAGGAAATGCAGTCAGAGAGGCAGGAGTTACCTGAGGCAAGCGAGTGTCAGTTCTGAACTGTAGGCTCATCCAAGATTTTAACATGCTGATGTCCTGATTCATCCTCAGAAATTCTGAGGGCGCAGGCACCTGAATTTTTAATAGCTCTCTCAGCAATTCTAATGAGCAGTGCTTAAATTCCTAGCATTGACCTTTCATAGTCATAAGCAATCCTCCTCCACGTTCTGAGGGTTTAGACAGGGACAAAAGGAAGAATGAGATAACCGTCAACTCCTCTGAGGAGCCAGTGGTGTAAAAGGGTCTCTGGCTCACGAATTGCATTTATTTTAGTAAAAATCTTAAGAATCTGCCTCAGGAGGGGTGCCATAAACCCGTACCTTGTACTTAACAATAGCAAACACTGTAACCTCATTGTATATACCCTTAGATCAATCTGAAATTAAAAAAGAATCCACCTGAAACAAGCTCCTGGTTTTCCAAATTGCGCTGAACAATTCCGTTCCTTACCTTTTTCAGTTCTTCAAATCTAACTTAAACGTTTGATTCAAGAACTGCCATGGGCTTATTAAAGAATGTCTATCCAGATACGAGGGACGAAGGCATTTTCATTCCTATTAGCTGGTGGAGCAGACGCTGGCACACCCCAGACATGAAGCATCCTGGGGGACTGCGGCCCTGCGGACAAACGGCACGCTTCACTTCCTGTGTCCGTCTTGTTCACACGACGTTAAATGTGTCTGAGCCTTTCATTTACTGTCTTTTACTCCTTACACTTTTTTGTTTCTTCACTGATATTTAGCCTTCTCTGGCCTTCTCTTCCTTGTGTGTTTTCCTTCACTTTTCCTTCTTGTCGTGGGCAGCAGCCAGAGCATACAGGTGGGATAAAGGTAAGTTCAAGGAGGGCGACATGGGGACTTGCTTAACATTATTCAGACAGCATTTCATTAAGAAGGGAGGTGCTAAAAATCATGTATCAGAGCATAATTATAAAAATAAATTCCGATGCAATTGTACCGATCACCCAAAATGAAAAAAAATTTTAATGTATTTTAACTGTATAATTTATTTTTTTCATGGAGAATCTTACTGCCTGACCTTACTGAAAAATAATTTTGACATAGTGGTCCTGCATCTTATTGTTTTATTCACACTATCTCCTTGACATTCTGGGGGCTGACTGACACTTGTAAAATGATTATAAAGTATTTGTTAAGAGAACCTATCTCTTATAAAGCATCATGGCTAGATCACTAGATTCTCTAGCACAAGAATTTTCAGCACTCATTGAATTGAGACTTTACTTTGATTTTTGTATTAGAATGTCTGATGAAAGAAAACAGGGAATTTTAGGAGCACATAGTTTGGGGGTTTCTTTCTTGGACTTCTTTTTCTTCCAACACTTTTTTTCTTTTTTGGATTTTTAAAAACATTTTGTCTACCTACTGGCATTCCAGAGAGTTCTACGTTGCGTACGTACCTTCCTGCTGTGTTACCTGTTCCACGAGGTGTTAGAGGGTGCTCGGGGGGTGCCAAGAGAAGCTTTAGAAAGAGTGTGTGCTGCCTTTGGAAATCCATAACTCCCATTTCCTGCTGTGCTTAATTTCCAGAGCTATAATTAAACTTTAAAAAGTGTTTGTTCTTTTATCTAGAGATCATATTGTAAAATATTTATTAATTACTTTTTTTGTGTGTGAAGAATGTTCTAAAACTGCTTCCCCAAGTCATACTTTGGGAATCCTGTTTCTGAATATTTTCTACCCTGGTTCCTGCTGTCAGGTGCCCAGTGGAACTTACCATCAAGGAAAGAACTAATTAATTATATTTTGGGATGGCATTTTAATCAAGCTCGCAAAGGTAATGGGAAGTCCCTGGGACTATATATTAAGGATTTCTGTGACTCAGATGTGGACGATCCAGTTATAATATGGCTTCTGGGGACAGGAGATATGCCAAGGAAAAATTGGTCAATGTTGATTTTCTAGGTGTCAGGAAAACTGTTTTGGTGATGCTGTTATCAGCATGTTCTTTGATTATTTAATGCAGGTGAGGCCGTATTTAGGTCATAGGAATAGTTTCATCTTGCTTATATAAGTGGAGACATTTATACCTGACTGTGAAACTTAAGTCACTTGATTATTGTGTTCATGGGAGTTGGTAAGAGGTAGCCAGTTTGAAAGATGACTTTCATTATAACTCTGCTTTCTGTGGTTCAGACCACACTGAGAAACTACAATATTCTGAAAGAACTTTTAATATTTATTTTAAGTCTATAAATAGTTTGAGTGACGAACCTGAAAAAAAGAAGTTTGGTAAGTTTTGTGAGAACTTTTTCTTTTTGAATCATCAAAAAATTGTGGAAAGAATTGTAAACTTCCAAAAACTTGCCTACAGTGGGAGGTGGGGGAGACACAATGTTGCTATGCTGTGCGTGCCCAGAGTAAAGGGACATTACCACGAAAGTTATGGCCTGCCTCGCCTTCCATGTTTAGGTTTATGAAGTGTGAGAGCAGTTATGAAGATAATTTTTGCCGGCCTCTTCTTAATTCTCTGTTTGTACTCATTCTTGTAATGCATGCCACCTTATTGCCGCCCAAAGATATCTTTCAAGTGCAGTGACAGAGTGACTCGTCAAAGCTCGATTGAGAGGGTTTCTATTAAAATCATGCAATCTGACATATAATTCCATAATCCTTAGAGTTCATAAATTATAATAAAGGATTAGTTTGGGATTATTGTAAACTCACAGTAATAGGAAGTATTAGCTATGATGACATACATCGCTTGTATAACTGCCAACCAGCAGAATGGTTTGTGCTCTGAATATTTACCAACTACGAGAAGCACATTTTAGAAGTTCAGTCTCAGACAAAGGGGTCTTCCAAGATGAGGATGTGCTTTATCGGGAGGCTTGTTCCTAATATTTGAAGGCAGGTGTGGGGAAACGGAAAGGGAGTATCAGCAGAGAAGAGGGAAGAGACAACAGAAATTTCTGGATAAAAATTCAGGCACTTGGAAGCATAGAATGTGAGTTCATTCACAGCTTATGGGTGTAGGGCGAGCGTATTTAAAGATCTGTGAACAGTGAAAACACAGGCATGTCATATGCAGTGGGAAAACAGTATTGTTAGAGCTTGATTGACATGAAAATGTGCACAAAGGAAGAAAAACAATTTACATATTCTACAGTTTTATCCACAATATTTTTTTCAGCATGATAAAGACAAGTATATTTATTTCATACGACAGTACATTTCACAGGATATGTACATGTCTGTATATCACTGACTTTAATACTGTACTTCTATACAGTATATAGTTATAAATATGGTATGCCACATAAGCAATAAAATTCTTACATATAAACAGCAATCTACTATAGAGAACAAAGACTTCACTAAGAGATCCTTAGTGCCTAACTTCTGTTCTGCTCTTAACAGACCCACTAAATATTTAATAATACACAGACTGGCTGCTTATTTGCAGCATACCTTTAACTTTCATAACTCCGTGCATTTTCAGCAACTTGCCAAATGTAATTTTCCCGATGAAGGCGGAGCTGCTGCTGATGTGTATACTTGAGACAGGAGTTGATATTCCATAGGAAACATGGCTCACAGAACTGCAATTTGCACCAGTGAAGAGAACCTACCAATGGATTATTTTGCTAATGGGGAGCAAATACTGAATACAGTAGTCACATGGCTGTTAAAGCCAGGATTTCAAAAAGTTAATTCACATTTTGAAGCATACTGCTTTTAGTAACACTGCTGTTTAAAAGATACCACTGCTGAAATGATTAGAACTTCCAAAGAAGCACAGTATAAAATTCACAAGAGTTATTTCTGACAGGAAATCCTGGCTGTAAATGGAAAGAATTACTCCTATAAATATAGTATTTTGATAACATTTGAGCTTTAGAAAAGTGCTTTATTTCTAATAGATTTGCTTTATGTTGGTGCAGGGCAGTT
The DNA here is from genome assembly GCF_000181295.1 of Otolemur garnettii. Taxonomy (NCBI): domain Eukaryota; kingdom Metazoa; phylum Chordata; class Mammalia; order Primates; family Galagidae; genus Otolemur; species Otolemur garnettii. Next base: position 4,759,536 of record NW_003852502.1, on the reverse strand, counting down.
TGCTGTGCTTTTAGAAGTGTTAAGTAGTGAACAAATTTTGTAAACTGAGGTGGAAATAATAGATGAGAATAGACTATGCCAAGCTACGTCAATGGATAGGCAAGACTTTCAAAATGTGTAATAAAGCTGTATGCCCAGGATCCATGACCTGTTAAATTCAAACACCTGATATTTAACAACAATAAAAATGAAGATGCATACTTATCATTCCATTAACTTTTCCTGGAGAATAACATTATAGAGGAGGATCAGCCATGATGTGTAGACTACATGATACAAAAATTCATAACTGCATCACACTGGTTGTTACTAAAACACTCAAGGAGACAGTGGGAGCGTGATACAGTGTGTCACAAATGAATCCTCTGTGACAGCATTGATTTAAATGATTTGTCATTCTCAGGAAAATGCATTTTTTTGTACATCTTCTAATTACTTATATAAAGACATATTCGCATTGTTTGATTTTATTATTTTATTATTATTATTTTTTTTTTGAGACAGAGCCTCAAACTGTCCCCCTAGGTAGAGAGTGCTGTGGCATCATAGCTCACAGCAACCTCCAACTCCTGGGCTCAAGCGAGTTTCCTGCCTCAGCCTCCCAAGTAGCTGAGACCACAGGCGCTGCTACAACACTGGCTATTTTTTGGTTGCAGCCTTCATTGTTGTTTTGGCAGGCCTGGGCTGGATTCGAACCCACCACCTTAGGTGTATGTGGCTGGCGCCTTAGCCACTCAACCACAGGTGCTGAGCTGCATTGTTTGATTTTAGGTGTGTCTTTACATTATAACATAAATGTAGCAACTGAAGTATACTGAATTTCATGTTAATGATTTTAAAATTAACTTTGTTCTCTTTACACTTCCTTCATGAAGCAGTGCTTTTTCTCTTTCTGTAAGAGAAGAATTTCAGAAATTAACATTATGTAGGTCATGGTTACTTTTTAAACAGCAGAATATCAATACTACAATGTTCAGTTCTACTGAAGTTCAACACAAGAAAACTACATTGTGGTGGATTCTTCATTTTTCCAAGACCATTTAGCTTACGCTATTTGTGCGAGATACAATATAGCATTTCCCTAATTTCAGAACACTCTGTTTTTCACATTTTCCAGCTCTCTTTGAACTTAGAATCAACTTCAATCCATCATTTCTCTCATTGCAACATCTTAAATGTGGATCATCATTTTAAAAATAGAATTTTATAGTCTTTGGCACAATAATTCTGTCTGCATTTATTCCAATTCCTGTTTTTATAGTTTTATCCCTTTTCTTCTGATACAAAATACCTGAACTGAATTAATTTTTTTCCTTTAATTATTGATTCCTCCCTACTTTTTTTTTTATTGACATTACTGTCCTTTCTTTCATTTAAGTACACAACTTTAAGATAGTTTTGATGATTTTTGTGGTTTTCATGATTTCCTCTAATTTGTGACCAAGGAGGTTAAGTGTTATTAACTAAACCTCTAAATGGCCTCTTGTATCTTTCTGTTTCTCTCTAACCTGGTTGGAATGGGCCCTAGACTGTGTTCTGGGACTTTTCATCTATCGTGTCATAACTGACCCCTTGTCATTACTTTCCCTCACTTCAATTCCTTCTCTGTCACAGGCTTACTATGCCAGTCATTTTTAAAGTACTTCATTATTTGTATTTTTAAGAGGATAGCATTCTTTAATTGAAGTATCAGGTAGCTGTATTTTTCTCAGAGAACCTCTACAAATTTCTCCACTGTGGTTACCTCTGTGTTCAACCTGCTTGGCTTAAAATGTAAGACTCCGAAACACAACATTTATTAATATTTAATTAATCGATTTAGTAAAAGTGTGGGATTTTTCTATATCATAAAATATAAAAATATATACTAGATTTTGCATAGGATACGTCCATAGACACCTTTCCTGCCCTCAAGAAGCCATATAGTGGGTATTCCATGGAAGATCACAGATACACTTAACTAGACAGAGTAAGAATACTAGAAATGGGCTTGAAAGAAAATGTTTTATATTTCACTTATTTATTTGACATGTATTTATTGAATGCCTATTCTGTGCCTGTCACCTCTCTGGGGACTGGGGATCTCACAGCACTCGAGGCCAACATGTGGCTCTAACGGAGCTAACATTTCCCGTGTCGTGTGTTTCCAGATAGAGGTAAATCATATGGTGAAAAATACACCAGGGTAAGGGAATAAAAATAATAACCGGCCAGGGCAGCTCTGTTAGGCAGTGCTGTCAGAGGAGAAGACCATGTGACGGAGACTTAACGAAGTGAGAGAGTCAGGCTGAAAGTACAAAGAGTGGGGAAAGGCACGTCCGTGGGGAGACAAGTGGGTTGGGGTGGGGTCCTGAAAGTCAAGTTCAGAAGACGCGCCCAGGACAAGACAAGAGAGCGTGTGACTCCTTATTCTCACCCAACAACAACAGGAAAACCCCCGTGCGTTCCATCCTCATCCCTTGGCTTGGCTTTACTTTTCGCTCCTCATATTTATTTCCGTTCCAGGTGTTACACTGGCAGTAGATTAAAGCCCAGAAAGTGTGTTACATCACAGTGGACTTAAGTTGTTAAATTTATTACCACTGACTTTTCACTTTCTAAAGGTTTCTTTGCTTAGCTATGAAGTGCCAGATGGCAAGGACGTACCAGTTATAATTCAGTAACAAGTGTATCTATAGAATGGAACGCGATATAAATTCATCAAGAAGTCCCGTGTCCAGAAAATTCCACAATTCCCTGTGTTTTAATCTTCCAAATTTATATCAAGTGCAGATTTCTCTTGGGGTTCAGTATAAATCAGGCATTACCGTGCTCTCAAGGTTTCTACCCTCTAGTGCGGAGAATAATATATTAATCTCACGAGGTAACGGGTATACATACCTGACTGTGCCCTGAATGTTCACTTGTAGCTGCTGATTTATTTTTCTGGTCGTCTAAAACTTTTCAGTTGCTGACATTCTCTCGACTAAATCAGGCATTGCATTGGCAAATAGTGTACTTCTGATGGCTCTGGGCAAAAATGCACTCAGGCCACAAGTACTGCCCCCCTCAGCTGGGGAATCTGCCTTATTTTCTCCATCTAGTACTACTGTTTTTCAGTGGGTGTTGGTGAACACCTTTTTAACCCTCAGACTGTCCCTAGCAAATCTTTTTCACCAAGGTTAGGGTTCTGTACACACTGCACATCGCTGGCCAGATGTGTGCTCTTCTTATATGAATGACCTGGAGACATTGAACTGCTCCTGTAACATCCATTCACTGCACTTGTGTCTGGTTCCAAGCACAGCTGTAACTTTCTGGGGCTCTCTTGCTGACGAGTATCAATCCATGCCTCTGTCACCTGTTTCATCACCATGTGGTATAACGCAGCTACCGTCCGCAGGACCAGCTGTGCCACTGGGTTGGTTTTCCTTTCCCTATCCTGCTCCTGACTCTTTTTCCTTCTTCCCCTGTAGCTGGTAGCACTGAGGACACAGGATGGCTTAATCGAAGTCTATCTACGTCTTGGCAGTAGGTGCCATAGAAGAAGTGCAAAGGGGGCTCCACCGCATTACTGAACTTTGGTGCTGTGTCTCTGTGAGTCCGAGTACACTGCGCTGTGGGAAGTAGAGCCATGGCTACTCTCCCCTGACTCAGGGAAAGGGAAGCCTTGGGTGCGGGTGACGAGGGTGAAAATATGGTGGTGAGTGGAGTCGCTGGAAGCTGGCTCCTTTTGTTTCTGAGCGGATGTTTCTCTTCCCGAGTTGAGTCTGCTGTAGAACCTCACGTTTACCGCTCTTTGTTACAGAGGGACCTCCAAGGATCAGGCACAGAGACCCGGACCTCATGGCATTGGTTCCCCCATCTGTCTGCTTCCCTCTAAGAACTGTACCAAGGAGGAAGCCATGAAACAGCTCACGTCGTCCCCTGCTAGTACTTAATTACACCCAATCTGAGTAAGATTTAAATAGAACAGCAGTAAGCATAATTTAATTCCAACATTGAATTGCTTGCAGCAATATTGTGCTTTTACCAAACTCTCCCAACCTGTACGTGACCATTCCATCTTCCGCTGATCTCAGTGTCATCAATTAGATGCTCATGCTCGGGCGGGTTGCTCGTGGCTGTCCCTCCCCCCTCTCCCTCCCGCCATACCCGTCCTCGCATTTCCACTGCGCCATGATACAGTTTGAGGAATTAAATGCTGTGATGCCCACTCTTTCCCTCCTCTTCTTGAGAGTTCTTCCGCCCCTTTCCCACCCATTGTTTTTCCAAACGTATTTTTTCCTTATCTCTTTGGTGACTCCCTTTTTCCTTCTTTGGTCACTGTCATGTCCCTGAGATCCTGTCTCCACAGGCAAAGCTCATGTGTTCTCTAACTTAGGGTACTGATGGAGGATGTAGCACTGGAATCAGGACTTAAGGTTAGGTTAAGAGAAGATTTCTACGAGTGGAGTTCGAAGTGCAGATATCCTAGATGGGAGAATTGGCAGAAGAGCCGCGTTAGCCAGCAGAGGAAGATTTTCATGAAGCAGTACGTTTTTCTATTGTGATTAAGCACAAGTAACCTGCAGTCTACCTTCTTAACAAATTTGTAAGTGTTCAGTGCAGTCTGGAGTACCAGCACAGCGGTATGCACCAGATGGCTAGAATTTTTCCTCTTGCATGACTGAAATTCTATATCCAGTGAACAGCAACTCTCCATTTTGGCCTGTTCTCTTGCTAACCCAAGGCAAGAGAGAAGGAGAAGGAGGAAGTGGGGGAGGAAAAGAAATCTTGTTTCAATTAAAGGTAGCAGGAGTTTGAGACCAGCCTGAGCAAGAGTGACACCCTGTCTCTAAAAAATAGCCAGGTGCTGTCACTGGTGCCGATAGTCCCGGCTACCAGGGAGGCTGAGGCAAGAAGACTTGAACCCGACAGTCTGGGGTTGCTGTCAGCTATGATGCCACAGCACTCTACCCAGAGTGACAGAATCTCTAAATAAATAAATAAATAAATAATAATAAAAATAAATAAAAGGCTTCACTGCATAATGGTTAGCAGCCCATTCTCTAAAACCAGATTACCATGTAGTAATTGTAGCGTCACCACCTTAACCACCCCTATGCTTGGCACTTGGCAACCACCTTTAGGCTTTCTGTTTTTCCTAGTTGACACTTTTAGATACTTCATATAAATAGAATCATATGGAATTTGTCCTACTGTGACTGTCCGATTTGACTCAGAATAGTGTCCTTAGGATTCTTACATGTACCATGCAGTAGGATTCCTTCTTTTGGGCGGCTGAATAATATTCCACTGTATGTATACAAAGCGTTTGTTTTTTATCCATTCCTCCATCAATGGACATTTAAGTTGTTTAGGATAAGGGCTATTCTTTGTTAATCCTAATCAAAATTATTGCATATGAAATTATCATTTTTGTAGGACAAATCTGTCAAATAACCAGTAATTTATTATAATTCTATATATTAACAGCATCTTTAAAAATGATGAACACGAACTCAAAAGTAATTAAAGTTCAAGCCTAAAGCACATAGTCCCCTGAAAACTTGATCTTATAGCCAGCAATGGCAGTGGTTCCCCAATGTTACTGACTTCAGATTCATCAAAGGAGATTTATAAGCACCCGTGTCAAGGTGGCACCCCAGGAGAAGTAGATCATAATGCCCAGGGCTACTTATTTTTTAGTTTTCTGAGCTAATTAGAAAATGGGTCTGTGCGACAGGGGACTTTCCTTTGTTAAGGTATTCTTTACATTCTACTGACAGATGCAGTGACTTCACATCATTAAATAGGGCTGTCAGACAGTTACTCTTTCCTTTATTTCACTGTTCTAGAAAGCGTATAGCCAGACGCTTGGCCAGTTCCCTCCAGGGAGGACATGGTCAGAAGGCATGGTCCCATTCAGCAATGGGCCATTTTTTCTTATCATTGTTGCCCTCACTTTCCTCCTGGGAAGCCAGAGCAGCTGTAATAACAATAGATAAAACAGGTTGAGCCTGTGTCATACACATAATGCATCTAAATGAACCATTTCAATCTTCAGAAATGCTATGATTCATATATTGATATTGTTCTCCTTTTACAGATGAAGCAGCTGTGGTATAAAGAGGTAAAGGGTAGGACAAGCGGGGGAACAGTAATTAATAGTGGTAAACTGGCCTTAGTGCCCAGGCTGCTAACCCTCCCGTTGCGCTGCCCTTTAATTGATTTCTCTTCCTCCTTCTCCTTGCCCTGGGATAGCCAAGAGAATGGGTACTTAGCCCAACACAAGAAACCCAGCTCACACAACCTCGTGATATTTCAAAATCCAGTCTTCTGACCTCTCATTTCCATACATCACAGGATCTTTATTAAACCTTCGAGTTCCCCTAATCCAACAATTAAACTATTCATATTCACCTTTTGCTCTTTTATTACACTTTTTCATTATTCCATAATCATCTCAAGGAGCATTCAGTGTAGCATTTAAGAAGTCTGGGAGCATAGGGGGACAGAGTCCTTTTCATCATTACCTCATTTGATCATTTGTGTGGATAAAAATGGTGCAAATCTCAAGACACAGGGCTCCTACGATTCTGATTTCTCCACAGCAGATTGGTCTTTGCTATACAGCCTATTCTTCATCTTCTCATGAAAGCTTTCAGAGTTGGGAATCTTTTCCATCTTCTTATAAAAACGCATCCTTCCCAAACTTGGTTCTTATGTCAACCAACAGAAGACGGGAGACCTGATGGCAAAGCAGTCGGACAACACATTTGGTAGGTTAAAGGCCACTGGCTGAGGGCCAGATTATTTTCTGAAGAGATGGAGGAGAGGAGGAATTTTTAAAAGAGTTCTCAGGCTGATGATACATATTGTTTTAAAAGAATTTTTGTTGCTGGCGGAGGCTGGTTCAGAATGTGAATCTGCAGTTCACTGCAGTGTCGCTGCACAGGGGCTGCCGTGCCAGGGAGTTCAGCCATATTGTAGGACACTGGGGTCATTACATTGTGTCCCAGTTGAAAGGTTCAAGGCAATTTTCTCTCTCTCTCTCTTTTTTTCTTTGTATTTTTCAAGGTTTCAGGTTGTACAAATAGTCCCTATTACAATGACTTCTTGACTCCACCATAGAGCTTTAAAACAGAGTGATGCCATTTTGTATATCACAGTTCACACAGAGAAGACTATTTTGAAAAACTGTAATAAGGGTTCCATGAGAAAGAAGATTCTATGGCTGCGCTTGGCTGAATAACAGCCTCTCAATGATGATTGCATCCTAATCTTCCAGCATCTGTGAGTATGTTACCACACATGGCTAAAGGGTCTTTGCACATGTAATTAAAAGATGAGTAACACTGTTCTGGATTATTTGGATGGGTCCAATGCCTCACTAGCATCCTTGCAAAAGAGACAAGAGGATCAGAGTCCAAGATGTGACCATGGAAGCAGAGGGACAGAGAAAGTGATTGGAAGTGCCACACTACAGACTGATGATGGAGAATTCAGTCATGAGCCAAAGAAGGCAGGTGCCCTGTAGAAGGTATAAATGGCAAGGAATTGATTCTTCGGTACAATTTCCAGCAGAAGAATAGCCCTGGTGACCCATTTCAGACTCCATAACTGTAAGAGAATGAATCTGTGTTGTTTGAAGGCACTAAGCTTGCAATATTTTGTTATAACAGCAATAGGAAGCTAATGCACTGGCCAAATAAGGTAGAGAAATGCCACATTGCCACATTATTCTCTTTTAGGAAATTCATTGTATCTATTGGCACAAAAATGTCAATGATTGATACTGAGAGGGCTAATAGCATTGCAATAATTTTCCCCAGGAAAGCAACCTTCACGGGCAGAGAACTTTGGTTCTGAATTACCTTAATTACTTGGCTAATTTTTTTTTTTTTAATTTTCCTAACCTGTTCCATACTCAGTACATCCAGGGTCCTCTGGAGTAATTCTACCAGAAGAGACTGAGTTGTGGTCAGTATCTTGAACACTGTACTAGAAGGATACAAACACATTACATGACAGTTCCCCACATTTGATGTGCTTTAATTCTTGTATCTTCTCCGTATTTTATGTTCATATAAAATTATAGCCTCATAGATAATGGTGTTAGGCTTGTAGTAATATTTATTTTGATTGGTGGTACTTTATAGCTTAATGATATTTGTTAACAAGCTTAAGCTTTATTTCATTTTATGACAGCAGGTATTTAAAATAGAAGTATTTTTACAATAAATTCTAATTTATGTTTTAGGAGAAAATATAATCTGATAAATTAGAAATTTGGAGAGTTTTCCTAACACCTTTTAAGAACATTATAACAATATAGTTTCAAAGAACGTGATTTTTTTTTTTTTTTTGCATTGTTTTGGTGAGTACTGATTGGCGAGTAAACCAATATAAAGGTCAAGTGCTTTTTAAAACATTTGCTCTTGGAATGAATTTCTGGGTAGATATATAGTTTTGTATAGGAGAATGGCCTTTCCTGAGTTATTAAAATGCATTTTTCCTACTTTGTTGTGCATATCCCTCAGGTAACACGCCGGGATTCAATCTGTTTCTCTGGCATCTGACTATGTCTCATTTTGGAGTAGGTCCTAAAAGCACAGGAGCTATCACGAGAGTGAAGGGGACATAAATAATCCTGAGCAAGTCAATGCTTAGTCTACTAGTTAAAAAGTATTAAATCTTGATTTTAACCCAGACATGCAACTAGATGATTTCTAGAAAGATAAACTTTGTTCCTGCTTTCAATGTACTTGCAATACTACTTTTTAAAATCTCTAGTTTTTTCAGTCTCCTTGACTAGCATAGAAAGCTTAGAATTTATGTTAACTAAAAGGTTGGGTTTTCTGACTGCCAGGGATTTAAAAGCAGTAATTGAAGTGCAGCACGGAGCTCTTAGTTTTAGTCTTTTGGATGCCCAAAATGATTCTCTGGATACAGGCCAAGGGTCTGGTGCAGGGGTCCTCAAACTTTTTAAACAGGGGGCCAGTTCACTGTCCCTCAGACCATTGGAGGGCTGGACTGCAAGCCCCCGGGATGAGTTAGCTGCTAAGCAGGACAGGCAGCAGTGGCAAAAACACCCAGCGGGCCGGATAAATGTCCTAGGCGGGCTGCATGTGGCCCACGGGCCATAGTTTGAGGACGCCTGGTCTGGTGCTTTAGTGAGTGTGTATATTGGAAAACTTTTCATGCTGGAAGGCCAAATTCATTGAGCAGTAACCAAATAAAGTTTCATTAAAAAAACTCAACTAGAAATACTTAAAACTGTATATCTTTTATAAAAGTATAATTATATGTATTCAAGGATTTTAAAAAATGAACACTATTTATTAATTAAATTTAATTTCAAATTAATATGCGGGTACAAATTTTTAGGATACATTGTTCTCACTTCCAGAGTAAAGTTCCAGTTGTATAAGAGCTCCTGCCCCAGGGGGTGTGTTATACACCCTCACAACGTGCACATTAAGTGAGCTGCCTCCGCATGCCCTTCTTCCTCCCGCCAATCATCCTATTTGTTAAAATTTAAAGCTGACTAATCCTTTAGGGACTTTTTGGGGTCTGCCTTCTGTTTTTTGATAGCATTTTAGTATTTGGTTGCAGCCTGGAGGGGTGCAGTTTCAGATGATCCTCTAGATGGGTTATCAGTCACTTGTGACCTACAGGGCATCTTCATCTGGGTTCCGTAGGAGAATGTGGAGTCTCAGCAATAAATGATTCAAAAGCAAGAAAGCATTTTCAGGGGTGGTGCCAAAGGTGTGGGTATTCTACTGTTTTTTATCAAAATTCAATTGGATCTTTCTTAGCGTCAAACAATGACTTTATAATGCCATGTTGAGAGCTCAGTGAATTCCATCTGTAGTTCTTTAAGTGCTTAGTGATATCAGCTGGGGGGCCAAAATGCTAACTTGAATGTGATGTCATGATTCTCAAAGCCAGTGAACCTGTCAGTGTATTCTCCAGGTGATAGGTCTGTAATTGCTACACATTCTTCAAATGATGCACATACAACATCCTGTTCATCAATGGTCTTTGCTAAGTGGGGAGAATGTCCATCTGTTTGTTCTTTTGATTATATTCTTGACTGTGGGAAGCTTGTTAATTTGATCAGGTCCCATTTGTTTATTTATTTATTTATCTATTTTTGGTTTTCTGTTTATATTAGATCCATGGTTATCTACTTATTTTTTTAATTAAATCATAGCTGTGTACATTGATACAGTCATGGGGTACAGTGTGCTGTTTTTATATACAATTTGAAATATTTTCATCAAACTGGTTAACATAGCCTTCATGTCATTTTCTTAGTTATTGTGTTAAGACATTTATATTCTACATTTAGAAAGATTCACATGTACCCTTATAAGATGAACCATAGGCATGATCCCACCAATCATCTTCCCACCCATCCTCCTCCTCCCCTCCCATCCCTTTCCCCATATTCTTGGGCTATAATTAGGTTATAGCTTTCCTATGAAAGCTATAAATTAGTTTCATAGTAGGGCTGAGTGCATTGGGTACTTTTTCTTCCATTCTTGTGATACTTTGCTAAGAAGAATATGTTCCAGCTCCATCCATGTAAACATGAAGGAGGTAAAAGTCTCCATCCTTCTTTAGGGCTGCATAGCATTCCATGAAGTACATACACCACTATTTATTGATCCATTCGTGGATCAATGAGCACTTGGGCTTCTTCCAAGACCATTTATTTATTTTTGTTGTTGCTGCAATTGTTAAAGGGGATCTTTTTCATGAATTCTTTGCCTAGGCTGATATCTGTAAGAGTTTTTCTAACATTTATTCAAGAATTCCTATAGTTCCTGCCTTAGGTGTACGTCTTTTATCTATTGTGAGTTAATTTTTGTGAGTTGTGAGGGGTGCAAATTCTGTTTCAGTCTTTAATGTGTGGCTATCAGTTTTTTTCAGTATCATTTACTAAACAAGGATTCTTTACCTCAGTGTATGTTTTTATCTGTTTTATTAAAAATCAGATGAAAATATGACAATCATTTCATCTCCACTTTCTCTGTTCTGATCTAAAGGTCTATGTCTCTGTTTTTGTGCTATCACCAGGCTGCTTTGATTACTGTAGCCATGTAGCATAGATGAAGTCTGGTGAAGTGATAAGCCCTAGGGAATCAACTAGATACTGCTATTTGTGGATCTATAATGAAAAAGTGGCTATAATTCTTTTATGTGGGTCATTATGAAAGTTTTGAGTTACAAAAATCTGTGCAAACAGAAACAAACAAAGCCCTCCCAGAAACACTGATAAGCCGAGTGAATTGAAACTTGCATGGGAGAATTGGGAAAGGACACTGTTGACTATGTTTCTTAAAAGTAAAATAATGGATCATAACACAGTCTGTCTCAAAACTTTTGTAGTGACCCACTTCTTCTCCTTTGATAAGTATAATTCAAAAAGTCCTACAGAAATAGAAAGATCATCTAGCTCTATATCTTTCACTCTTAAATGTGATTAAATGTCTAAGGATCAAGAAACATTAACAGAGAATCATTTTTCATATGCAAGTGTAGAGGGAGGGTTGGTAGGGGGACCACACCTATGGAGCATATTGCAAGTACAAGTTGAATCTATCAGGTGTCGAACGCAAATGTCTTAATGTTGTAATTGGGTAAATGAGGTGAAGGCTATGTTGATTAGTAGGATGTAAGCACACCAATTTGTACAAATAATCAACACATTGAATCCTATAATAGCATAAATGTATTTATGATTGATGTACAAATGACTTAATAAAAAGAAAGAAATTTATTTTTTTATTAAAAAAAAAAGAATCTTCAACCCATAAAAGAGAGACCAAATGAAACAACCCTGAAAAACTCTTTTAAAAAAACAGAGTTCAGGAAACAGAAGAAAACAACCAAAACCAACAACAAAACAAACAAAAATGGAATTAATATTATCCTTAGAGCTGAAACCATATTACTTTAAGAAAACACAATGGGATTGATTCTGTGGAAAAGATCCTTACAAACAATAAAAGAAAAAGAGAATAAGATTTCTAAATTAAGAATGTAATAGTCAATATAAATATTTCAGAGAAGGGTTGAAATAGAAAACTGAGAAATATTCTAACAAGAAGAAAAGATAAAAGAAAGTCAAGAAAATATTAACTTACAATACAAAATTGGATGAGTGACAACTAATAGAGTTTGCATGAAAAAAAAAAAGAAAAAGAAAAGGAAGAAAAGAAAATGAAAGATAAAGAAAGTATCAGTAACATCATATAATAAAAATGTCCAGAGCTAGGGCACATATCTTTTTTTTTTTTGGCAGATTTTTGGCCAGGGCTGGGTTTGAACCCACCACCTCTGGCATATGGAGCTGGCACCCTACTCCGTTTAGCCACAGGTGCCGCCCTAGGGCACATATCTTAAAGGAACCCAGTGGGCTTGGCAATTAAGTTCATGAACTCATCCTAGAAAAAGTGCTACATATCTCACTATAGTCACCTTCAAAGCACTCCCCTTGGCCAGCTGGTGACCATAGTGACCATTCAAGCAATGAGCTACGTAGCAATTTTTCAAGGATGAGTTCACAAACTTAATTGTCAGGCCTTGTGTAGAGATAGCTCTGATGGCCTTTCCATTGAAACAGTTCCAAAATTGCTTTGAAGGGTGGACTAGGTGCTGGTGTCTGTGCATAGCTTCCCAAGGGCAACACTTCAAAGGGGACTGTCATGGTATTCAGCAATGAGGTATGTACCACTTGTTCTAGAATGAGTTCATGAACTTAATTGTCTGACCTTGATGCCCATCTTGGTGAATGAATAAAGAGACACCCAGAGGCATGTCAGAAAAATATTTCAGAATCTTGAGTGCAGGACTAGTAACATAGTTGTGGGTCCTAGTACAAAATAAAAATAAAGGCCCTTTGTTCAAAAAGCAAGAAAAAAAGTGTTATTAAAGGTATTTCAATATCAGGCAATTTCTTTTACACTGTCTCTCTCTCTCTCAATCTGTCATGGTCTTTTTTATTTGTATTAATGGTGTGTTCCCTTGAGCGTAGTGATCACAGGTAGCGTGAGGACAGACCCTCACAGATGTTTGATTGGGTGGCTTACCTCTTCTGCCTCCTAGCAAACTGATATGCTGTGCTCTAGTCAGACATGGGAATTCAACCCAGGCAACTGTCTGCCCCATGGGAATTTATCCCCACCCTGCTGAAGATGGGTAACCCTAAAGTATTATGAATCTCAGCTGAATGTGCTTGGTACCTGGACACCTAACACTGTGTCCCTTCATCTGCTTCTAAACCCTGCTGGGTGGTGGGGTATAGCACATATCACTGGGCAGGAGTGTAGGGAGGAAGCTAGGTAAGGAGCTGGCATGGAGCTAGGTAAGGAGCTGCTCCAGGGAGCATGCCAGGGAGAAGGTAGCTGAAAACCCATCCCAGGAAAGCAGGGAGGTGAGAGGGGGTATGATGATACCTGATGCATATTCTATTGTCCTACTCACAACACACAAATTCAAAAACAATAAGAATTTACGAAATTAAACCAAGGCAAATGATTAAACCAAGCTCAGCTCTCTCCTGTGTGACTGCAGTGGCTACAGGTAGTCAGCTTTGCCTGCTTGTAAAGATCCTAAAAGCTTCCCTGGGCCACATGTAGAAGACAAGGGATCCAATTAACTTTTGACTTCAAAAATAACAATGAATGTTAAAAGGAAAGGAAGCAATTTCTTCAACTTTCTCAGTAACAATAATTTTAATTTAGAATTTGTTGGTCAGCCAAATTATTGATAAAGTACAAAGGTAGAATCAAATTTTAAAACTATGAAAGACTCAACATTTTTTCCTATTCACCCTTCTAAGGAATCCTTACAGGGTGTGTGCCAGCAATACCAGCAGGTAAGCAGAAAAGAGGCTGAAATAAAACCAGAAAATAGTAATTCCAATTTTAAAAAGCAGCAAAGGGAATTCCAAAGTGACATTGTCATCAGACCTAAGAGCACCTAATCCAGATTGGAGCAGAAGTGCAGAGGGATCCTATAAGATCTGCTCTAGGGAGAGAGCGGAGCCGATATCACACGATACAGGATCATTTTGAAACTCATTGCAACAGGTATCTAATTGATAGAAAGGAGTATGTAGAAAAAAATATGACTAGGTACCATGCCAGGTAATGTGTCTTTGTGACATATAGTTAGGTATTTCTTCATTAATTTATAAAAATAATTACGTCTTTATTATTTTGGAAGGCCTAATTATCTATGAAAAATTAACCTCTTTCTAATGTAGAATTTTTGCTTATAACACTTTCAAATTTCTTCATTTCACATCCTCTTGGTTCCAGGTGGGCTATATGGCTCACAAAATCATGTTACTTTTGGTTTAACATAATTCAAATGCAAGTGTATCTACTCTATCTTCCGTTTGTCTGTTCTTACCTGAATATAGAGGTCACCAGTTTCAGGAGGATGATGAAGTCAAGAGAAGAAATTTTTACATTTAGGAAAGTGATCTGCTAGCCAGTGACCACTACAATGGCCTGTTAAATAAAAGAAAAATAAATTTCTGTCATCTTAAGTCACTGCTTTGCTGCAGCTGTCGTTACATCAGCTATCCCAATATTGATTGCAGCTTGGGAATTTTGTGTTAAGTGAGGTTTGCTATTCCTGTCTTTGTTAGTATACAGTCATGTAGGAATGGGGAAAGAAAAAGCTGCAAAAAATTGTATTAGGCCTATTCACTAGATTTTGTAGTTCTGCAAAGAAAACCAGTTAAGAAAATTAAGTTTATAACTTAAAATTTAGTTAACTTAAAATTAAGTTTAATATAAATTGAGTCTGTGCCTTAGGGAAGAGCTTTTCTTGGCTGAGGACATTGGGAGGGGAAGAGTGAGTGGGTTGTCAATGGCCAGTAGAATTATTTTGACCACATTTCCAAGTTCTGATATCAAGCACTATCCACATTCTCCACAATTGAAAGTCAAAGCTCCAGTAGTAGAAGCCTAGGAATTAATATAATCCAAGTTTCTCACATAAAAAAAGGTAAAAAAAAATGTACATGATCTGGAGATAAACCAAAGTATCACACATAACTGTTATAACCCCACAATTAGCTATTAAGACACACATAGCAAGATCTCAATTTCCTTGTGAAAATGAAATTTGGATATATATTTACAAAGTGGTTGATGGTAATATTGATTAAAAATATAAATCCACGTCAAAACATTATGAAAAGATTGCAAGTATGAAAGTTTGTCCCGAACCAGAAGAGAAGTTGAGTGGGAATCTACAAACAGGTGACTTTGAATAGATCGTATGGCCCAATTTTATACCAAAATTAGGTTACCATCAATTTCTTACTGAAAAATACATGAGTGAACTATACCATAAAGATCTGGAGAATACTTGAATATGTGAATATTTTAAGCAAGTGTAATTATTTTCATTTTGAGGATATTGTACATCATTAAGAAAAAGAAGGAACTCCAGATCCTAATTTGCAAATTTTAGTGATGAGAAAATTAAGTTTAATGAGAGCTGAAGCACTAATATTTAAAATTTATAAATATAAAATTAAGTATACATTTGAAAGATAGCATAAGTCAGATTTTAAAGAAAATTGTAGATTGTAGATTGCTTGTTACAATTGAATAATATTTGGATGTAGTTTATTTTCATGCAATTAGCAGTTCTTCACACATACACTGTTTTCTAGTTTGGGGCAATGTCAACGCAAGTAATGTGAGTGATAGAGTACTCTTGAATGACTACTGTACCCTGGGTGTTAGGTCAAGATGTAGCCACAGAAACAAAAGTGAATTGTACATAAAGTACCGGGAAAGTAAGAACTCTTATGAAAAATCCCTATTACTTTTTATAAAATATTTAAACAATGATTTCCTTCCAACACTGGCCTGAGAATTCTTCAAAGAGTTCATGGAATAAGTGTACTATGAAATATCTATCATGAACATCCAACTTGGTTTTTCACCCAAATAAACTTATACTAACTTTTTATAACATATATAAACAGAGCCTAGTTTGAGAAATTAAGGAGAAGATGTCAGTTTGAAACAAGGCTCTATCACAACAACCTGAATTCTACTAAAATTGTGGCAAGAACTATCAATCACCAAATTTATGGCAGAAGCTTGAGTTGAAGAATGTGGAAAGTTTATGAAGACAATGCCCCAAAGAATTCAGTTGTTCACAAATGAATAAGAAAGGATAAGATAGGCTTGGTGCCTGTAGCTCAGTGGGGAGGGGGCCAGCCACAAATACTGGAGCTGGTGGGTTTGAACCCAGCCTGGGCCTGCCAAACAAACAACGACAAC
>NW_003852502.1:4692700-4743208 GCF_000181295.1 Otolemur garnettii | reverse complement strand
AAAAAAAAAGAAAGAAAAAAAAAGAAAGAAAAGGAAAAGAAAAATAGCCGGGCATTGTGGTCCCGGCTACTTGGGAGACTGAGGCAAGAGAATCACTTAAGCCCTAGAGTTTGAGGTTGCTGTGAGCTGTGACGTCCCTGCACTCTACCCAGGGCAGCATATTGAGACTCTGTCTCAAAAAAAAGAAAAGAAAAAGAAAAGAAAAGAAGGGATGAGATAATATGGAAGGTGAAGCCCACAATAAGAGATAATACGCTGTAATTTTCGAGACAAAAAACTAATCTTGTTTATGTCCTGATTGCAGAAGACAGACTGTCAACATCAAAATAATAGGCAACACTAAAACATCTCAATTGTTCAGCTTACACAATTCTGTTTGAAAACTAAAGTTTTTTTAGTTTTTCAAACCTTCTACTCAATGGATGTCAAAACAATTCACCCATATCGGCTGCAGAGAAAACCAGGGTTTTTAATGGAAATTTTAAACAAGTAGAACCAAGATCCTGAATCATTTCTTTAAAGGACTATAACAGGAAGTGAAAATGTCTTTTCCAGTATAATCCAAAGACAAGCATAATCACAGTCATGGCTTACCAACAAGTGGAAAAGTGGTCTAGTCAAAGTGAATGTCAAGAGCAGAGGTCATGGCAACAAATTTTCCAGATGCTGGAGGAATTCACTTGATGACTTTTTGGAGGGCTAAAGAACAATAAGATCTGCTTATTATGACAATGTTTTGAGGAAGGTAGCCAAAGATATAGTAGAAAAATGCCTCCTGGGGAGAGCTTCCCCAGACTCTTTTTCCACCCCAACAGAGTTGTTAACTCATTTCTCTCATCCATCAAGGGCAATTTTGTGAGATTTGGGTGGGATTAGTCATCCCCTTTACAGTCCTAGTTTGGGTTCTTTAGGCTTCATTTTGTTTCTTAATCTTCTAAAAAATATTTAAAAGGCATCAATTTTTCTTCACTTAATAATACAAAAACACTGTTTTGACATGGTTAAATTCCTAGAACCCACGATTCTTTAGGGGTGGACTAAATGCCTGGTATCTTAACTTAGAAAGATGGGCCTGAACAAAGTTTCGATGTACCTTAAGTTGAGAAATAAAATTTATAATTTTTATTTTTCTTTTAGTTACATTTTTCATAACCTTTTTAGATCCTCTTATATTATTTGTCACCTAGTCTCTTTGAATCTAGTCCATGATTTTTAGAGATAGAACATGTCATGTTTTTGGTTTGTTGCAATGGTTGACAGCTTATTGCTTCTGAGAGCATTAAAAAATGTTTTTGTATTGCCCTGTAACTTAAGATGTATAACCCACTTTTTTATGATTTATCGAACATCAAAATAGCAGATGGAAATTACCTTAGAAAATTTTATAACTTATTTCTAAATCTAAAAAAAATTAATACTGTCTATATCCTTCAGTATTATATGAGTACATGATATATTTTTCTGATTTTCCTATTTGGTTTTGAAAAATCTCATTGGTTCTTTAATTTCTTAAATCTTGACTATTACATCATCAGTACAATAAAATAGAGGATTGGTCTCCTAGAATTTTGATATTATTGCAGGTAAATGTGCATTTTATTTTCAAAAATTAGGAGTAAGTTTAACATTAAGATAGCTATTAAAACTTCAAGATGTAGCACCTGACTCATTCTGGCATGTTATTTTCTTTGTATGATGTTTTGGAATAATTAAGTTGATAAAAATATCTCAAATCTATAAGTAGTGGACACATTGTGCCTATAGACTATAACTTTTAATGTTAATAAATCATTAAATACATGAGTGTGTCTTAACAACCGAACGACTTGCTAATCTTTTTTAATTATGGAGAAAGAAATATATGAAGGTCAAGAGGAAAGAAAACAAACAAATGTAAAACAAAATACAGGACAAGTTTTCAAGACAAAATTCTAGTGGAGGAAAGTGAAGGTCAAAATCTACAAAATCTAACGTGTCAGTATTTATGAAAATTACCAGAAATGAAGATAGTCAAATACATATTAGATGGCAGATTAGTCAGAACTTTGTTGCTTTTAGGTGACAGAAATCCAATTTGATCAGCTTAGGCAAAAGGATAATTTATTTACTTACCTATCTGACACTGAGGAAGGCGGGGATGCAGCTGGGCCTCCGGAAAGCTGCACCTATGACCCCAAGTCTAGTAAAACTCTCTTTTCTCATCTTGCCTGTCAAACTCTCCCTTCGTATCAACTGCTTTATCCCAGATGAGCTCCTTCCATGAAGATGAAGAAAGTCTGCTAGAAATTCTCAACTTCTGACCAGGAAGGAGTTAAGATTAACACTCAATATTATCAAATTAAAATTTAAAAGTACTAGAGAAAGCACAAATATACCCAATGGAGTCAAGTGCACATCCGTGAAACAATCATATCTGGCCACAGGGATAGGTACAATGACATAACTCAGCATGGAATATGAGCTCCCTTCTAGGCCAGTCAACAAGGCCCCTGGATCCTCCTATTAAAAGCAAAATTCATGGTGGAAAAAAAGAAAACATTTTCATAAAGATGAAGTTGTGGCTAGGTAGCTGCAGGTATCATTTAAAAAAATGTTCATTACAATGATAGAAAATAAATCAAGATGATAATTTAAAAATATTTACATTAACACTAAAAGTATATGACTATTTGGAAACCGATATCCAATATTAATGAAAACTAAGCCTCTAGCAGATCTTAAAGATATGAATTTGAAGGGAAATAAATCCATAGCAGATCATAAAATATCTGTCAAAAATTGCAGAATGTTTATACTTTATTTTAAAAACGTAGAATATTTCAGAAATATTTACTGACAATATACTTTTAGATAAAGACAAGTTGCTATAAAATGAAAAAATAAAAACAAAAATCTGATGTTTAAATTATTCTATAATCTCTACAGAATAATTATAAATCTCATTAGAATATTTCTAATCAGCAGTAAAGGAATAAAATAGCTACTTCAAATTCCCACTGACATTTCCTTTCCTGTCTTTGATGTTTTGGAGGAGACAGAGCAAGATGGCCAAATAGAAATTTCCAGTGATCATCCCTCTGCACAAACACCAATCTCAACGGCTACCTACCCAAGCAAGCACCTTCAGAAGAATCAAAAATGAGGTGAGCAATCATATTCCCTGATTTTAACATTGTATCGAGGAAAAAAGTAGTCTGCCTTGTCTAGGCCACTCCCCCTATCCCCAGGCAGTGCTGCCCCAATGTGTCCAGTGGCCACAGAATCTGTGTGCCTGGGGGAGGGAGAGTGAAGTGATGGTGGTACTTGGCATTGAAATCCAGGGCTGCCCTGGCACAGCGGAACACAGCATAGGGCAGAATTCTACTGGTGCCTGTGAAGGGAGGAATTAGATCCAGCCTGGCCAGAGAGAAATCCTCTACCCCAAAACCTGAGTTCTGGCCAGCCCACCACTGGCTCATAAAATGCAGCCTGGGAAATGAACTAATTGCACAAGGCAGGCCACAAAGGCTGCCATCCTGGGGCTTTTCCTGTGCTATGACTGTTCGGAGCCACTGGCCATGGCTGCATATGACCCAGTGTGACACTAGCAGTGGCTGTCAACCAGGGTCTGTATCACCCTGTCACCCTCTCCCAACTACAGGCACTGCAGGTCGTGAGTTTTCTTCCACTTGGGGAAAGGAAAGGGAATAGTTCAAAGGGCTTTGTTTTGCAACTTGGGTACAAACTCAGCCACAGTAAATTAAAGTACCAGGCAGACTCCTGAAGCCCCTGAGTCCAGGCCTTAGTTCCTAGAAGGCCAGCAGGAAATGTGCTGCCCGAAGGGAAAGATCCCATCCTAGGAGGAGTCACATGTTGAGTAAAGAGCCCTTGTGTTTTGAATAAACATCAGAGATATCCAGGCAAAAGTGACTACCAGCTGTGGGTGAGAAAGGGCTGGTTTCAGGCGTGACCTGGCACTGGCAACCATGAGGGAGGCCAACATCACTCTCCCTCAACTCCAGCAACCCAGCACAGAGAGTGAAGGAAGAGAGTGAGTGAGGGTGAGCAGTCTCCCACATCTCCCCCAAGTCCACTGAGGTAGTACCCTCAGGAGTCTTAAGACCCACGGTACTACTAGGCTTGGAGCACCACCAGTACTGATATGGCTGCAGTGACTAAGTCTTCAATCATAAGACTCAATTCCCCCGGATACCTGGAAAGCTTTCCCAAGAAGGTTGTGTTCAAACTAGCCCAGAGCATGCAGATTAATATAAATACCTAATTCTTCAGTGCTCAAACATCGATGCACATCCACAAGCATCAAGAACACCCAGGAAAAAATGACTTCACCAAATGAACTAAATAAGATACCAATGACCAATCCTGAAGTGGTACAGATGTGACTTTTCAGAGAAAAAATTCAAAATATCTGTCCTGAAAAAGCTTAATAAAATTATAAGCAACACAGAAGAGGCATTCAGAAACCTACCAGAAAATTTAATAAAGAAATTGAAATATTAAAAAAAAATAGGAGAAATTCTGGAGCTTAAGAATTTAGTTTTCAGGAAAAAGTGCACATCCCTGTGGCTGCTAGATGGGATGCCTGAGGGTCTCCACCAAGCCTGGCAGCCCTGCACTCACTGAGGTGTAGTGGGGCATGGTGGGAGCATTGGCAGTGGCCCTAGGAAACAGGGGAGTCACAGTCACCTTGCACCAGCTATACAAGTAACCCATCAAGCAGGTGGTTGCCAGCTTCTTCTGAAAGTTCTACTAGAAGATTAGGCAGAACATAATAGAAAACGATGCAGGTATACAGGACGTGGGCTCTGACATCATGTGGGGCAGGGAGATAGGAAGGCAGCTGCTAGCCCTCTGAGGCTGGACAGCACACCAGCCCCGTGGATAAAAATGCTTTGCCTGTCAAATTCGTGGAGGAAAAAGAGATGAATCAACAAGGGTCATCTATAGGAGAGGATTGTAGTCTACCAGAATGTGGATTTGCTAGGCAGCTAGTTAGATATGAGCCAGGCAGATTGGTCAGGCTGCCTGGGCTGTCATGAGGGTAGGACTACACAAGACTCTGTAGTCTGGCAATTCTGGAAAAAGAAGTTAAATAATGCTTGAGGGACTTTCCAATGCAATTAAGGAATGTGGTCAGGTCGACCTGACTGTTTCAGAAATGGGTTTGGAAAGAGTAGTTTATTAACATCCCTGAGAATTGATTAAGACCCCAAGTGGACCAATCAAAAAAGGAATAAAAATAACTAGGCTTCCCAAATAACAGGTAGTACCTCCCTAAAATCATGTATCATGTATAAGAAATTGTGCTATTGTGGGGCCTGAAATCCCTAAGACCAGGCCTGGATTAACATGTAAGTCATTAACAAACTTTCATTTTGTTGTTAAATTTCATTTTTGCCATTTCTTTATTTTGGTAATTATTTCAAACTACTTTAGGGCCCTAACATTTTTTTTTTTGTTTGTTTGTTTATTTATTTCGTTGATTCAGTATCAATGTCATTCTTTGGTGCTAGGAACCCGAATCCTGGAAACCCAGGGATCTGTCTTTTGATCCCCACACATCACTTGCCTAACAGTTGAAATTTTAAGAAAGCACACCAGTGATTCTTTGTTGGAAAAAGACGAGCATTTTAAAAGGACCTAATATCTCATTAGGAGAGGAATTGTGGTTCAATCCTCAGGCAAGAAACGTGGCTAAGCAGAGTCACTGCCTTACATGGACACAGTCTGCGTCCGTGAAGGAAGAATTTGTCTTCCAGGAAAGTGAAGAAAATCCAAATTGGACAGAGTTCATTTAGAGAGTCAGGTTTCAGTCACAGGAGCTGGATTTCTCAACTGCATTTTGGAAACTTTTACCAGCACATTCTTAAGATGGGAGGAGGCTCAGAGGGAGTTAGAATCACGAGATCTGCTAAAGAACAGTGTGATACCCCCTTAGCTGAATAAAGAACCACCCGGGATCGGTATCCATGTCTACTTGTTTTGGAGAATCAGTTCTTGGCCACACCACACCATAGACACACAGTTTCTAGAACACAGGTTTGAGGATACAGAATCAGCAGCTTAAAGAAGAGGAGACCTCTGACATAAAATGATTTACTCACCTGGGAGCCTGCTTCAAATAGTGGGACTTGTAGAGGTAAGACCTTCTTGCTGGATGTTTATGACACTGCTCTGTATGATTTTGCAAGTAAAGGAAAAATCCATATAAAAAAATCCATGGAAAAACAAAAGAATTTAGTTTGCAAAGTGAAGAATGAACATGAGTCTCTCAACAGCAGATTGACCAAACAGAAAGAACTGGTGAGCCTGAGGACCAGCCGTTTGAAAGTACAACAGCCATAAGAAAAAAAAAAAAAAAAGGAAAAAGAAAAAAATTAAAGATGCATGCCTACAAGATCTACAAAATAATTTCAAATAGGCAAACCTAAGAGTTATTTGCCTTAAAGAGGAAGTGTATAGAGAGATTGGGGTAAAAGGTTTATTCCAAGAACTAATAATAGGTTCTCCAACCTAGAGAAAACATCAACATTCAGGTATAAAGAGGTCACAGAATTCAAGCAGGTTTAACCTAAACAAGACCACTTCAAGGTCTTTAATAGGAAAGCAAAGGAAAAAGAAAAAGGTAGCACATAAATGAGCTCTGATACATTTGGTAGTCCAAGTCTCAGGGGAAACCTTATAGGCCAGAAGAAAGTGGCAAGACGTATCTAAAATACTGAAGGGGGAAAAAAAAACCCAAAACCCTCAACCCTAGAATATAGTATACTATATTCTTTAAAAATATCTCTCAAACATGAAGGAGAAATGTAGACTTTTACAAATAAGCAAAAACTGAGGATTTCATCAACACCAGACCTGTTCCATTCATATAAGCAAAGCTAAAAGAGTTTCTTTAATTTGAAAGAAAAAGACATTAATTACTAATAAGACGCCACTTGAAGGTTTACAACTAACTAGTAGCAGTAGGTACGCAAACAGAATGTTCTGTCCCTGTGATTTGGGGGCCTATACTACTCACATCTAGAATAGGAAGACTAGAAGATAAATGCACCAAAATTAACTGCAACAACTTCTTGAACAATAGAAAGTATAAAAGGATATGACTGGAAACAATGAAAAAAGTTACAGACAGGGAGAGGAGAGAGTTTAAGGGTAGAATTTCTGCTTGATTTCTGTTTTCTCACTGATGTGTTTGTTCATGTGATTGTCTGTGAGCAGAATTATTAGAGTTTTAAATAATTGGTTATAAAATGGTTTTTGCACATCTTATGGTGACATTAAAAAAAACTATTACACAAAAAATAAAAAGAAGAAATCAAAACACTGTACAATAGAAAAATCACTTGGAAGACAGGAAGGGAGGAAGGAAAAAAAAGAGAGAGAGAGAGAGAACTACAAAACAACCACAATCAAATAATAACAAGCCAGAAGTATTTAAACAATAGTAACATTGAATATTAATGAATTAAAATCTTCAGTCAAAAGATGCAGCATAGCTGAATGGATTGAAAACAAAGCCATATGCTGTCTGTAGGAAACACACTTCACCCGTAAAGACATATATAGATTGAAAAAAAAAAAAAAAGGATGGAAAAAGATATTCCATGCAAATGGAAACCTCCCCAAAGCAGAAATAGCTAGACTTCCACCAGACGGCATGAATTTCAAGAGGAAAACAGTAAAGAGAGACAAAGAAGGTCATGGTATAATGGTCTGACAGCAGTGAACCTAAGAGGGACTAGATGGGATCTCACAATTGATGTACGTTAAGTTTCCTGAATAATTGATGTAAAGTTAAGTTTTCATGCAGTTTGAGCATTTGCATAGGGTTGGTGAATGTGGACAGTTGTCTTTTAGTGTAAAGACAAAAACATGGTTCTGCGGACTCTCACGAAGGGAGGTGTCCACACACCCAAGCGCGGTGAAGCTTTACTTACTAATACTGGGTCAGGGAGTCGTGCCTTGATTTGGCAAGCCACGCGTGGTTTATGTAGTCACTCCTCACACTTGGAACAAACAGCTGAAGCTGCTTTATGATACGTGCTGGAATATCCTAGAAGTTTTCAAGGGCTGAAATGCTGGAGAAGACAAAATCAGAAAACGACACAACATAAATCGGGGATGGGACCCTGTGACTTGCCTCTCAGAACAGGAGGGGCCTCATGTGACCAACTGTCTCCCTTCCTCCGACTCTAACACGCAAAAGTCATTGGATGAACGTTTCCTTGTACTTTGTCAATGGCATTTTCCACCTCTGCCTTTTTTTTGTTTAATTCAGTTACAAATTTATAGATCAAAGTGTGTTATATGTTCCAGAAAGTGATTTTTTTTTAATATTTTGAGCTTAAAGCCAATAGAAAGTGGCTTATCACCTTCAATAAGTTAAAGGTGATTCAACCCTTTCTGTCAGTAACTCTCCAGACATCAATGTCACCTAATGTCTTAAAGAACTCGAAGAAATCTTTTTCTTCAGTGGGAATAGTGGGCCTGTAGAGAATCCTCATTTACAACTGGTATCTCAGATCGTGTGGTTTTAAAAGTGTTACCTGTCTGATTGGTTTTTAGGATGGAAATATTCATTAAATTAAATTAATTAATTTTTTAATTTAAATTTTAGTTTTTCTCTTTTATTGAATTTTTATTTCCAAGTAGTACAAGGATGCTCACACTTTGCTCACATTTTGAAATGAGGCCAGATTTAGGGTTGTTGCAACAGCAGGACTGGGTTTTTTTCTGATATAATGAACTTTATCAAACATTTGTTCTTTTCTTTAACAGAAGATTATTAGACTAGTTGAGTCTAGAATTTAGGTGTGTGTGAAAATGTGTTTAATCACTTTTAATCTATTCTGGAGAGAGAATTTTACACTTAAGTACATTTTATACAATATATAGATTTCCAGATTAGATGAAATAAGATTTGAGAAGTCTGTAAACCAGTACTAACCTACAGTGCTGAGCAAGAATATATTGAATACAAGATCTGATAATCAAGTTCGTGAACTTGCCACTGGGCCCTAATGTTGGCAGCATGGTACCAACACCTTGGTGAGGTTTCATAACCTTCGTGTGTCACCGTCTCACAGCTGTGTGGCAGTGGCTCATGTCCATGTGTGGCCGTTCTTGCTGAGTGTCACTCATTATTGGTGTTGTGTGTTTTGTGTGCTATTGTGAGAACTGCAGAGCTTGACTTAGAGCAATGAACAAACATTAAATTTCTTGTTAAACTTGGCAAGAGTGGAAGTGAAACAGGGACATGTTAGTCCAAGTTTATGGGGATGATGCCAGGAAGAAAACAGCAGCGTACACATGGATTAAACATTTTTCTGGGGAGAGAGAAAGCATCACTGAGGGAGAGGGGTCAGGGCAGCCTACAAAGAGCAGAACTGATGAAAACATGGCAAAAGTTTGTCAAATCATCCATCAAAATCGTCAGATCAACAGCTGCCTACGAGAAGCTTAGCAGATCAAGTAAACATTGATAAAGAAATAGGAAAATCATAACTGAAAATCTTGGCCTGAGAAAGGTGTGTGCAAAAATGAACAAAAGCAAAAGAGAGTTGAAGTTTGCCAAGACCTTGTGGAGAGACCAGGCGTGTTTTAGGCCATGTTATCACTGGTGAAGAAACATGGGTGTACCCGTATGACCCCGAAACAAAGCATCAAAGGACATAGTGGAAGTCATTCAAACCTCCATGACTAAAAAAGTTCCATCAGTCAAACCCAAGAGTCAAAATCACATTGCTAACCTTTTTTGATGTTGGAAGGATTATTAAGAATTTTTTACCAGTTGGACAAACAGTTAATCGAGTTTCTTATTGGGAAGTGCTGAAAAGATGTATGAAAAAGTTAGATAAAAATGACCTGACTGTTTTTGCCAACAACTCATGGCTCTTCCATCACAAAAATGCACCAGCCCATACAGCACTGTCTGTGAGTAGAGTTTTTAGCTAGTGAACAAATAACTATATTGGAACCTACTCACCTTCCCTACTCACCTGATCTGGCCCTTGATGACTTTTTCTTTACCCAAAGATAAAGGAAATACTTGTTTTTATGATATTCAGGACATTAAGGGTAATAAGATTACAGCTCTGATTCCAGAAAAAGACTTCCAAAATTGCTTTGATAGGTAGAATAGGCACTGGTATTGCTGGATAGCTGTCCCAAGGGAAGGTGACCATAATGATATTCAGCAGTGAGGCATGTAGCACTTTTTCTAGGATAAGTTTGTGAGCTTAATTTTCAGATCTTGTGTACACGTCATTGCTTGCAATTTCTTAAGCATATCGAAAGCTTTCTTAAAAATAATTTGTGGGGCGGTGCCTGTGGCTCAGTGGGTAGGGCGCTGGCCCCATATACCAACGGTGGTGGGTTCAAACCTGACCCTGGCCAAACTGCAACAACAACAAAAAAATAGCCAGACACTGTGGTAGGTGCCTGTAGTCCCAGCTGCTCAGGAGGCTGAGGCAAGAGAATTGCCTAAGTCCAGGAGTTGGAGGTTGCTGTGAGCTGTGTGATGCCACAGCACCCTACCAAGGGCAATAAAGTGAGACTCTGTCTCTACAAATAATAATAATAATAATAATTTGTGAACATTCACAAATGACCAGGAAGTTTTCTTTGTGCACACATATATCTTCACATTGAAGGGGACCTATATATGTAGAAAACCTTTGTAGAACAAGGAGGAAGGTTACTCTGGCTATGCAGCAAATGGGTGAGGACCAGATAAATGTCTGTCAGTCCTTTATGAATTCTGCATAGGCTGAGGAAAACCACAGAGCACATTACAAGCATCACGCGTTATTAATTTTTAAAACTTTCTTGGAAAACATTTGGGCAATAAAACTAAAACTTAACTTCTAAACCCATAAATTATTAAGACTTCCATTTCTTACTACATTGCAGTGGCTTTTATCAAGGCAACTAACACACTGAGACAACAAGAAAGGCTACATTAAAGAACAAAGAAGGAAAACCAGGACCTGAAAAGCCCAGGCCACATAGAGAGGAGAGGCCACCTTCTCTGCTGTGCTTCCCCTCTGCGTGTTGGCCAAGTGTCAGAGAGGCCAAGTAGAAAAGAGAGATTGAAAGGTTTTGAAAATCCCTGGGAAGATTATAATCAGAATAAGAGAATCAGCGAGGCAAAGGCCCTGTGAAAGGGTAACACAGACAGTGCACCTAACATTGTATAGAAGTTTGCCGAACTCTCTGCTGTGCTGACATCAGAAAATGAGACTTAGATGCTGCAGTTCTATGGGTTGTTCTTAGACTGTCAAGGGGGCTCCTCTTTCTTGCTTGTAATTTTCAAAAATAGCTGCAGATTGTGCTGGGAATGCAGGATCTTGAGTCAAAGTCAAACTACCTGGACATCCTAGGCTGTGTCCTTCCTCCTCTGGAAGCCAGAGTGTTTCAGTGCTTTTCCAGTCAGTTCCATGCTCCATGAGGTGTAGAACTCAGGGCAAGTTGCTGGGTGGGTCCCCGAGCTGCAGCACAGGTGGGCATGGTCAGACCACACTCCACTTGCCCCAGCTGGCTTTGTTGAAGCTTGGAGGACCAGCTCACATGGATCTTTCCTTTTGTCCCTGTTGCCTATCTGTAAATGATAAATCTGCTTTGTATAACTTGCTGTGTATGAATGTGCTGTGTCTTACCAGACTCAAAGAAAAGGTAATTAGTGAAGTCGTTTCACAAAATTGACATAAAGGGCAGACTTCGGTCTGATAGAACCATGGCTTATGGGCAAAGCATGTGGGGCAATACCCACCGGTACCCAGGCAGGGGTGGACATACCAGCCGGGCATGCAAGAACTGGACACACAGGTAGATGTTTTTATGGGAAACAGAAGGGTAAGAAGGGGGGTGTTTATAGGTCCCCTCACCCTGCCCCAGGTGGGTGTATGGATTGAGGCAGAGAGATAGGAGTGAAGTGCACAAGCCCCTGGTTGCTGGGCTCTTACGGGACTGCTTCTTCCTAGGTGGAGAGCTGGGAAGTGACTACTCAGAAGGACCCCCAGGCACCAGGGAGGGAGACTCATTTTCTAAAGGAAGGATATAGGGAAAGGCCAGAGAAGTCTCAGGCAGCCTGGCTGGTGTGTGTGTTTGATAAAGGATAAGGGAAGACCCAACTTTCTTAGGATGAATGATGAAGTTAAAATGGGGCCAAGATAAACACGGCACATACTCAACATATACGTGGGAGTGAGACTATGGTTACACATGGTCATACAGAGTGGTATAACCAGGTTTGCAGGCTCAGAATGGTGGAGGCTGGGAAAAGTGAGGGATGAAAAATTAACTGTCAGGTCAGTGAACACCATTGTAGTGACAGGTACACTAAAAGCCCTGACTTACCTCTATACGATTCCTCCATGTAACAAAAAACCATTGTTGCCCCCAATCTATTGAAATAAATAAATTATCTAAAATTTTTTTGAAACTTTTTAGGCAGAAAGAAATTAAACAGATGATGTCAGGATTTGGGGGGACAAACATCTTAACCCACAGTACTTATGTTCTTGTGGGTGGGGCCCTTTGGACCATTTTGGGCACCTGCCAACTGTCCCAGAGCTGAGCACGTTGTAGGCATTGACATCTTGACCACCTGAGGTAGAGAACATCACATTCTTCTAACAGGCTGTGCCCTCCACAGCTAAGAATCAGAGCCATAGCAGTGAGACGTACCCACTCCTGCCTGTCACCTAAGCTACCCAACCCCAGTGGGTTATTCACCAAAAGCGTGCCGGACACTAAGTCAGGAGGAGACTCTACTCTGCTAACACAGGCCTTGCTACATGCTGATCTGTGCTAATGTACAGGCCAGTTTGACTGGTCATAAAGGCCTTTGGAGCACAGAGGGTGAATTCCAAAGCCACTTGGGCAGTAGGCCCC
This sequence comes from Otolemur garnettii, assembly GCF_000181295.1. Classification (NCBI taxonomy): domain Eukaryota; kingdom Metazoa; phylum Chordata; class Mammalia; order Primates; family Galagidae; genus Otolemur; species Otolemur garnettii. Next base: position 4,730,311 of record NW_003852502.1, on the reverse strand, counting down.
CACAAATATTTTAGATACAGTCGAATAACTCCAGAGGCACCCACTGCTACAAGCAGGCTCTATAGATGGCAGGTCTCTTGGAGTACTGGAGGCAGCACTTATTCTATTTAGGTATTCTTGGTCCCCTTGGTCAAGGTGACAAAGCTACCAATTTTGAGTGGAACCCTTTACAGTAGAAGAATTTGGAAGTCATTTAATAAGATATGTCCTAGATATTGCCTTACAAACCTTTATAGCCTGCCAGTTTGATGAGATTACAGGTGTCCTCAACCTACACACATGCTGATTAGTCTGTGGCAAGGGGAAACTGCCGCTGAGGTGCACCAGGCTCTCGGGTTTTGGACAGTAAGTTGGCCTAGGTGGCCCCCAGAATAATAGCTCCTTGTCTGCTGTTAGATACTTATGGAAACTGAGCATCTAATGCCCGAAGTGCTGCAAGTTACTCTGTGACCTGAACTGCCCTTTCTCACCAGTGCTCACAAATCCCAACCATAAAATTGGATGAGCTCAAAGGGTCCAGTTATGCAATGAAAGCTCACATTCACGCCCAGGCCTGAGTAGAATCCCAGTGATTCTGGGACCAGTGAGGATGGAGAGAAAACGGCCAAGTTGCCAAATGGAATTGAGCAACCTGTACAGGTTGCTTTGATCTTCCTGTGGGCACATGAGGGCAAGCCAAGATGTGCCTATGAAGGTGTGGCAGGGATTACTGACAGCTCTGTCAAATGATAAGCACACAGGGCCCACTGGGCTGAGGTGGCCCTCCAGCTCGTGGACAGCTATCTTTGACTGAGACTGGACACGGAAATTCTGACCAATGAACCAAGTTACATAGTGGTGATGGCCACGCAGGCTGCCCCTGCCACCACATCCTGCTACACTTCCACTGACACATGGGCTGTGCCAACAACCTAGCCGTCTGGTCAGGAGAATATCAACTGAGTGGGCAGTTGAAGGGCCCAGTGAGAGAACACGGAGTATTACAATAGTTTGCTGCCAGGGTGGGGGTGGCGAAAATATGTGTCACTCATATGGATACTGGGACTACCACAGCTGCTCCAGAAAGAAACTTAGGTCACATTTTTCATTACTCCATGGACTTTACTCTGACCAAGGAACATCCTTCACTGCCCAGGCAATGAATGTTGGTGCACTCTCATGGATTCAACAGACTTTCCACACACCTGGCCATCCTTAGGCCAGTGGAGCTACTGAACAATGCAGCAGCCAACCACAAGGCATGTGAAGAAAGGACATCGAGATGACTGGTGAACAGAGTGATGACTCATGTAATGGGGCAGGATGGGCCTACATGGTGCATCCCAAGCCAAGGGACCCGGGCACTGCTGTGCATGCTGAGAAATGCTGGGATGTGAGCTAAGCAAATGCCTGATTAGACTGTGCCTGCAAAATCCCACTATCAGTGTTCTCAGATATTATTTTCTTTATTCCCTTTGAATGAATGTCTTCGGGTTTGTGGTTTAGGCATTATAGTACCCTAGACAAGGCTCTCTAAATCCAATTTGGAGGTGATGCTTCCCCTGGGTTCCTTCCTTCCACAAGATCTCACAGAGGTGGAGGACAGGAACCAGGAACACCAGGGTACTAAGGTCCCTAGGGTGGTACATGGGATATTGGATACTTTCAAGCTAGTGAGTGCTGTTTGCAGACATGTTGACATTGTGCAGGATATAACCAGCCTTCCTGCTGGAAGCGTAAGGCCAAAATGTTGGGACCAAGCCATAGGGACAATGGGTGCCCATAGAGGTAGCAGCCTTGAGACTGGGACAGACAGACTGGGTCACTATCAAGCTTTGTCCTATCAAGCTTATTTCATGAATAGAGAACACCCTGAGGTTCTGGGAGGACCTGTAAAGCTCTAACCTGTAAATCTGTTTTCCCACAAGGATGTGGCAACAGTGGCCTAGAAGCATTATTCCTTCTTTGGGCTTTTCCAAACTGTGGCCACCAGAAGTAACTTAAAGTGTTGGATCTGCCATCCTGGACCTCATTCAGCCAAAGACCATGCTGAGTTTCTGATCCTGCCAGTGGTGCCTTGAAGCCACAGCACATGCCAGCAGAACCTGAGCCCAGCCTCACTGCATGGGAGCTAGGCCTTTCGGGTACAATGTCATAACTACAACTAATAAGCCTTGTGGGCTGGCACAATGATGCTCTAACTCCTTTGATTACACTGATCAGAAGTGTTTAGATGGCAAAAAGGAAAAAAAAAATAGCTGGACCAGTGCTCGCCCTTTGAGCAGCAGCTCCATGAACAACCTATTGCACAAAGGAAACTGACTCATGTAACTGTGCCGTCAGTGGGACTTAGCTGGAGGATTCCGTTCGAATGCCTCCACACCCAGGAATGGGTCACTGAACAATAACAAAATGGCAAGATCTGTCCTGGACTGTGCCTCCTCCACTGCCCCCACCTTCGCAGACTAGTAGAATTCCTTCAAATCCCTTGGAAAGTTGTTTTAGACAACTTTAGCTCTTAGCTTTCTTTTAGCCCAACTGGAAAGAGTGGATGTAATTGCCAACATCATTTGCCATGGCTAAACATCTCAGGTGTCATAGAGAAACAAGCAGAGGTGACCTGGAAGCAGCCCCCTTGGCTGTGGACAGTGGGGCCACCTGAATAATTCTTCCTTGAATCTTTAACTACTTACCTGGATCACTGGTGCCCTGGCCTAGGTCCCTGCCGTGGACAGGTCTGGCTGTCCTGCTAGTGTAGTAGACCTCCTGGGCCTGCTAAAACGTCTTCTGGCCATCACTCAAAGCTGTTGCACTGAGATTGTATCAGCCAAAGGGTTACTTGATCTGGCAAGATAAACTTCTGGATCCAGGGAAGGAAGTGGGCATGTGAAATGGACTAGCTTTGTCAAGGGAGACATCTGGGTGGGCTGTAGACTGCAGCTGGCCTTGGGCCTACCCAGTTTTTTCTCCTTTCTTACCACAGTTGTTAAGAATAACTATAGTATATGCTGGTGTGTAGTTTCTTGTATTAGGGAAGAAGTACTCGGACAAACTATTTGCTCCTCCCCACTCTGCTGCAGGATGTCCATCAAAGTTTTGCCCAGTCACGTGGCCCCTGGGATATTTAACCCAGGTTGGCCTGCCTGTCCATGTCCCATGGCTGCAGTGCAAATGGGGCATACTCAGTCGAGAGGCCATTTGACCTGGGCAACTTTGTTGAGCCCTGGGAGACTGGCTTATAATGGATACTAAGCGTCTTTTGTCCATTCCTAACCATTTGTAAGTAAAAACCTGATTCCTATAGCCTTTTGTGTGTGAGTATGTTCTGTCTTATCAGACTCAGGCAAGTGGTAATTAGTGAACTTAATTCACAGAAGCTGAGAAGCTAAAAGGCTAAGTAGTGATGTCAGCACTGTCTGGCAGCTAGGGATGCTGGAATTAAAGTCCATGGCCTTTCAAGGGAGCAGTTCAGGTAAACATCCAAGCCAGGAAATAAAGGGGAGAAAATGTGAAACTCACTACCCACTGTGGGCCTCTTTCAAGCTTTAACTTCAGATCCTCCTGCCAGTGTTTATACGTTTTAGTCTTCAAGTAGTTACTTTTGTAGTCTGCAGAATTTTCAGTTGTAAACACTGAGTGAGGTGGACTGTACTTGTCTTACTTCACCATAGGGGCATTAGCAATTTAGATATTTTATTGTTAAAAGTCACAAACCAATATGGACAATTACAAAGTTTGCTATGTTTACACATGGTTTACTGGGTTGAGTATGATACTTCTGTATTTTAGAAAGTTTCCCTCCCCTAATACATCCAAAATGCCAGATGAAAACTCTGTATTTTTCTTTATTTATCTAGTTCAGTCAATTTCAATGTCAGCTGAATTTTAGGAATCTCAGTGATGGAGGTCAGTACCAAATAGCTTTATGTTCTAATTATAATATCTCTACTATGCTGACAAAGTGATGTTGATAAAATGATTTGATAATTTAAATAACATCTAATTCTAACCAAATATCCTCTAAATGTTCAATGAACTTTATATTTCATGCATCGGGTGCTCTTTTAAAGTGAAAACAAAATTACATTAAAAGTATGAGTTGTACTTATAGGAAACAGAGTAATAAGAACCGACCCCCACTCCCATCTCTCATCTTTCCTAAGTTCCCATTACAATGATCAATAGAAGGCTGAAATTAAAGAAAACCAGTATTTGCAGAACATTCTATCCAACAACTATATAGTATATATCGATCTCATCAACATATGGAATACTCTCCAAGACAGACCATATGTTAGGCCACAAAACACATTTTACAAGACTGAAATTATATCAGGTATCTTCTCAGACCACAGAAGAATAAAACTAGGAATCAATGGAGAGGAACTTCAGAAACTATGCAAAGACATGGAAATTAAACAACATGCTCTGAATAAACATTTGGTCAGCAAAGAAATTTCAACAGAATTATTTCTTTAATTTTGAAATAAATAAAAAAAAGGAAATACAATGTACCAAAACCTGTGAAATACAGAGAAAGAATTGCTGAGAGGGAAGTTTGTAATGTTAAATGCCTACATCAGAAAAGTAGAAAGATCAAAAATTAACAATCTAATGTCACACCTCAAAGTATTTGAAAACTTTGGCCAAACCATACCCAAAGTTAGGAGAAGAAAAGAAACAAAAAGGATTAAGGCACAACTAAATGACATAGACACCAACAAATCAACCAACCAACAAACAAAAACAAAGAATCAATGAAAAGTTGGTTCTAGGAAAAGATAAATAAAACTGATAAAACTCTTGCTATATTCTCTCTAGAGAATCAACCAACCAACAAACAAAAACAAAGAATCAATGAAAAGTTGGTTCTAGGAAAAGATAAATAAAATTGATAAAACTCTTGCTATATTCTCTCTAGAAAAAAGAACAAAGGAAATCAGAAATAAAATAAATTCCATTATAAATGACATTAAAACCGACACTACAGAAATACAAAAGATCATCACAAACAATTTTGAACAGCTAGATGCTAAAAAACGAGAAATCTAGAGGAAATGCACAAATTTCTGGAAACAAGGTTGAACCAGGAAGAAATAGACATTCTGAACAGACCAATAATAAGTAGCAACATAGAACCAGTAATAAAAATAAACCTCTCTACAATAACAAAAAAATCCAGGACCAGAAGGATTCATAGCCAGATTCTACCAGGTTAAGATATCTCAATCATCTGGAAACTTTTCCAAAAAATTGAGGAAGGGCTTCTCCCTAACTCATCCTATAGCTTGGTCACAATGAACCAAGATGGGACAAGGACCCAGCAAAAAAAGGGAAGTACAGACCAATATACCTGATGAACAAAGACATGAACATTCTCAACAAAATACTAGCAAACTGAATCCAATAGCACATCAAAAAGATAACCACAATGATCATGTGGGTTTTATACCAGGGATACAGAGATGGTTCGACATACACAAATCAAAAAGTATGATTCTTCACATAAGCAGAATTAAGGACAAAATTCATACAATCATCTCAATAGATGTAGAAAAAGCATTTGATAAAATTCAGCATCCCTCCTGATAAAAAGGATGTGACAAACTAAGCATAGAAGGAGCACAGCTCAAAATAACGAAGGTCTTATGTGACAAACCCACAGCAACATCATAATGAATGGGCAAAGTTAAAAGCATTCACTCTAAGAACAAAAGAAGGAAATCCACTTTCACCTCTCATGTTTAGTATACTACTGGAAGCAGGCTGTCCTTCCAAGCTTTGCCCAAGGGTCATGTGGCCCTGGGATATATAACCCAAGGTGGGCTGCCTATCTGGGTTCCTCAACTGCAGCGTAAGTAAGGCTCTGGGAGGCCTCACTACAGCAATCAGGCAAGAGAAAAAGGAAAAAAGGCATCAAATTTGGAAAAGAGGAAGTCAGATTACCCTGTTAACTGATGATATGTTTTATATCTAGAAAACCCTAAAGACCCTCCAAAAAGGCCTCTTAAACTTGATAAATTAATTAAGTAAAGTTTCAGGGCACAAAATCAATGTACAAGAATCAGTAATGTTTCTATACACTAATTACAAGGCAACTGAGAACGAGATGAAGAAGGCAATCCGCTTTACAATAGCTACAAAAGAAAAAAAAATCCTAGGAAGATATGTAACCAAGCAGGCAAGGTATCTTTACCAGGAAAACTATGAAACAACAAAAGGTACTACAGATAGCACAAACAAAGGGAAAAATGGCCCACGCTCATGGGTCAGAAGAATTAATATCATTAAAATGATCATACAGTCCAAAGCAACCTACAGATTCAATACCACCCCTCTTAAAACATCAACATGATTTGTCACAGAATTTGGAATAACCCACATAGAACCAAAAACAACCTGCATACTCAAAGTAATGCTGATCAAAGAGAATAAAGCTTGACTTCAAATTATATTATAAGTTTATAGTGACTCAAACAGTAAGCTGTTGGTATAGACAGACACATAGAACAATGAAAAAGTTAAAGAACCCTGAAATAAAGCCACATATTTATAGCTGATTCTTGACAAAATTAATAAGAACATACACTGGAGAAAAGGCACCATTTTTTAATAAATGTGCTTGGGGAATTGGATTGCCATATGCAGAAGAACAAAACTGAACCCTTGTCTCTCCCCATATATAAAAAATAAACTGAGAGTGGATTAAAGACTTAAATATAAAACCTAAAACTACAAATATGTAAGAAGAAAACCTAAGGAAAAGACTTCTGGGTATTGTTCCAGGCAACGAATTCATGAGTAACAGCTCAAAAGTACAAGCAACAGAATAAAAAATAGACAAATGAGACCTATTAAACTAAAAAGTTTCTGCACAGCAAAAGAAATAATCAATAGTGTGAACAGACAAACTATAGAATGGGGGAAAATATTTGCAAACTACATATCTAACAGGAGACTAAAATACAAATTTTACGAGGAAGTTAAACAACTCAATAAAAACCACACAAAACAAATAATCTCACTAAAAAGTGGACAATAACATGAACACACATTTCTGAAAACAATTACACAAATGGCAAAAAAAAAAAACCCATAAAAATTGCTGAGTGTCACTAATTTTCAGGGAAATGCAAATCAAAATCACGATGATTTGCTATCTTCTGCCAGTTAGAATGGCCATTTTTAAAAAGTAAAAAAGTAATAGACTAGATCATTACAAAAGGTTTGAGACACACAAAAATCGAGTAATGTAAAATCTGCATGGATGGCGAAATGAAGCCCTCCCAACCACACTAATGGGCCAAGCACGCTGACACTTGCGGAGATGAATCAGGATGGAGGCTGTCGACTGTCTCTTGGAAGCAAAATAATGGATAACATAGTGTGTTTCAAACTTTCTTATTTTTTTGCAGTTTTTGGCCGGGGCTGGGTTTGAGCCCGCAACCTCCAGCATATGAGGTCTGTGCCCTACTCCTTTGAGCCACAGGCACCACTCCTGTTTCATACTTTCATAGTGACCTATGGTACGGGTGCAGACACAGTGAAGAGAAAGCTTATACATTGTTGGTAGGAATGTAAATTAGTACAACCTCTATGGAGAACAGCAATGAAATTCCTCAGAGAACTAAATTTCAATCTACCATTAGATCCAGTAATCCCACTACTGAGTATCTATTCAAAAGAAAATAAGTCATTATATCAGAAAGACACTTGCACTCACATGCTTATCACGGCACAATTCATAGTTGCAAAGATATCAAATCAACCTAAGTGCCCCTTGGTTCATGAGTGGATAAAGGAAATGCTGTGTATATACACCGTGGAGTACTACTCAGCCATAAAACGAGTGAAATACTGTCTTTTGCAGCAACTTGGATGGAACTGGAGGCCATTTTTTAAGTGTAGTAACTCAAACCAAATACCACATGATATCACTTCTAAGTGGGAGCTAAGCTACGGAGCAATGGTCAGACAGAGGGGCATGAAGGACATTTGACACTCAGAGGAGAGCGATGAAAAATTACCTTTGGGTGTACTGTGCCCTTCCTGGGCGACAGGCACACTAAAAGCCCAGACTTCACCTCTATCTATAATACATCCAAGCAACAAAAAGAAAAAGAATAAAACCGTGTCTTCGGCAACATCATGCCATTAATTGGAGGGCATTATTTTAAGTGAAACAATTCTGACACAGAAAGACAAAAAAAAAAAAAAAACCATGTGTCCTTATTTAGACGGGGGAGCGTGCAACATGTGCACATGGATGGGGAGTGCGTGCAACATGTGCACACGGATGGGGAGTGGGGAGTGTAGAATGGCACACAGGGGACTCAGAAAGAAAAGAGGAAGGGAAGAGACGAGGGCAACGATCGGACGGCACCATGTATGTTACAGAGGTGATGGACACCCTCAGCGTCCTGAATTCTCCACTCCACAGTCTCCATGCCACCAAATGACACTCGTATCCCCTACACTTATACAAATAAAAACATAATAAAAAGAAGACCTAAATTATGTCTGGGGACAATGGAGTGATACATTTCATTTAATAAAACGAAAACTAAAACTTTGCACTTGGGATGTACAGATAACAAAGGTACCCTGAGCGAACTGGCAGCTCTCCCTCCTGGGAGATATCACCACTGGCCAGTACCAAGGGGGGAAACCCCACCAGAACCTCAGTGAGTCAGTTCGTAAGAAAATGTCGAGCAACAGTACAGATAGTGAAGCAAATGGAAATATACAAATATATAATAACAATTAATTTAAAACAATTTTTTTGAATAGCATCAAGATCTGAACTTGTGTATCCAAAGGGCTGGTGAGTATAGAGGTGTTATCAGCTTCGGAGTCGTCTCCTTTGAAATGTCTTCATATTATTTATAAAGAATGTGACAAGAATTCAGGATAAACAACAAAACAAGAAAATCTGACTGGCTTCGGAGTTCTCAGTACTAAAAATATGAGGGTGATGAAAGTACTTCATAATTTTTGAGGGGAAAAGAAATTTGTGACTTCTGGCTTTTCTATGTAGCTAAGTTGACTTTTATTTTACATCAATAGACATTTTTTTTCAGATTATGAAGGGACTCAGAACATATACCAACCCTCAGTACAAAATAATTATAAAAATTAATTAGTTTTTACTTGTAGAAATCAGATTTAATTTGTCTTCAGTCTTTGACACTTTTTTTTTTTTTTTTTTTTTGAGACAGAGCCTCAAGCTGTCCCCCTGGGTAGAGTGCAGTGGCATCACAGCTCACAGCAACCTCCAACTCCTGGGTTCAAGCGAGTCTCCTGCCTCAGCCTCCCGCCTCAGCCTCCCAAGTAGCTGGGACCACAGGTGCCCACCACAGCGCCAGGCCATTTTTTGGTTGCAGCCGTCATTGTTGTTTGGCGGGCCCGGGCTGGGGATTTGAACCCACCAGCTCAGGTGTATGTGGCTGGCGCCTTAGCCACTTGAGCCACAGGCGCCGAGCCGATTTGTCTTCAGTCTTTACTCAGATTTCTAGACAGTGTTGGAGAACACAGAAAGTGAAAATATTTCCCTATGCAAGTCGAATTTATAGAACTTGATAAAGTTTGTTGTTCATTCATGTTTAAACATTACAACTTATATTTTGGGTTCCCAAAATAATATCTTGGTTGTGGCCGACTACTTCTGCAAGAAGATAGGTAGGTATTGCTTCTGGTTAATACCTATCAGGGCAGATTTAATGAACTACTGGGACAGGATTTATTTTTAACTGTTGACTCAAGAAATGACTGTGTCAGGGAATTAACAGGTGCATTAGCATCTTGATACGGACATCATTTCTGTTCTTTGTTTCCAATCATTGTTTCTAAGTGGTTTTTCTGCTGTATGGAGGAGAGGTTTCCTGAGGAAAAAACAAAAGCCTTCTGATTGGGTCGGCTTTACATGCTATCTCATCCTTTACATCCCTTTAAGTTCAGTAGAAAGAAAACAATTTTTGTGCGTGGGGAAGTGATGGCAGGGCAGGGAAGGACAGAGCATTCATTTTTAATTCTGGCACAGTGGCATAGGGAAGCATATCCCACATGTAGTTCTGCTAGTTTCGGCTTAAAAACATAGAAGGGGTTTATTTTCTTTTGTGCCGGCTCCTGTGGGGATAGAGAGAATGAAGAAAGGAAAGAGAATTGAGCTGCTTCTTTCATTTTCAGCAAAGCCAAATACATGCTTGAAAAAAACCAGGAGAAGCTACTGTCAGCTTACATAGAAGCCCTCTCATTCCACTGCTCAGATCAGAAAAGGCATGGCTGCTTCCGCCATGAATATTTTAAAGTTTTCAGTGAAGCTCAGAGAAGCAGGCTTCTTGGTATGAAAGCAGCAGTATCTGTCTGAAGGACAAACATTACATCGTTCATTTCTTGTTTGTGGTGCTAATGTACTCGTATGTGAATTATTTCAAATTATTTCAACAGCAGAGTATGTCTCATGTATTAGGGTCTCACCAGTGAAAGGCTGATAGTTCCCGTAGGATATATTTTCATCAGCTTTCTTCATTGTGATTACATTTTAAAAGTAATAAACCTCCATTCACATTAATTGACTTTTCAATGTATTGTGTTCCCAAAAGTCTAACGTGGTTAAGATAAGTGTAGTATTTTTACCAGAAAGAAATATAATTAAATTATGTTATTGATACTCTGTTTAATGGACTATGGGAGGGAGTATCTATAGTGTAAAGAGACTAGCTATGAAATGCTTTGTGGTAAATAAAATTTGAGGAATGCAAAATATTTAAATTCCTGTAAAAATTCAGGGCAATCCTCTAGAAAAGTGATAAAAACGCACAAAGCTTATCACATGGAAAATGCCTCAAATATGATCTGAAGAAATATTCTGCCAATGTCATTAATTCCCAAACCTTCTAGTTCTAAAAAATATAGCATATGTACAATTTTGATAACAAGTTCCATAGCTAAATGCAAAATTTGATTTCAAATTAGTGGCCCATGGAATTCAATACATATATGTGGAACTATTTCAGGACAGGTAAGGTATCAAACAGACATCAGATACAGTTTCTGTCTTTAAAACAATTATAATCTGGATGGATAAAGAAATTATAAATACATGTGTCAAAATTTCCCCAATAATTTTAACTTTAAATAATGAGTTTAGACAGTCCCTAGAAGATACACTATTTTATCAAAATCAATTACAAATAATTGATTTCAGAGAAATTTCAGAGAATGAAAGAATAACTTCTGTTTAAGCAACATTATCCTGAACAGGTAAAATAAGAAATAAACGTTGTGAATATTTCCTTGAAAATGAGACCAGAGAAAATCTTCTCAGTAAAATATTAATAATAAATGTTTGTAAGTGATATCAGAGTAAAGATCTCCCAAAATTATCTTATTCATAAAAGAAATGCGAACGCTGGCAAAAATGGTCAGAACCATGATTTTCAAAACTTTCTTTTTTGTTGTGGGGATTCATCAAGGGTACACAGAACCAGGTTACACTGATTGCTTTTGTTAGATAAGGACCCTCTTATAATTGTGTCATCCCCCAAAGGTGTACCAATTAACAAAGATTTGCAGCTACCCAGGGAGTCTTTATTCAAGAAAAATGGCTGAGTCTAGGTATAAACAGCAAGTTTTGTGGTGTTTTAACTTGCCCTATCCTATCCCCTTTACCCAGCTCCCCTGTGGCTTTGAAACAAAAAGCCCATTTACAGAGGGCTGGCAGACACTGGAAGAGGCAGATGATGGAGATTCCACCAAGCCCCATTTCCAGAGAATTATTAATCCAGGCTGTATCACAGTTTTGGGAAAATACCACTTAGAACATAAGGCTGTCTTTATCTGACCTCATTCAGAGCTTGTTAGTGTTAACTACCCTTTTTTCTCAGAGGTGTCGATGAAAACAACAAAACATGGTAATAGTTTATTGTGGCAGCCTGAGACAGTACATGACAGCAGAGACAAATGGTAGAGTTTCACAGTGACAGACTTGGGCAAGCAAGAGTTTAAAAGGAAAAGCTTGACAATGGGATGGACGTCCATAAGAAGTCTGAAAAGGCTTCGACTTAGCTCTGAGCATCTAGATGGCTGTGCACATGTGTGCAGCTCTAGGTATGCCCAGGGCAGTGGGATTGCCCTGGGAACATCTGAGAAGGTCCCAAGGGTCCTCAAACTTTTTAAACAGGGGCCAGTTCACTGTCCCTCAGACCGTTGGAGGGCCGGACTGTGGGCCCGGGAAGAGTCGGCTGCTAAGCAGGACAGGCAGCGGCAGAAAAACAGCTGGCGGGCCAGATAAATGTCCTTGGCAGGCCACATGAGGCCCGTGGACTATAGTTTGAGGACCCCTGTAAACTCTCACTTCTAGTTAACCTTGTGGCTTTGCGCAAGCAAGAAATAAAGGCCAAGGCAGAGTTGTAAACAACTTGGCTGCGTAAACACACATGCAGAGCCCACTCCCCCACCCCCCCCACCACGGCCAAGGTTAAGAGATCTAGCAGTTCCAGAAATTTAAGGAAACCTTTGTCCAATCATTAGCCCATCAATAAACCAACAGAGTAGAAACGCCAGAGTAGGGAGTTTAAATATGGTATGTGGCCATATCTCATACCATAGTTAAAAAATTAACTGAAAATGAATGCATTAAACACTCTAATATTGTAGCTTTAACTATTTAACTTTGAGGAAAAAATAAGTATAAATCACTGTGTATGACAATGATTTCTTAGATACGACACAAAAACACAAGCTGTTGTGAGCTCCTGTTCCCCCCACCCCCGGTTCTCCCTGCCTCCTCCCATTCCCTCGCCCTATGGGCAAGCTCCTGTTCCCCTACCCTCTCCCGTTCCCCTGCCCTGTGGGTAACCTCCTGCCCTCTCCCCTTCCCCAGCTCCTCCACCCTACAGGCCTTCCCAGCCTGATCCCTTGCTCTCCAGAATTCAAAGAGGCACGGAAACTCCTAAGTTTCACAAAACCCCCCAAGTTCTCAGTAGATAAACAATGGTGGAAAACTCACTGAGGCTTGATTAATTACTGTTGTATAACCATAACCATTGTGATTTAAGATGTATCCATGAATCAATTATTGTTATATAATCATAACCATTGTGATATGAGATGTATCCATTGACAACCAAGCTGTAACCCTGCCAATGGCAACATTCCTTGTCCCCCTCTGCTCGCTTAAGCTAAGCAGAGAAAAAAGGTATAAAAGACAAAAACCCCTGCACTTCGGGGCTACTGGTGAGTGGATAAACCAAATGTCTATCCTTATATCCATACAATGCATTTCTTTTCAGCCGTGAAAACTAATGAAGTACTGATATACGCTACACCATGGATGAACAATGAAATCATCATTAAGTGACACAGGCCATAAACTGAAGGCCTTATATACGTATTATACGAATCCATGTATGTGAAATGTCCAGAGTAGGCAAATCCATAGGCAGAGAGAGTTGTTTCCAGGGCTCAGGGGAAAGGGAAGGGACTGTTAATGGACAGTTTCTTTGGGGGATGATAAAAATCTTCTGGTATCTGGCAATGTTGATGGTTGCAAAATTTTGTGATACTAAAACCCATGAGTGCTATACTTTTTAATAAATCAATTTTATAGCATGTGAGTTATATCTCAAAATAATAGTAATAACAACAATAATGATAATAAAACGAATTCATAGATATTGAAATCTGGAACGGCTATGTGAGGAGCTCAGGAGAATCTGCCCCAGAGAAACAACAACTCAACTAAAACTCTAAAGGTAGCCGTGTAGGTCCATGAAGGAGAAGTAGGACATCACCCCTGCTACCTCTCCCGTGCAGTGCAGGATTCTGCTCAGGATGAGGCTGTGAGAGCCCTGAGCTCTGAAGCTCTAGAACTGACTTTACTCAGGTAACAGTGTGAGGAAGTTCACTATCTGAAACGTGGGATGGGTGGAGGGAGGGGAATTGGTGGGAACACAACTACAGTGCATTTTACAAGGGTACATATTAAATTTACAAAGTGTATAAATGTCTTAACACAATAAGAAAATGCGATGAAGGCTATGTTAACCAGTTTGATGAAAATATTTCAAATGGTATATAAAACCAGCACATAGTACCCTATAGGTACATTAATGTACACAGCTATGATAAAAAAAAAAAAGTGAAGTAAAACGTGGGGCTCTTTGTGGTGAACAAATAGAAGGAGGCTGGTGATTTCATTATATTAACAGCAACAAGTGAGATGTAGATAAACTAGAGTTTATCAGAGAGAACTAGAGAAAGAGCTTAGAGGAGCCATCGTAGGGTTGGACACCCCTCATAGACCAACAAAAAAGGGGCCTGACTTTTCATCAGGTCACACCGTGGAGCAATTTGTGCCTCCAGGTTGTCAAACTCAATAGAGCAACCAACTAGCAGTTAGTGGATGCTAATAGCTGAGTGTGATATCCATATGGTAAGATTAACCAGAAATTTAACAAGAAGGCCACAGAAATAGACAACATGAGCTCATAAAAAAACCACAGGAAGATTCCATGTCTTCTCCAAGTGTGTCCTCTGCAGAGCTACCTCAGAACCTGCACACTGGAGGGGAAAAAGATGTCACGGAAATAATTTTGTTAAGTAACTAAACAAATAAGCACACAGCCAAACAACAACAACATGATCTTACCTAAATTCAGGGGCTACCATCTCAGTGAAATTTCTTGGATCTAATAGTTCAATGGTGTATTGCAATATTCCATCTAAAATGAAAAAGTACAATAAGATGCTGCACGGGAGGCCATGAAGATGGAAGCAGCCTCACGGGCATCTTTGAACTTTTGCAAATTTGTAGATATAAGTACATATTAGAGTAAGTGGGTAAGTGTTAACCTTCTTAACTATAAGTCCATAAGGCCTTGTGTGAACTACAGGTGAAGACAAGTCTCTTTACCTGGTTCAGACTCAGGTACAAGGAGAGTGGGTGTTAGCCTAAGTGTCCGTGGCAGAACGGAATGCTGATGGAGCCTGTGGAAGAGAATCATAGGCAAGTCCCTCAGACCAGCTGGTAATGCTGGGAAGTTTTCTACAAATCACTTGTTTTGAGAAACAATTTCTGGTTTGTGAGTGGATCCTGACTGAGACTAAATGCTAAACCAGGAGACCCATTGTGACCAGATGACCTGAGATGCCCATTACAAATAGATAGATCTATCAAGTCATACGATTGGGTGCTGCAGGTGGCATTCCATCATCAAGAGGAGGTAGTGTATGTGAGACTGGAGACTCAGACTAGAGGACATCCTGGTGTGCCTTCTCCTACCTCACAGCCACATTCATATCAACTATATCTATAGCCACCTATGGATTCTCCTATGACCAGCTAAATAAAGAAAAAAAATAGAGTTCACTCAATGGGTGATTTTACATGATCTGATAGCACTTGCTATACGAGCATTATTGTAGCATTATAAGTCCATTAAAAGATGGCTGTAAAAGACAGAAATCACCTCATGAGTAGAGCTGGCCGCACACTTTGCACAGGAGTTCAGGTAATAGGACAGTTGAATTTATCATGTCTGGCTAGCAGAATGCCCAAATGATCAGGGGTTTGGAAAGAATAGAACTGGAGAATTGATAGCAAGGTATAGGTAAGAGAAAGAGGCATGGGGATGGATATCTCAGAGAGAGAGAGAGAGACTATGTTTTCCATAAAAATGCTTTGTTAATGTCATCCACTTCAGATAAAACTCTAAATAATCAGGCAAACAAATAATTTGCGGATATCAGTCTCTCTCCAACTCCAATGTTTTCTCAGTGGGCTCATGAACGAAATGGCTATGGTTAGGGAGAGTATATTATTGTGCATGTACTGTTTTATAGTAATACTAGTGAGGTAGTAAGTTAGCTTGAAAAAGATTTAATGATTTCACACACATCCAGAAGCAACTGGCCTTATAATATTAAAGCATAAAAAATTAAAGATGTCTATATACTAATGACTCTAGGTTTATATCTCTAAAGTTCTGAATAGATATTTCTCAAAAGAAGACATATAAATGGCCAACAGATATGAAAACATGCTTAATATCACTAATGATCAGGGAAATGCAAACCAAAACCACGATGAGCCATCGTGTGACCCTGGTTAAAATGACTACTATTAAAAAGATAAAAAAAAAAAAAAAGATGTTAATGAGAATATGAGGAAAGGGGAACACTGGTAGACTGTTGTTGGAAAGGAAAGTAACTCAGCCATTCCAGAAACAGCGTGGAGGTTCCTCAAATAACAAAAAATAGAACTACCATACGATCCTGCAATCCAAATGCTGGGTCTATATCCAAAAGGAAGGATAGCAGTTTATCAAAGATGCATCTGCAGGCCCATGTTTATGGAAGCACTATTCACGATAGCTAAGATACGGAATCCATCTACGTGACCATAAAGAAAATGTGATGTACAGATATATGCATAATCTTCAGCCATAAGAAGGAATGAAACCCTGTCATTTGCAGCAACATGGATAGAACTAATGGTTATTATGTTAAGTGAGATAAGCAGATACAGGAAGACAAATATCTCATGAGCTCACTCACGTGTGGGAGCTAAAAGAAGTGGACCTCATGAAGGCAGAGAGTAGAATAGTGTTTATCAGATATTGGGAAGGGTGGGGGTGTGGGGAGGATGAAGAGAAGTTTGTTACTGAGTACAAAATACAGTTATGTAGGAGAAATAAGTACAGTAGGGAAATTACAGTCAACTAAATTTATTGTATATTTCAAAATATCTAGAAGAGAAGAATTGGAATGTTTCCAATACACAGAAAAGATAAATGTTGGGGTGATCTCAATCACCCTTATTTGATCATTACCCATGATATTAACAAATCTCACGTACTTAAAAAATAAGTATTACTATTTTGTGTCAATATAAATCACAAAATATAACTGTGTATATATACATCTCTCCAGACCCTCTACTGGATTCCAGACAGATTTTTACATTGCCTAGATGGTATCTGGATATCTAATAGGCTTCTTAAAACTAGCAAGTTCAAAACTTCATTTTACATTCTCTTCCTCTTATAGTCTTTTCCATCTTAGTCAATGGAAACTCTGTTCTTCTAGTAGATAAGACCCCAAATCTTGGAGTAATCCTTATCTCCCCTCTTTCTGACATATACCACACTTAGATCATCCTCAAAGCCTGTCAAGTATACCTTAGTCCAATCATCTTTATACATTTCTTCTTGCCTCTTCAATAGAATAGTCTCCTAAATATTACCTCTACTCCCCTTTGATCCCCCAGTCTTATCTATTAATCTATAAAATGGCCAGATGGGCTTTGCATGCCAGATCATGTAATTTCTATTTTAAAACTCCTCCAATGGCTTTCCATTTCTACCAGATCCCAAAGACATGACAGACTGTTTCTCCTCTCCATGATCTCCTTGCCCCACTGATTTGGGTTTGAATTTGCTTTTCCTACTTAGCTACTGATATTTCCTCCCACCCTTAGGCTTCTGCCCAGATGCTGTTTGGAGAGATATTGTCTAACCACTGTACCCTCCACCCATCATTTTGTAACTGCAATTGATTGTTTTTGTTCTTAGTACTTATAACCACAGCAGGATGGTGTGGCCTCCTCCTCCACCTCCTTTTCTCTTTCCTTCTTCTTCATCTAGTATTACTATTAGTATTTTGTTGTTGTTTCCTCGCAGAATGCAAATGTCCCAAATGCAGATGTTCTACCTGTTTCACTCAGTGCTGTAGTCGTAGTCCCTAGAATAAGTCCTAGCCCTGGGGTAGGTCATGATGACTGTTGGACAGTAAAATTAATATTTTATTAACAATGTGCTCACACTGTGGTTATACATCATATGATGTTAAAGCTTAAGAAAGTTTTTGTTTTAATTCTAGATTGAAACAAATGACCTCTAAAATGAATGCTTTCTCTGGTTGACTTTGCTTATTTTCAGTCCGAAGATCTCCAGAGACAGACAATTTCTATCCCCCAAATCTGCCCAGTGATGCCTGCATTTCATCCTGTTTCCTGTCTGTCAGCTCTGTGGATCCTCTGACTTCGTATCTCACTTCACTCTCATCCATGCACTGAGATTTTGTTAACCCCTCCTGACGGGTTTTTATCTTATAATTCTACATTTTTTTGGTTTCATAATTTTAGCTATCTTGTTTATTTCTCTCCTTATTTATTTTCTTATTTTCTGGTAAGAAATATTCCCTAGTACCAAGGAAGGTTGAATAATATCTTCTTTCCTCCCACAATATGAGCATTTTGAAGAATTCCTCAATATACCTCATACCAGCCAAAAGTTAGTAGAATGCATTGGATATAATGATATCCATCATGGAATATGATATGTTCCATATTATCATAGCACTTAGGGGAAACAATGTCTTTGCAGACTTCATAGAGAATACATGTTTATCAATTCCCTTTGCTCAGTTTTTAAATAAAGTTATTATTGGCTTATTGATATAAATTTAGGTTTAGAGATGAATTGCAAAGATATTAGAGTCCTCATGTAATAATATGGAATATATGTGTATTCTCTATGAATATATTTAAGAGCATTGTTTTATGTTGACTAAATTTGGTAAAAACTAGTCTGCAAAGACATTGTTTCCCCTAAGTGCTAACTTAATCCAAAATATAGAGTGCTTAGAATAACATACTAGGCTAAAAACCAAGCTCATGCTGGGTTGGAGAGTATATTGCTTGAGGCTGGGACATCTTTCAGTGCCAGAAAGTAACGGTGCTCTAAAAACAAAACAATGGATGTTTGTCAAAGACAAAAGACAGAAGCCAGTTGAAACATTCCCTAATAGCCAAATGTGGACAATTAAAGCAGCAAAATAAATAAAGCAGTCTTGGGTTATAACTCTAAGTATAAAATAAATGTCCATGAGTTCATTCTAATATAAATACATGATGGATTAAAAAAACGGGAACAAGAGAAAAATCTCTGTATAGAAGAATTCTAAATAACATACAAATATATTATTCCTTTCAAGGACGTAAGTGTGACTCCCCACTCCTTAAGTGGTCTATGTTTAGTGGCTTGCTTCCAAAGAGTACAATATGGAAAAGAGGGGGAAATGTATTTTTACAGTACAGAAACCTAGCAACTACTACCTTACTCAGGTAATACAGGTTAACTTAGCGATAATTCGATACTATGCATCTTTGATATGATGTGATGAGGACAGTTCACCTTGTCTCACTCTCCAAAACTCAGGACCATAGTTGAAATGCAAGATGATAGAATCCTGCGACAGAAAAAATATATTTTTTTAAATGAAAATGAAAAATAATGAAAGCATGAGTTTAGTTAACAATAATTCAGGTTTATCGGGTCATTGGCTCTGACAAATGTGCCATAATATCTTAAGAAGTTAACATTAGTTGAAACTGTGTGCAGGATACATGAGAATATATATAATATCTTTGCAATTCAACTCTAAACCTGAATTTATATCAATAAGCCAATAATAATTTTATTTAAAACCTGAACAAAAGGAATTGATGAACACATATTCTCTATTTTATGTACTTAATTTTGATGAAATCATAACTGTATATACTTATGGATACAATATTATGATTTGATATACAGTGTGGAATGCTTAAATCAAACTAATTAACATAATCATCACCTTACTAATTTTTATGGTAACACATTTATGATATACTCTTAGTTGTTTTGAAATGTACCATTGCATTGTGTACATTAGGTGAGACCCCACCAAATATGCTCCCTCCACATGCCCTCCCTCTTCCCCTCCTCTCTCCCTCTCTCCCCTCTTTCTTTCAGGACTATCTTTGTGTTTTATCATTCATATGAATGTATGTTTATATATTGGTTTCATAATAGTATTGAGTGCATTGGATACTTTTTTCCCCATTCTTGAATATTCTCCATTTTTTTTTCTTTTTTTTTTTTGCAGTTTTTAGCCAGGGCTGGGTTTGAACCCACCACCTCCGGCATATGAGACCAGCACCCTACTCCTTTGAGCCACAGGAGCCACCCAATATTCTCTATTTTTAAGACACTTTTTATTTCTGTAAGTCGATCTCTTAAAGACTTCAGACAGACTTAATTTCTTTAAAAGTAAAATCCATGAGCATTTATCACTTTCCTAAACCTCATGGATATCCATTGGTATTACTTCTCAGCTTTGTTTCACAGAATGTTTTAAAACCACATATTAAAGGATGCTGTGAGCTGTAATCTGTAATCACGTGTGTTAGGGTGGAGCTCGTAGTACCAGGTGAGAAAGACTTCTTGACACAAAGATTAGAATAGTTTTAAAGAAAGCATTTTACTTCCCAAGGGTGGGAAGGGCACATCATGAGAGAAAAGGAGAAATGCCAGTCCTGAGAATAAGGGGCTTCAGGTTTTCATGGGTGTAAAGAGACAGAAGCTGATAACAGAAGCAGCTGCGATTTGGCTGTGTTTGTTTTTTTCTTTCTTTTTAATTTTTTCCTCTTCTCTGTGATGCTGGCTTATCAGGGTCCTTAGAATATGCTCTGGCAAGAGCAGAAGTTTATTGCTTCTGGCCTTTTGGCTAAAATCGGGTGTAGTATCTGTTCTTATCATTTCAATATCTCACATGCGCTCTATTCAAGGATATTACATTAAATGGATTTTGGAGCAGGGAGTTGGAATAAGAGCTTGCTCTGTCCACTCCATGCATTGACCTGGACCTGGAATTGCAGCACCTCCAGGAAGGGTGCATCCCTTTCTTAAAAAAGGAAAAAAGAGCGAGCACGATGAGGGGGCACTGTTCACACTCTATCTTCTCAATTCTTTTCATGTGCTACGAAAATAAACTTTCAAATAAAACAATTTAACCACAGGTGGTTAATCTTGAAGAACAACAAGTTAAGCTCCAGGTCATTAATCAAACAAGGGACAATTGTGCATTGTGAGTTTTTCTTCAAAGGAACAATTATGTGTTTTGAGTTGTCTCCTTCTTTTCTATTAGATAGTTTATTTTTCTCTGTAAGTTTATTAGCGGTGCCATTCTTTCAATATGTTAAAGGAGCCAGGTGCGAAGACATCTCCCTACCCCTCCAATCCCCACCATGTTTCCCTTTGTTTTCTCTGGCTAGGAAACCTGAAGGAGGAAGATATAGAAATATGCAGGGTTTAGAGAAAGATGGCCTATCTGCATTCTTTATCTTAAAGCAATGCCTCCCATTTTCTGTGGGATTTCAGTTCTGCACACACCCTGTCTCTCATCAGCCAAAATAGGAAGAAGAATATTACTGTATTGATATGTACCATCCGCCATGTCTGAGACAGCCCAGAGTCAGCTCCTTGTGCTCCATTACTCATTACTCGTGGGAGAAGCACCACTCATGCCTGGCCCATGGTTCTTCATTATAGGCTTCTAATAATACCTGCTGTCCATCAGGCCTTGAAAATCCTTAGCTTCACCAATGGATGTGTATTGCTTCCATCAGAAATGAGATGGGTCTGGCCAAATGACTTTTGCTAAGTGCATCATGAAATTTTAGGTTTCTATGTCTGAACTTGGGAGTAAATCTGTAGAAATTACTCCTATGACCAGCCATGTATTCAATCCAACATTTAAATCACTGATTTGCATAGGTTACACATGTGATTTCAAGAAGGGCACACCTAGAAGCAGGTGTGCAAACCTGAAGCAAGTCTTTTTCTATGGGGGAGCGATGCATGGAGTGACCATTTCCATGACACTACTCTGTCCCCTGGCTTTCCCATTCAGGGTCTTTGAGTGAGTTCCTAAACTGGAGTGAATTTGTTACTTGTGATCCATTTCCTAATCTTCCTGACTGGCTCTAACCCATTTCCACAGGTTAACTTCCTAGAGATTATGCCAACTCTTGTGCAGGAGAACATCTCTCTGTGGACAGCTGTACAACACCCTGTGTGGTTTCTGAAATGAAAAGATGGTTTCCAAGAGCTTGGCCTCTCTGCCTGAAGCACCCCCGTGGAATTATAGCTTGAGAAAAACATTACTGGCTTAGGGTTTAGAATAAACTTCTATGACATATATCAAAAGGATGACAGCAGCATTGCATGACAACAGACAGGCGTTCACACCAGGCTGCTGAGGCCACTTATTCACTCTTCATATCATCCTTTCCAGAGGAGACAGTATCATTATTCACAGTCACCAAAATGCTAATGCTATTTAGGAGTTGAAATAAACACTTGAGATTTATTGTTAGCACTAAAACAATATTACAGTAAAACTATTTTACTTAATCCTCATAACAGTTGTGTGAGGTAGGTGTTAACATCCCCCAGATATAGATAGGAATCGGTCTCAACAAGGTTAAGGAATGTGCATGTGATCACACATAAAGCAGGCAAATATATGGGGATTGAACCCAAATATGTGTTTTTTGACCCCCACCGATAGTCCCTAGTTCTGCTTTATTAAAACAAAGTACCATTTTCACACCCATTCACCATCCCGACTTTGCTCTCCCCTTCTGGCTACCATTCCCAGCCTCTGATAACCATCATTCTACTCTGTCTTCACGAAATCAATTGTTTTAATATTTAGCTCCCACATGTGAATGGGAACACGTCA
Organism: Otolemur garnettii; assembly: GCF_000181295.1. Classification (NCBI taxonomy): domain Eukaryota; kingdom Metazoa; phylum Chordata; class Mammalia; order Primates; family Galagidae; genus Otolemur; species Otolemur garnettii. The sequence goes on along the minus strand of NW_003852502.1, from coordinate 4,707,763 downwards.
GATTTGTCTTTCTGTGCTCGACTTACTTCACTGAATGTAACATTTTCTGGTTCCATTTCACTCAACATAACATTCTCCAGTTCCCTGCATGTTGGTTGCACAGGGCAGGATTTCATTCTTTTTATGGCTATACAATATTGCATCATGCATTGGTACATATTTCTTTCAATAAAGAAAGAATGACTGTACCTATTCATCCTCTGACGGACCCTGAGGTTGATTCCAAATTTTTGTTATTGTGACGAGTACTGCAGTAAACATGGGAGTACAGATATCTTTTTGATACATTGATAGTCTTTATTTTGGATATATACCTAGAAGTGGGATTACTGGGTAATATGTAGGTTTATTTTCAGTTTTTTTGAGGAACCTCCATACTGTTTTCCAAGGTGGTTGCACCAACTTACGTTCCCACCCAGTGTCTGAGAGTTCCCCTTTCTCCACATCTTCACCACCATTCATTATTGCCTGTCATTTAGAATGAACAATATTTGATAACACAACAAAGTGACCATAATCTACACTAAGGATACACTTAAAAAAAAAAAAAAGAAAACTACAAGACTGGAATTGGAATGTTCCAAACACAAAGAAATGATAAAGGCTTGAAGAGATGGATACTCCAATTACACTGATTTGATTAATATACACTCTATGCCTGTAATCAAAACATCACATGTACCCTATAAATATAATTAAAAATTTAAAAAAATCCAACGAAACAAATGAAAAAACAACAAAAAAAAATAGGAGAAATTTATCCAGCTATATCCAGACATCTTATTTGTTTGCAAATATTTTTCTTCCTATATAATTTCCATATTTGAGAGTCATGAGTAAAATTTTTGAGAGAAAGGAAGGTTAGCAGATAAAGGAATGCTAAGACAAAAATAGTTTTTTATTATTATTTTCCTAACATGCAAGGTAAATAGTTAAAGGCATTACTTTTATCTATAAAATATGAATTTATGAAGAAAACTGATAATGGATGAAAAGAGTCCATGGAAGGGCATCACAGGTTGAGAATCTGTGTTTGGAGTTCAAGTGCAAATCAAGAGCCCTTTCAGGAAAATGCCCATGTATCATCAGTACAGACTGGAAAATGGGCCAATTTCAAGAACCACTTTGGTATCTGTTTATGATTAAACCTAAAAATAATGTAAACTAAGACTGCTGGGGAGTTCACATAGATAACAGAAAACAGCTGTGAATTTTTAGTCAGAAAAATTGACTGTAGCATAAGCAACAGAAGTTTGTGTTTACTTGCCTGGGAAGAACTGATTCGATATAGTGTTTTTTATTGGCCGGTGACACAGAAATGGCTCTGAAAGGGCTCTTCTCTGAGGGATTTCTAATTTGGCTTATTCAAAAAATGTTTTAAAAGATTTTTGGACATGGATTCTCCCCTCATAAACAATACCTAGAATTCTCTGGTCACTAGATATTATCAAAAGTGTTTAATTTTTTCTTTTGCTCTGCAGAATTAGTTTATAATACAGTATGAGGTAGGGATCTAAATGTTCTTTTCTTACATTGCTGTCCATTAATTTCATTATAATTTATTGAATAGTTATATCCACATTTACTGACCCATAGTGACAGTTTTAATGACTCTGATTTACAGTCCATTTTACTATCCAATGCAGAAGTAAATTTTTCAGTTTTATTCCCTCTAATTTATTTTTCTTGATAAATTTAAAATAATTTATTATTATGTGAATAAGTTTTTTAAATCATTCATAGTGCTCAAAAGCCATGCATATTAAAAGACACATGGTTAAAATTCTCCTCCCCACCCTTCTCTGTCATCTTTCTGGTTCCCATACCATCCTACCCCCACACGCAAGTAAGCATTAATATTTACTTCTTATATGTCCTTTTTTACTCCCCCAAAAACCTATTTGAAAGACACTTTTGTCACTTAACATTCCTTAGAGACATCTTCATTTTAGTAGACAAACATGATCTTTATTCTTTTCTATTATTTGGTTGCATTTTATGAATTTACAATTAATGTTTTGCCAATCTTGTGCTTTCACAAACAATACCAAGTGAGAAAATGTGTACCTATACAAATTAGCATAAGAACAAGTATGTTAGAGGAATCATTTACCGGAAATAGAGTTGGGGGCCAAATAGCACAAACATTTTCAATTTTGATAGATCTTACCAAATTCTTTTCCATATAGGATCATATAAATTTGTACTCTCTCCAGCAATGCACAAGGGCACCTGTGCCTCCACGACATTGTATATTATCCAATGTCTGGATTTTTGCTAATTTGAAAGTGAAAACTGGTATAACATTTACCTCTTTCCTATTACGAGTGACACTAAACATCTGTTCACATTTGTCAATTTTGTTTCTTTTTTTTTTCTAGAAATCTGTTTACAATCTAAGACAACTTTCCCAATTAGTTTCTCAGGTTGTACTGAAAAGTTTTTTTCTAGGAGCTCTTTATAAATAAAGAAAAACCAAAAGACGCTGTGATATGAGTTGAAAATATCTCCCCCAATTTGTTTTTGGCATTTCCTCAGATTTAAAAAATGTGATTAAATTATGTCAATTGTTTCTATGGCTTCTGACATTTGAGTGATAGTTAGGAAGGTTTTCTTTTATTTAAAGTTATTAATATAAAGAAATTTGATGGTTTTATTTTATACTGTTATTATTTCATTTTAAAGTATATGTTATTGATTCTTCTGGAATTATCCTGCTGTGTGACTTCAGGTATAGATCCAACTGTTTTTACCTATTTAAATATGAAATTACGCCACTTCCTATTTCCACTAATTCAATATGCCATCTTGATTTCCACTGGGCCTGACTCTGGGCTTTCTGCTTTAGTCCCCCGGTTCCATTTATGTGCATTCCTATGGTTTTAACTGTTCATGGTTCATAATACATTTGAGCATCTAGTAGTATCTCCCCCATATTGTTTTTATTTATAGATACTTTTCAATGTATTTTTTTCATTCTGTATTATTTATTTTGTGATCAATTCTTTAATTTTTTTTTCCAAGTTGAATTTTTATAACTTCTCATCATTTTCATTTTTTAAATCATAGCTGTGTACATTATTGCATTTATGGGGTTAAATGTGCTGGTTTTATATGCAATTTGAAATACTTACATGAAACTGGTTAACAGAGCCTTCATGGCACTTTCTTGATTATTGTGTTAAGACTACTCTACACTTAGTAGATTTGTAAGTAGATTCTCCATGAACCCTTGTAGAATGCACCATTATTGTTTAAGTAGCTTATAAAGCCAGGCATTGTGACTCTGGCCTATAATCCCAGCAATTTGGGAGGCCCAGATGGGAGAATACCTTGAGATCAGGAGGTTAAGACTATCCTGGGCAATGTAGCAAGCAAGATCCTGACACTACACCAGCTGTGGTGACATGCGCTTATAGTTCTAGCTTCTCAGGAGGCTGAGATGGGGTGATCGCTTTAGCCCAGGATTTTGATGTTACAGTGAGCTATGATTGTACGGCTGCACTCCTGCCTGGGTGACACTAAAACCTTACCTCTAAAGTAAGTAAGTAAGTAAGTAAATAGTTTATCGATAATGACAGAACGTTGCTGTCAGAACTTTCAAACAAGAGCAAGTATTCTCCCGTGCTCTTTAGTAGTATTTTAAAATTTTCTTCATAAAGGTTTAATTCCTTTCTTGGTAATTTATATTTTTGAGACTATTGGAAATTGAGGCTTTTTTTGCTAATTTAGATTCTGATTATTTAAATGGCATTAATCTCTCCATGTTCATTTTATGCTTTGCTACTTTACTGAATTCTCTTATAGTCTTAATGTCCAATAGTGCTAGTTCTATGTCTTGTTCAATTTTTATAGCTTTAATTAATTTCATTTTACTTCCAGTAAAATGTCAGATAATAACAGTGGTATCTTTCTCATTTTCTTTATTTAATTAGGAAGACTTCTAGTGTTTGGCAATTAAAGATAATGGTGGAAATGGGGCAAGATAGATATATATGATCATGTTGAAAAATAATTAATCTGTAACTTTATTACTGAGTTTTAAAAAAATAATAATTACAATATTTAATGAAATTTCACTAATTTAAACTAATTAGTCACAGGAAATTACATCTCCTTATAAAATAGAGCCTATCTTCATATTGGCTCAGTATTTTATGTTCTTTAGTAAAATTTTTTTATTTTTCTTTGATGTTTCATTAGGGTACCAGTAACTTCTCCGTCTTAGAATACTTCGCACTACTCCTTTACTTAAATAGGATATTTTCCACTATGTATTTCTAACTGGTCTTACAGCTAGGTACTGTAAGAATTTGATCCTGTTGAAAGATTTTTCTAGTTGCTTTTTTCCCCGGTCTTTCCATTTTACTTTCTATAACACAAACAACAATGTTAAATCAAGTAAATGAGGCAAAAGCTATCTTCATTGGTTTGATGTAACCATGTCAGATTGCATAAAAAAACAACACATTGTACCCCACATATGCATAAATGTATTCATGATCTATGTGTATATGACTTAATAAAAAACAAAAAACAATGTTAAATAATTATTGAGAAAAAAGCACTTTTCAGTTCCTTGTTTTAAAGTGAGTAACCACAGTTTTTTGCCATTAAATGTTATGATAATACTTGGTCTCTCATGGTTCTTCTCTCAATTATTTTTTAATATAATTTTTTAAATCATGGTGTCTATATCTGATCTTTCTGAGAGTGAAGATAATCACATTGTTTCTGGTGGCAGGGTAATCATATATTTCTTTTCTTAAACTTCTCTGTCTTGATATCCAATGACCTTATGTAGGTCTTCATTATATTTGAATTCTAACCATCTTTGACACTGTTCTAAGCTTATTAAATGTTATGCTAATTAGATATATCCTCTTAACAGATGCATTCCAGGAAAAAAGAAAATGTTGCTAAATGTGGTATTCTTAATTCCTGAATGTATGGCTAAATTTTATTTTTAAATATGTTACTTAAGGTTTTTAAACTCGTAATATTTAAAGTTGGCTCACAGTTTGCAAATTTGTGTTAATTAATTAGCGGTAGTATTTAATTCAGTTTTTCCACAGATACTTATTAATAAGCACTCACTTTGCTATGCTCAGTATTCTGGGTGTCAGGAGGGCCACGAATGGCAAATCCAACGTGGCCTCTGAATTCACAGTGTCGAGCACAATTAGGAACTCGGCATATTTTACAAAGAGGTCATTAGAAGACAAAACAGGAGAACCTGAACTGATGTGGAAATTCTGGGTGCTCAGGAAGTCCTTTGTAGGGAAGTGACAATGAGTATGAGATGAAAACTGAATAGATGTTTAGGTGTGAATGGATTAGAGATTCAGAAAGAGCCCTGCAGGTTCAGTCTGCAGCAGGACACACTGGGACACAGAGAGGAGGGACAGGGCGGTGCAGGGACAGGCGAGGCCGAGCTCCTGCGTCTCCTGCATATCTGTCTCTACATCTCTAAGCTGCAGCTGATCCGGCTGCGCCGTCGTGTTCTTAGTCTGTGAAGCTGAGTCCTGCTGTGCCCTGCACCACTCCAGCTCTCACACACAGCAGTCACACATTCAGTTACGCTTTACAACGGAATATGTAAATATCCACTTACATATTTAGACTGTGTAAAACGAATTCCTAGGAGAACCATGTAGCCCAATGTGATCAATTTTGTTTTGCTATTGTTTTTCCCTGAAGTTAATCCTCATTTGAGTCTGTGTAGTATATCCTTTAAATCTCTTCCAGTTGCTTCAAATGTCCCGCAGTACCTTTAAACAGAGCAGTATTTCAGTCATTTCGCTCTCTTCCAGACATCCTCCCCAGAGCCTCACGTGCTGTTTCCATCAGCCCGAGCTGCTTCCTAGGACAGCTGCAAGCCGGTCACCCTGGGAGCTCCCTCCACCACTATCCATTCTCTCCCCTCTCTTCTGCATATTACATGTCCTTTTCTGAATCTCACAAACATCATGTTGTCTTTAAGTTTCCAGTGTTGCTGTTGATATTCGGATTCATTATCCTTTCTATTGGTACTTGTTTAATTTTTCTATTCTCTTCCCCAAATTTAAAAAATTGATGAGGATGTACCTTTAGTCTGAGTCTACTTTTTCCCAGTGTGCTGAGTATCCGATGGGTCATTTCTAAATAAAAGATCATGATCCTCCTGCTGGGCAATTTCTCTGATGATTCTTTTTTCTGAACTTCTCTTTCTAGAACTCTGATTCACATATTGGAACTTCTGGGGTGAACTTTTTAGAAAAATATTTTTACCGCTTTTCTTCACTTTTTTTATTTTCGATGTGCTGCACAGCACACAGACTTAATTCACATCCTCAGTTGTTCTATTGTTTTCTCTCTCTCTCTCTTTTTTTTTTTTTTGAGAGAGTCTCACTATGCCACCCTTAGTAGAGTGCTGTGGCATCACAGCTCACAGCAACCTCAAACTCATGGGCTTAAGTGATTCTCTTGCCTCAGCCTCCCAAGTAGCTGGAACTATAGGCGCTCCCCACAATGCCTGGCTATTTTGGGGTTGCAGTTGTCATTGTTGTTTGGAGGGCCCAGGCTGGATTCAAACCCAGGTCCAGTGTATGTGGCCGGTGCCCTAGCTGCTTGAGCCACAGGCGCTGAGCCTGTGTTCTCACTTCTGCTAACACACTTATGATTTTCAAATGTTCTTTTTTTTTGGCCAATATTTATTAATCAAAGCAACCCTTCCTGCTTCATGAATGCAATGTTACACATCTTGCATAATCTCTTTCAGTATTTCCTTTTTTGCTTACTTGATTGCTGGTTGGTTTTGGCCTCCATTTCTTATGTTCATGGATTTAATTAGACTTTGATCTTATCTATATTTCCTATATTTTATATGTAAGGAAAGGACACAGAGAAGATAATTGTCATTTTCAACGTGTGAGTGGGCTTGGTAGACTCCATGGCAGGTCTCATCTTTCTTATAGATTTCTGGGAGAGAAATAAGTGCTCCAGATGTACTATTTGAATCACTAGTTTCTCATTCTTTCAAAGGAAGGTCTGTAGCAAGTAGCATTAAATAGAGAGAAAATAGGTTAATTCTTTGTATATGCTGGAAGCCCTAGGGCATTCATTTTCCCATGAAACTTAGTGTCAGAAGGATTGCTTTGACCCCAATGTGTCTTTAAAACTTTTTCCTTGAGCTGGTGAGATTCTGCAGAAATAATCTTTTAATAAGAGTAAAAAATGCCAACATCCTGGGAACACGGTGGAAATCACACCAGATGTTAATATTTCCATCAATAAAGGTTTTCTGAAGCCCCTGTTTGCAGTGAGTGCTGGACTCTCACTCAGCTGTGCGGATGGCCCCCAGGCCAGAATTCTATCTGCAATCTATAGCAAGAGAAACAAACGGGGAGACCCTCTGCTGTTATGGGGGGGGAGACCCAGAGTCTCACTTCTTAATTGCATTTTTAACCCGCCCTTCTCTCAGCTCTACTTTCATCCCTACCTCCCAAGATACAGCTACTGTCCTGTCCATTCTCAAACTTCAGCAGGGTCTGTGCTACACCTGCGCTCACTCCAGGGAAGGATTCAGTTTTCTGGGGTTAGCTATTTATTTACCACTTATTTTCTGCTTCTAAACTTCTCACATTTTATTTTTATTGTCTTCTCTTTCAGTCTGTTTTTTTTTCTGGAATTGGTGACAAAACAAAATAATGAAACAAGACAAAACATTTTTACGATTATTTCAAGGGGTTGAGGAAAAAGTAAATTACATATGTTTAATCCACTATTTATAATCGGAAGCCTGATTGTTTTGTCTTTAAATTACACATTACTGTTATACATGGATACGATTTTTCTCATTATTCACTATTTCAGAAAAAATTGCTCTTATTTATTTATTTATTCATGATGAACTTCAAAGCAATTAAAAACATGTGGATGTCATTTGCAAGTATGTTAAATATTCATAAATATTTATTGGGAAGAATTTTTATAATTTCAGAGTTTGATTTTCAATAAAGTAAGCCTCTATTTGTCACATTATGTAAGTCTTCTTTTAATACTTCCTGGCAAAGATTGTAATTATATATGTATCTTATATTTCCTGTCAAGATGGTTACAAATTATTTTAAATAATGAATAGAATTTTAAAGCATAATTTTTATTCCCATTAAATTTCCTAAGATTTTTTCTATAAATAAATAAACTTTAATTTCTGAATATCCATTTTGCAACCAGAGAGCCAACAGTATTTTGTTGTTGCTGTTATTCTAAAGTATTTCTCCATATATCTCTTTTGTACCTTAGGAAGACAAATAGCATCAATAAATAAGCATTTTCTCACTCTTTACAATGACCACTCTTGTTTTTGAAACCCTAAACCAATCTCATTAATTTCTGTTTCCTTTGTTTTATTTGCCTTTTCTAGACTAATTGACTTCCTCTTTTTTACTGTCTTACAATATTACTTTAATATTTTTTTGGTTAAAAATGCATGCAATAATTTTACATCTGTGTACAACCTAGGCTTTATAACAAAACTTTCTGTAAATTATCTTATCATTTTGATAACTTTATAAGTTATTAGTAGTTATTTTTACTTATATTTGATCCATTGTTTTATAAGAACATACTTTTGTTTTGCAAATAATTTAGATTGCTTGTTTGAATTTTTGTTATTGCAGTTTTACATTACTCGGGTGTGTCTCAAACTGGTGGCCCCCGGCTGCATTCTATCCACAGATATATTTGATTTAGGAATTCTGTTATGCCTGGGAACAGTCTTCTAAAATGCAATAATATAACTATGTAGGTGTGGAATTGTTTATAACTCTAGAAATTCAGAATCTATTATTTTATACTTAATTAATTTTACTCACCCTATGCAAACAATTGGTCCTTTAAACCCTAGGTTAGGATTTCTCTTTTTTGATCTCGTTTTGAGACTCATGATGATCTCATGGATAGGGGAGAGGAAAACAAACTTCAAACTTGCTCATGAACACTCAAGAAATAATCTTCAAATTTCTTTACAAGCAGTAAGACAAAAGGGAAAATACAATATACTAATCATGAAAGAGCTAACTGATATTATCTTCATTTCTAATGAAGCAAGATGAAAGGCCTGAGCTCATAAAAAGTTACTTAGCTCTTGAATCTAATTAGCAAGCTATAGAAAATACACCTCAACTGCAGAGTTAACTAATACAGAGTTAAAAGAGGAGTTGTCCACACAACTGGTAAAGGACCAGCTGGTAAATATTTTCAGTTCTGCAGTCTCTGGTCCATATGGCAGCTACTCGGCTGTGCTGAAGCTTCAGGCCTCATGGGAATGAAAGGACGTGATGTGTTCCAATAAAACTTCTATTTTCTACACTACAGCAAATTTTCTTTATTTATGTTTCTGCTATGAGTAACATTAATGATTCACCTAGTCTTTAATAATGTTAGCTAAATGAGGGATAAACTGAACTAATTACAATTAGAGAATGAGGCTCACGTATTTTATTTTGGTATCGGAATTGTTCTTTGTGGTGGTGCTGGACGCCTTCTGTTGGCCCCAGCAGGTCAAATCTGCACACCTCTCCACCTTGCATGTGGTCCGGGGGGCCGACTTGTATGAGTTTAATCATGTCCTCTGGCTGCTGATTAGTCTTCAGCCATTGAGAAACAAGGAGAGAGTTCCTCAGGAGATAGGAGAGGGGACAGGTGTTTATTCCCTCAGCTCCTTCCCTTTTATGAAGATTCCAATTTCTACCAGTAGCTCTCTCAGGGTTCTGCAGACGCAGTCCCCTCACCCTTTTGGGAGTCTAGTATGTTGTACCTCCTTTGTGATTTCCTTATGCCTTGACCTCTTCTTGGTAATGATCTCTTTTTAAAATATGTCTCAAATTAGCTGATATTTTGTGTGCAATTCATTTCTTGCCAAGACCCTAAATGATAGAGTTAGCAAATAAATTACTAATATCTCAGTGGCCTAAGAAGATGGACCATCTCTCTATTTATAGAGTACAATGGGTATTACATTGAATAATTCTTTCATTTACTTAAATTGAAAGTTTTATGTTGATAATCTATACAGAGTTCAAGTATAACTTAATATAATTGATGATTTCTATAACTTTTTCATTATTTTTCTTTTTATAATATAATTTAATGGTGGGTGGTGCCTGTGGCTCAGTGGGTAGGGCACCAGCCCCATATACCAACAGTGGCGGGTTCAAACCCTGCCCCGGCCAAACTGTAACAAAAAGTAGCTGGGCATTGTGGCTGGTGCTTGTAGTCCCAGCTACTTGGGAGGCTGAGGCAGGAGAATTGCTTAAGCCCAGGAGTTGGAGGTTGCTGTGAGCTATGACGCCATGGCACTCTACTGAGGGCAATAAAGTAAGGAAGGCTCTTGTCTCTAGTTTCATCTATGTGAAATTACATTCCTTTTCTTTCTTTCTTTCTTTCTTTCTTTCTTTCTTTTTTTTTTTTTTTTTTGAGACAGAGTGTACTCTGTTACTCCAGGATAGAGTGCCATTGTGTCAGCCTAGCTCACAGCAACCTCTGCCTTCTGGGCTAAGTGACCCAATCCTCCTGCCTCAGCCTCCCAAGTAGCTGGGGCTATAGGCTCTGCACTACAATGCTTGGATATCTTTTCTATTTTTAGTATAGGTGGAGTCTTGCTCTTGCTCAGGCTGGTCTTGAACTCCTGAGCTCAAGCAATCCTCCTGCTACAGCCTCCCAGAGTGCTAGGATTACAGGTATGAGTCACTGCACCTGGCCTGACTATCCATTTTTTGATTTCCAAATCATCTTTTTCCATTTGATGATTTTTCATCTTTAAATGCACTCTTGTTTGAATAAAGGTGACCCAGTGTTTGTTTGCTTACATTGTATTGACAGCATTTTGCTTTTTTAAAAAAATTTTTATTGTAATCAATTATGTATTCTGATTATTTAAATAATGTAATATTATAACTAAAGTGAGAAAACAACAAATGTAATCAAAAAAAGAAGTACTAATAATCTCAACTTCATAGCCAGCTATAATTAATATTTTTATATTTGATAAATTCAGGAGGGGTGAGTAAATTTTAACAGTCAGTAAAAGGAACATCTCATAAAAATAAAATATCCATGCTTAAATTTTATTTTAACTTAGAACTTATAAAGCGCATTAAATCAGTTATGTTTTGAATACCAGAGACTTTTCTGCACAGAGCACTGTGTATAAGCTGATGCTAATAATAACAGTGTTCCTCTCCCGAATACTTTTTGTTGTCTCCTGTTTACCTACAAAATTAAGTATCAAAAAGTTGTTTTCAAGTAGTCTTTGTAATAATCACTTGTGATTTCCCTAATGGCCTGATTCCCCAAGCCTTATATCTCAGCATTCTTACTTATTAGGGATAGAGAGAGATTTAAAAATTTGCAAGTTTTGGCTCAGTGCCTGTAGCTCAGCAGTTGGAGCGCCAGCCGTACACACCAAGGCAGCTGGGTTCAAACCTAGCCCAGGCCTGCTGAACAACAGTGACAACTGCAACAACAACAACAACAGCAACAACAAACAGCCAGGCATTGTGGCGGACGCCTGTAGTCCCACCTGTTTGGGAGGGTAAGGCAAGAGAATTGCTTTAGCCCAAGAGTTGGAGGTTGCTGTGATCTGTGATGCCACAGAGGGCAATATAGTGAGAGTCTGTCTCAAAAAAAAAAAAAATTGCAAGTTTCATGAGAACTCAAAGTGTTCTCAGTACAAGGGACCTTTCTACCAGTCTTCCAGAAAAATTCCTTCATATGGTCAAAAAGGCCTTTCCTGGTCTAGCCATCTACGACTGTCTCTCACTCTCTCTCTCAAAGAAATCTTTTCCATTAGTTTCATTGTAGTCATACTTAAATATTTTGATGTTGCCAGGTTTATTTGTGCCTGATAACTTTGTTAGCAGTGCTGTCCTAAACTCGTCTGTCTGCGAACACCAGGCCATTTTCTGACTCTCATCTGTTGTGTTATTTCCCTTTGAAGCTATGTCATTGCCAGACATGTGGAGGGAGGGGAAGACTGCCTGGGAAGCTGTCTTGCTGATGGCACCTTATTCTCACTGGAATAAACACCCACTCTTCCCTGAGACATGAGCAGGACAAACTTCAGCATGGCCCCATATCCAGCCATTTGGGCACTGGAATATTTCTGCAGTTTCATAGTCACCATTATTAGTGGAACTTCTACCTTTATGGAGTTCTGATCTCTGTGCTCCTCCTGTGCTACCCATACTTCAAGCAGAATGGGGACCCCATTCTCGGCAGGGGAGGGCACTCCCAGAGAAAAGGAAAACTAAATAGTAGACTGAAAGAATTGGAACAAAGAAAACTCAGCTGGTTTACCTTTAAGCTAGCCATTGCTAAATTTCTTATCTGAATAAATTTCTGGCCTTTCCTGAAATTCTGGCCTATTTGGGATACAGCTTACACCAATACCCTGCTGAGTCTGTGAACACTCTGAGGAAGGTAATGGTCATAAAAGAGGTTATGACAAGACCTAGAATAGATACATCTTCTAGGTCATTTCCTGCCCATTAAACAGACAAAGTGGATACCCATTGTGGAGATTTACATTTGACTGGGACAGAGACCAGGGGAATAGCTTGAGCCCTGACATATGGGCAGGAAAGTGTAACATCCCTTATTGCAGAGGAAAATCCTCTGTGGTGGTGATTAGAGAAAAATGCCTTCCTCCCACCAATTCTTCAGAGGAGATTAACAGCAGTGGTGTTTTACTCCACAGTGAACTAGCAGAGCTTAACACCTCCCTAGGAATCTGTGTATGTGACTTCAAATAGGAGACTCCCCCCATACAAGGCTCAAATTTCAAATGCTGCAAAACTACTCAAATCCTTAAAGTTAATAATAGTAACAATAGAAGCAGATATACTGACTCAGAAAAACTACTGGCATCTTTGTTCCCTCTCTCAGCTTACCACCTGGGCAGATAGACTGCAATAAAAACTGAGTGGAACAAAGACTTGAGGCCACTCTCTGGAGCCCACAAAGAGGCAGTGGTCCCCTGAGATCTCACCTTTGAAAATTCTATTCTGTGTCTCATGTCTCTTTCTTTACCGTCGTTCCTAACTTTATATTTCTTCGGTCAGTCACACCAGTTCCACAGGTCTTAGCAGACTCTGCCCCCAGGATGGGATCCCAACACCAGATCTCTTCACTGTGTCCCTAGAAGTGTGGACAGGTGATCAACACTGAATCCTCAGTCTCCTTCCCAAGCACCTCCTCTACCCTCAATTCTCTGAAAACTCTGCATTCTCAAAATGAAGTATTCTCAAGTAACAGGTTGGGTCAATAGCCTCTTTACAAGCCTCTTTTCTTGTAAACTAATGCTTCATCTTCCTTTTACTAGAAAGAACCACTGCTTCTCTGAGGCTAAATCACTGTGCTACCCTCTCATCACTGACACCTGATTTTCTCCTATCATTCACCGAAGCACATACAGTCTCTTGAATGATTAAGATATCTATTATGAACAATTCTGACTTTAAGAGCTTGTGGGTCTAATAAAAATCACTTAATAATACCATTAATTATATTAATAATGATAGAGATGGTGCTAACAATCACTATACATTTGAAAGAAGGTAAAAAGCTTCTGCCTCTTTGATTATCCACCTCATCTCAGTAAACTTCTGTTCAGTTCATTCTCCTTAGTCTTTAATACAGTTGCAAAATGATTTGTGTGCTGTAGTTACATAATGTTCCTATTCTATAGTTACACAATTCTGGATATAAAGTGTATGCATAAATGCATATATTTGAATTAGTATAAAGTATATAGATCATAAATTTGTATATCAAGTATTAATATTAAGCACACTATTCCCTGTTTCTGTTTTGAGGACAGGGACCATGACGTCTCTGATAACTTATTCTCAGATTTCATCTTGTTCCACAGAGCCTTGACAGGTGAGAATAAGAACTTTTGTTGAAATGCATCCATCCTTCAGTCAAAGAATCACAGAATTATGCTGGAGCATTTTCACCTTTTATGTTGAATTGTTCAAGTAGTAAGAGGGATAGCAGGATCTTTTATTTCAGAAAATGTATGAAGATATTTAAGATTATATAACTAAATAGTCAAAAGGTTACTAGGGAGACTGAGTAGTATTTTTAACTTAGAATAATGACTTTAAATTAAGAAGGGGTAAAAAAACAAAAAAAACTAAACTCTTGTCCGAGATAAGAGCCAGCCTGAGTTGCCTAAGCACTGACTGTGTTTTTCAGAGTGCTGTTTTGCAAAATCATCCCACAGGCAGATTTCTAAACATAGACTTCGTAAACTGGAGGGAAAAATCCAGAAGACAAGTTTGTACACTGAGGTCACATGAAAATTTCCACTCTGTATGACTTTGTCCCTCTTAATAGCATTAACTGCCTTTATCTTAAACTTTGGGAAGCAGAGGTGGAGGCTTGATTAAGACATTTGAATTGAATATTTATAGAAATTTAAGTAATTAAATTATTATTTGTGTTGACATTTGGTCTTTCTCATCTTAGATCTGTGCCATTCCTCTTCCTTCCATTTTATTTTAATATGATTAGAAATGCCTCATAATGCCAGAATTACAAAAAAATCTCTTCCCTGGGAAAATGACTATCTAGAAAACAGATGAAGCTAAGGACTAATGTTAACTACTATAGTCAGTTACGGAGTTTAAGGAATAAGAGCAAAAACCAAGAGCATGGGATTAAACGACATACAAATATAGCCTTAAAAAATTAGCATAGCGTCATTCTCCTATAGCACAATCTGCCCCCATGGTAGTCACAGAAGGACAACACAGACAATTGCTATTTGGCAGAAGGGAAATTCCTCGTAGATCTTGTAGATACTATTAGCTATAAGCATGTTCTTAGGTACCTGACACTGGAAATAGATGGTAATTCTAGGCAATCCATATCTAGTGACAACTTATCTTAAGTGATTATTTATGTAGCTGTAGCAAAGGAGAGTAAATTAGCTTCAATTGAAAAAATAACTATAAATTTAGGAGATTAGATGAAACAGCAATTAGCAAGGTTCTATTCTTTTTTTTTTTTTTT
>NW_003852502.1:4645103-4692276 GCF_000181295.1 Otolemur garnettii | reverse complement strand
GCAATTATGAATTGGGCTGCAATAAACATTCTGATACAAATATCTTTGTTGTAATGTGATTTTTGGTCTTCTGGATATATACCTAATAAAGGAATTGCAGGATCAAATGGCAGGTCAATTTTTAGTTCTCTAAGTGTTCTCCAGATGTCTTTCCAAAAGATGTTTGCATTTCCACCAGCAGTGTAGAAGTGTTCCCTTTTCTCCACATCCATGCCAGCATCTCTGATTTTGGGATTTTGTGATATGGGCTAATCTTACTGGAGTTAGATGATATCTCAAAGTAGTTTTGATTTGGATTTCTCTAATGATTAAGGATGGTGAGCTTTTTTTCATATATCTATAGACCATACACCTATCTTCTTTAGTGAAATTCCTCTTCAAGTCCTTTGCCCACCGTGAGATGGGATCACTTGTTTTTTTCTTGCTAATATGTTTGAGTTCTCTGTGGATTCTAGTTATTAAACCTTTGTCAGAGACATAACCTGCAAATATCTTCTCCCATTCTGAGGGCTATCTGCTTGCTTTACTTACTGTGTTCTTGGCTGTGCAGAAGCTCTTTAGCTTGATCAGGTCCCAGTAGTGTATTTTTGATGTTGCTTCAATTGCCTGGGGAGTCCTTCTCATAAAATTTTCTCCCAGGCCAATTTCTTCAAGTGTTTTCCTTACACTTTCTTCTAGTATTTTTATGGTTTCATGTCTTAAGTTTAAATCTTGAATCCAGTGAGAATCTATCTTAGTTAATGGTGAAGGTTCTATTCTATAAACAGACTTTTGCAGAGTGACAATTTCAAAAGAATCACCTCCTATGTGATATAATTTCAAAACAATCTTATGAGTAGAGAACACTTACCAAGTAAATGTATGTTTAATAACTAATCAGAATAAAATAAGTCTAATGATTACTGCTTAAAGTAGAGTTTGCATTTGGGTGAAAAATTATAAATCAATGAATTATTTTGTATTTCAAAATAGACTGAATTTCTATTTTTTAGAGAGGAAAACATTTATATCTTAATGTATCAAGTATGCACGGATTTAAGTATATACAAGTTCTGACAATTAAGTTCATGAATTTGTCCTGGAAAAAATGCTACAAACTTCATTGCTTATCACTATGGCAACTTGGAAGTACTCCCCTTGGCCTTCAATATATGGCAATGAGGTATGCAGCACTTCTAGAATGATTTCATCAAGTTAATTGATCAACTTTGTATTTACTTTATATCAGCATAATCAGCTTAAAGCATTATTTTATATGTGGGATTCAGCATGAGAAACATTGTATTGAACTCTTCTCTGATAAACAATTTAGAACCAATGGTTTTGTCCTTTGAAAACGGCGGTCTTCATTCCTAAAAAATGTTAAGACAGACAATACACTTACAAATTTCTAGAAGGAGTACTCTGAGAGGAAGATGTCCAAGTACTCACAGATACATGGTCTGAAGAACAACCAGAATGATATGGGAGATGTGGTTTTAATTTCCCTTTCATGTCCTTACCATGTGACTAATTGTGGTGGGAGCTTAGTTTTCTGGAAAAGGAAAATAATAATAAACTGAAATTTTTATGCTGATTGACATAGCTATTTTCTGTGTAGCTTTTCATTGCAAGCACACCAATTTGAAACAGGAAAAAAGTTAATGACTCCTATGTTCTTCAAGGGTCAGGTATTTTTATGGCTACACTCAGTTTTAGGTTTTAGGCAGGATTTGCATTTACACATCGCCTTTGGTCAGGTCTGTAAGAACAATCTTTCTGCGCTCCATTGACTGGTACTTGTTGCATTAGCTAATTGTTATAAATGGATCACACTGATTATTTTGACAGAGAATGTATTAGAACAATCTTTTGAAGACTGTATGGAACAGTATAAATAAGATACTGCAGAAAGTATGATGGCGGGATATACATTTGAAATATCACTTGTACATGGGGCCCTATTTATATTATGTTACATTCAATATGTCAAGAACATGCCTCGGCCAGGCACAGTGGTTCATTCCTGTAGTCTTAACACTCTGGAGGTAGAGGAGAGAGAATCACTGGATGTTAGGGGTTTGAGACTAGCCTGAGCAAGAGCAAGATCCCATCTTTACCCCAAATAGAAAACAGCTGGTGTGGTGGCGTGTGCCTGGAGTCCCAGCTACTCAGGGGGCTGAGGCAGGAGGATCACTTGAGTCTAGGATTGGGCCACTGCACTCCTGCCTGGGGTGGGGGAGAGAGGGGAAGGAAGGAAGGGAGGGAGGAAGGGAAAGAGGGAGGGAGGGAAGGGAGGGAAGGGAGGGAAGAAGAGAGGAAGAAAAAAGAAAACAGAGAGAATGGTAAAAAATAAGGCAGGAAGAAAGAGGAATGTGTATAATCTGTAAGTATGTATACATAGGATTCATAATCACTCAAAGATTGTTTGAGATTGTTATAGATTAAAATGTAGGTTTATTCCATTGAAAAACAATTAAGTATGAAAAATCCCTCAATAGCTTAAAGGAAAGAATGAAATCTTGCCTTTAGGGTGTCTTCAAAGAGGGCGTCCGTGTGACGCCTCTGGACATTCTGACCAGGATCCTGCTAACATGATAGTACATTCAGCCCCCTCAAAATTAAAGTCTGAAAATTAATATTCTCAAATTGATCTTCAAGTGGCTAGATGAATTACACCCTCCGCAACTGTATCAGGAGTAAGAAACGTGTCTTAGTTAGAGTTACTCATTGTAAACATGGACCCAAGATGCCAGCGCTTGTTGGGCCACCGTGGCTCAAACAATTTGAATTTCTTTCATTTTATATTTTCTTTTTTGGCCAACAGGGTAGAACTTCTTGATGATATAAGATAAACAACAATAATATCAATATTGCCTCCTCCGCCCATCTTTCACCCACATGGTCTTATTTTGTTCTGTTGCATAAATTTAAGCAGGTTAATAAAAATTAGCCTCCACAATATACTTCAAAACAAATATATAATGTTTGTTCTTGACTATTGGGAAATTTAACACACATGCCCGTCAGAGCTGTGTCTGTGTCCTGACCGACTCAGCTGTCTGGATGTGGACCCCTACTGCTTTCTGGTTCTGGGTATGTCTCCTTCAGGTCTCAGGGCTGAAGCATCTTAGCAGTCACAGTAGGAGTAGGAGCAAGTGTCTCAGCAATCTCAGCAGCGGTCTTAGTAGCGGAGCCCCGATCAGATGTCCTCTGAGCAAGAACTGGAGCCAAAGGAGGAGCCCCCCAGGAGCCTCGACTAGCTTCTCCTGTGACTATTTAGACAAGCGATACACCCAGGTGTGGAGACTGCTCTGGAATAATATGGGTGTTCTCTCGTGCTCTTACATGCTCTCGTGCTTGTTAACGAGAGAGCAATGATGTTAAATGATGTTAAATCCCTTCCCCAATCCCTATCACCAAGGTATTTCTCACAGATGCCTCCTACACATGCCAAACATGCAAACCCCCCTTCCCCAACAAATTATCCACTTGCTGTATTATTATACAATGAACACCCGTGTTACTACGACCATGGTCATGAGATTGAATATCGAAGATGTGATCTCTTATGCCCACCTCCTAATCCTATGTCCCCTCTTTCTCTCTATGGTAATCACTCTCCCGTCTTTTATGGTAATCACATTCTTCCTTTTCTATTGACAACCTGTTTTTGGAGGAGTTTTGACACTAAACTTTGACTTGGCCAAAGTGTGGAGTGTTTATAAATGGTACCGCAGTGTAATGCATGTGGCTGCGGCCCATCTATGTGGCATCTATAACTATACAATATTAATTTCACATTCTCCTATGGATGACTGGGTGGTTTCTAGTTTATGACTATTGTGAACAATTCCATTATAAAACCCCCTGTCTAAAGTCCCTACTATCCAGCATATTCTACAGAGAGGAGGATTTGCTTAGTGTAGGAATCAGTTCAGCTTTAATAAATAATGCCAGGCTGATTTCCAAGCAGGTGTCACACCATTGCTGTGTGTGATTACCTGGAGCTTTACTCCGGGACAGTAGTTAGCATTAATGCTTTGAAAATTTTAACCATCCGTGGGTAAACGTGCATTCTTCTTATCTCTGCTGAGATGGTTATATTTTCATGTTTATGAGCAATTTAGAATCCCTTTATACGAAACGCCCTTTCAATTCTCCCCTCTCTTTCTACCCACTGGGAAATCAGCATTTTAATGTTTTTCCTTATTGGCTTGTAATTCTTTATAAAATCTGGATATAAGCTCTTTGTCGGTTATAGCATTACTGAATTTTTTTCCTGAAATATGGCTTGCCTTTCACTCTCTCAATGTTGTTTTAAAAATTCTTAATGTAGCCAAGTTGATAAGGTTTTTCCTTGTTAGTGTGCTTTGTGTCCCACTAAGAAATCATTCTCTAGGGCGATGACATAATATTTGCTGCTTACATGATCTTCTAAATGCTTTATTCTCATGTTTTGAAAACATTTTGGTCTTTAATGTGCTTGGAATTTATTTTTGTGCAAGTGATGTGAAACTGAGTCCAAATCAATTTTTTCCTAGATAGACGTCCAGATGTCCAGCCGTGAGTTTTGAAGAGCCTCCTTGTTCTTTTCACCCCGCTCAGCTGGGCCACCTTCTCCCTGAATCAGGTGTTCTCACGCCTGAGAGTTCTCACCAGGATTCTAAATCTGTCCTTACGTAATTACCTCACATAATTACATACATAATTACCTTATCTTTATAATGAGTCTTAGTACGTAATAGAGGGAGTATCTCACTTGATGGTTTTTAAGACAGCTTACATTTTTGTATTTGTGTGTATATTTTTATATAAACTTTAGAATCAACTTCCCAGGTTCTACCAAAAAAGTCAAAGAAAATTACCAGTAAAGCTTGTTTCAGTTGAAACTGCTCTAACATCTTTATAATGCTGTGGCTTCTGATCCATAAATATGGTGTAATCACATCTTTTTTTGTTCCTCAATTTTATCAAACATTTAATTTCCTTCTGTATAGGGTTATAATTAATTTTTTGATATAATATTCTGAGATATGTGATTTTTATTTTATAGCAAAATGACACTTTAAAAACTTTTGACTTCTATATCTTTGTTGCTAGAATGTAGAAGCAATTTTAGTTTTTTACTAATGATTTTATATGTAGCAAGCATATTAATTCTTACATATTAGAATTTTTTTGATTTAAATAATCAATGTGTAGATTCTCTTGGATTTTCTGAATCGAGAAACATGTGATACAAGCTTTCTATTTTACTTTTCAATGTCATTTCTTATAATTTGCACTAAGAAAAACAATAAATAATTTGATAGAATAAATGATAATCATCTTTTCTTGCTCCTAATCTTGGGGAAAGCTTTCAGAATGTCACCATAAGATTTGTATTAAAATTTTTTGTGTGTTGGAATAAAGTGTCTCATGTATGCCTGATTTGCAATTTTTTTAATATTATCATCTTTTGCATTTTAGCAAATGCTTCTTATGCATCTATTCAGATGATACTTTCTCTTCTCTAATATATTAACATGGTTATTTGTTTGAATGTTAAATCGACACTATATTTTTTGGGAGTGGGTATGGTGGACAAGTTTGCTGATGTAACTATTTTGTTTTTATGTTATAAAATTTGCAAATATTTCATTTAGGAATTTTGCATCTGTGATGTATGAGTGAGATTGATCTGTAATTTTATTTCTTAAACTTCTTGTCACATATTTAAATATTGGAGTAAAGAGTTCCTTATCCTAATAAAAAATTTTATAGTGTTCTCATTGTTTCTTTACTTTGTAAGAGTTCCTTCAATATTAGGTTCATTTGTGTCTTAAATTCACTAATGAAGCCTAGAGATTCACTGAAGAAAGTTTTTTTAATGCAAGTTTACTCCTCTTAAAAGTTACATATTAGATGTTTTATTTTTTCCTTAATTTTCTCAGTTTTAGTCTCTTTTTCTAACAATGAAATACAATATCATTACGTTTTTTAATTTAGTAGCATAGCAACATTGATAATACAGAGTCGTGCACCCCATAACGACTTTTCATGCGATGAGGGACCACCTCTGAGATGATGATACTGTATTTTTACAGTACCTTTTTCCGTGTTTAGATAAGTTGAGATACACAAATATCATTGTGTTACAACTGCCGACAGTACTCAGTGTGCTGACACGCTCGCAGGCTTGTAGGTGAGGAGCCTTGGGCTACAGGAAGTAGCCCAGGTGGGCGTCAGGCTCTAGTCTGTGTAAGGATGTGATGTTCACATGGTGACAAAACGGCCTGAAGATGCACTTCTCAGGTTTCTGAACAGGTTTCTGTGATTACATTTCTTCAGGGTCTTTGGTGATACTTCCTTTTAGTTTCTCTCCTTGTTACATATGCACAGATGTAACAAGACTGTGTCATTGTTCGATATATTTAGAACAAGAAAAAATATTATGTGTGTTGAATTTCTTTCTCCAAAAGAATATACCTATTTTAATTAATTGCTTTATTTATTAATTTCAAAATATTTGGGGGTCCAAGTGGTTTTGTTTATGTGGATCACTTTTGTAATGCTTGAGTCACAGGTGTAAGTGTGTCCATCAGCCAGACAGTATTCTCTGTACTTGTTAGGGAGATATCAACACCTGTCCCCTCAGTTCCCCATGCCCCAGGTTTGATTTCCACTGTGTGATCCTTCCCGCACCTAACATGGTGCTCCTCAGTTAGTTTTACCTACGTAGTGAGCACATGTGGTTCTTTTTCCAATTAAGCTCAAATTGTTGCAAAAGGCATTAGTTCACACTTTTTATGGTTGAGGAGTACTTCATGGGATACATATGGTACATTTGGTTAATACAGTCGTGAACTGATGGGCACTTGGCCTGATTCCACACCTTGCAATGGAGAATGGTGCTGCAGTAAACATTCTGTGCAGGTGTCTTTTTGAGGAAATGACTTATTCCTCTGTGTAGATACCCAGTAGTGGGATTGCCAGCAGGTCTACTTTTAGTTCTCTGGAGTTGTACTAATTTGCAGATTCCCCGACAGCACTTTCAGTGCTTCCACACCAGCTTCCACTGTTTTTTTTTTTTAAACTTTTTAATGATCGCATTCTGACATTCTCTGGCCTCAAGTAATTCTCTTGCCTCAGCCTCTGGAGTATCTTGGCATATAGGTATGGTCCACCACCATGTTTTACTTTTTGTAGAGACAGAGTCTCACTCTTGCTCAGGCTCATCTTGAACAATTGGTCTCCAGGGATCCTCCCACCTCAGCCTCCCAGATGGAAGAATTACATGTGTACACTACTGTGCCTGGTCTGAACTTATCTTTAAAGCACAAAGACTTTGGCTTTCTTGTTTATCCAGTTTTTTTTTTTTCATAAATCCAGGATGCATCTGAGATCTCTAACCTTGTTTGTGGTGATAATTATAAAGCATACTTGGAGTAAGGGCAAAGGTCAAAATGATTTGGGTTAAGAAAGCATAACATACCATGGACCGTAAATATATCAATTAAATTCTTAGGTAAATAGGCAGTTCAGTAACATCTATATACATTGTAACTAACCCAGACTTGTCCTCTATGCCGATTATCTCATTGGTGATTTATGAAATAAAAGATGTGAATTTTGAAGCCTATGATTAGCCATTAAAGTTGAATAAATTAAATCTCTGATTATAACAAGAGTTTTTCCCCGGAGACAGGTGATGATGTTGCTCGGCATAATTAAAGGTTAACATTAATCGAACTTGAGGAATTTTGTGATTCTAATTTGGGACGACTAAGAGAGTTTCATTTTCATTCATTCACTATACTCATTTCTGCAGTGAGAGATAAATTTCAGAGAATATTTACATATACACATACAGAAAAATTAAACATATTTGAGAATTGTAAACACTGTCAATTCACTAAGCTCAGTTGTATGACAGGTGACAAAGTGACACTTCCAAAAAGTTGTACTTTTAGGCCTAATCATACTTGAAGAAATTCTTCTCCTCCATGGTAAAAACAAGAATGGTGGTCTGCCACAGCCGGCCCTCCCTTTCTGCCCAGCCCTGTTCTAAGTATTTTACATCCATTAACTCAACTGAGTCTCACAACTGTGAAGGAATGTTACCATTAACTTAGGGTGACCAGATTTTAACATTGGTAAAGTGGGACAACATGGCCAGGGGGCGGGGTGGGGGCGGGGTTGGGGGGCAGGGATGGGGCGGGGCCTGACAACAATGCAAACTTTGATAAGCATTCTTGATAATCACCTCTCAACAATTATTTGTTATTATTACAGTTTAACATTATAAAATTAACAAAAATAATATAAAACTCATATCCTGGTGAAATAGCCACATGGCAGCCGAAATCATATATTCCCTTCCTGTTCTCCCCCCCCCATGCATTCTTTCCAAAAATCTGGACTTTTTTAAAATGCCGCAGGATGCAGGACAAATTATTAAAAAGCAGGACTGTCCCGCTTGGTCACCCTACATTAACTCTACTTAACAGAGTGTGGAAAGGAGTGGGAATTTGAAATCATTTATCCAAATCACAAAATGTGAAATTAGTGGGACAGAGATTCAAATCCAGGCAGGTGGCTGTTGTCCATTCTTGCCATCTGCAGACCACTGTGCAAGACTCTGCCCTGCCCCTGCCCCCCAAGTCCTATCCTCAGTGCTTTCCCAGGGCACTTCACGCCTCTCCCACCTCACTTGCATGACCCACCCACTGTCATTGCTGCTACCAGGTTGCCTGTTACCTCCTGCAAGTGACAAAGGTCCTGAATTTTTAAGTTTTTTTTTATAAATTTAAAGGAAATTTAAATATACAAGTAATGAGATGCTAAACGTCCTTGTCCCTACCCCATTTGCTATTTTTGCTTCTAAGATATTTATGAAATAAAATTCAATATTACAGATAAATGAAATTCTTTATTTTCAATTTCCCAGGCCCATTCTCTGACTTGCTCCCCTAGAAACAAACACTGCAGCGAGTTTTGTTTTTATCAAAACAAAGTGAGTTTTTGAATTTTAGTGAGTTTTGTATTGCTACTTTTGTCATCTAATATTATATTTATTTTTTCTTCAAATTAAACTATACATAAAGCACACAAATGTTATCTGTGCAGCTGGATGACTTTTTACCAAATGAACAGGCAGGTAGAACCCCAGACAGATCAGGATATCGAACATTAGCAGCGCAGGAAAGCTTGTCTGGAGTCAAATCCAGTCATGACTCTCCGGATTTAATCACTGCCTTCTATTGCCATAGATTAAATTTACTATTTTAACTTTAAATAAATGGAGCATGAAATAGAAACTCTTACTCAGTTTTCCATCACTTAGCATCGCGTCCCAGAGCTTCCTCTCTTTTCTTTGTCTGGAGCTACAGTTCTTTCATTCTCGTTAATCAACAGTATCTCATGTGAAAGTATTGCAATTTATTGATCCAGTCTCTGGCTGGTGATATTCGGGTTATTTTCAGTTTTCCCCTTCTGGTAGGTATATCAATTGGCATAAGGACTTTGGAAATTCCTGGGCTGTGATGTAATCTACTAATCTGCTAAATTGAAATATGTAATACTCCCCACATCAGCAATTTCATTTTCAGATGAATACCCAACAGAAATGTGTACACATGAGAACCAAAAGTATATGAATGAGAATGTGCAATAGAGCATTATGCATAACAGCCAACAATATAGTTGTCAGTTCTAACTTGTGGATGTACAGCTATCCTGCATTCACATTAACTGTTTTAGGAATTTTTATTTTATGAATACTAAGATGTTGTTTTTGTTACTGTGAACTATATTGCAATGTCTCAGGATACACTTGCATAGACTTTCTCTTGGGTATACATATACCCAGAGGCCAGATTGCTTATTTTTTTTTTTTAGGACCAATGTATTTGAAATATTACTGCATATTTACCAAATCATTGTGGAGAACAGTTTTTTTTTCAGATTTGTTTTCACCAGACACTGTCACAATTTTTACATTCTGTGTGTTTTTAATGATGTATTTCAATGACGCACTAGAAATTATCAGGATTATTGCTTATGAATATAAAATATTTTGCAAATGCACTTGATCTTTCTTGCTTTTATTTGTTTCCCTAATTAATAGTGAAGCTAGAAAACTTCTCATATTTTGTGCATGTGTGTGTGTGTGTGTGTGCATATGTCGGCAGCATCTGGTGGATCTCTGTGAGGGATTACTTAACACATATCTCAGTTGGGTTGTTTCCTCTCAGATGTGAAGAAGTTCTTCATCTATCTTGTGTGTAAGTCTTGTGTTCTTATATGTATTATAGAAATACTTTCTATGACAGTCTTGCCTTTATCCCAGGCTTGTAGTGTCTTTTATAAGAAGAAAGCTTTTGTCATCATAATTTCCTACATTTCAACTACATTTTTCATTTATGAGATTTACTTTGGTATTGTCACTAACCATCCTTTTCTATCCCAACAGCATGGAAAATTATCTTGCATTATTTGTCATAGTTTTAAAGTCTTGTTCTCCACATTTATGTCCTTATTTACAAAAGGTGTAGTGTAGGAATTTTTTGAGGGGGGATAGTTTAGAATGTCATTTGTTCCAATAACATTTACATGTATTAAACAGTCCCTTTTGTGCTACTAGATTCACATGATAATTTTGGTCACATACCAAGATAATATATCTCCTATATAACTGGAAAATGGAAAACTCTGGTGAGAAGTTTTGCTGTGAAATGGAGCAAAGAAATGGACAATACCTCAGATTGAAGTATAGAACCAAGTCAAATCTACTTTAGCTCTAAAAAAATATGACCATTACAACTTCTCCACAGCCACAATGCCTGAAATCTAAGACGAATCTCCATCATCAGGATGCCTACATGGGTCACTGGCTGCCTCACTCACTGGTCTTCTACTGGGTACATTGCCTTCTCATCCCTACCTCTATATTCTATTGCACTTATAACTGTAATACATTTTATCACACAGTAATGTAGTAAATATAACGTGAAAACCAAGGTTGGCTGGTTCAGCTGCTAATTAACACATCATGGATCCAGATTCTTTCTTTACTATTGCTCTGAAATCTACAGACTGGTGTCACTTTATGGTTGGTTTCCCTGGAGGTGACAAGACACTACCTGTTGTGATCAGGTGTGAACTCCCAAGAGAAGGAGAAAATCTACTCTTCACCCAGTAGGTAGAATAATTTTCAATCATTTTAAATATTAGTTGTTCTTAAACAGGACGATTACTCCCACAACCCACAGGGCATATTTAGAAGTGCCTTGGAACATTTTGGCTGCCATAACTGAGAAAGCTGTTATTGGCTTCTGGTGGACAGAGGCCAGGTCTTACCAAAAATCTTACAATGCAAAGAACAGCTCCCTACAAAAAAGAATGATCTGACTCAAAATGATGTGCTGACGTTGAGAAACCAGATTTACAAATCACGTCAGTTTCTCTGTGGAGAGCTCTCCAGGGTTTCCCGCTGTTCATCCAAACAGATCATTGTCTGCAAGACGCTGTAGGATCTGGTCTCTACTGGCGTCTCCACCTTCCTTCTGCATCAGTCTCTACTTGGCTCAGAATTTCAAGACCCAACGCTTTTTAAAATCTCCTGCCCAGAGACTTCTTCCCCAATGATGCTGTGCATTTCCACTGTTCTCCTACATTTCAGTTCCCTGCTGATTTCCTTCATAGCAAATCATCACAACTTGTAACTACATAATTAAACACGTGTGACTTATGTATTTTTCTACTTCAGTCCACATATAGCTATATTTAGAGATTCTGAAGTATGTTTTCTTTTTATCATAATAGAGCAATTTTACTAAGGCTAAAATGTAGTAGCTCCATGATAAACTTATTCTAACACATGAGTACACAGAAGCACACACAGTCGCATGCATTTATTACATATGCACATACATGAAAACAATGTCATAAATATGCACATGTCATTTCTGAACAGGGAGATTATTAGCAACACTTTTTGCTCACAAGTATTTTCTGATTTTTCTATCACAATGGTAAGGAAAACAATATTATAAAAAGATAAGAGAACATTTTTCCAAAATATATAGATACATATGTTAAAATTATGATGCATAGTAACTTTTTACATTTAAGAAGCTTCGCATACCCCCTGATATCTTGTTGGAATTATTCCCACATGCCTATCTAAGCCAACTGACGATAGATACATTTGTGGTTGTTCAGAACTCAGTGGAACGGTTTCTACTTTGGCAATGAGAAGCCTGTTGTTTTCATGTGTTTTTCATAAAATTATCTTTAAGTATTTGTTAGAACACATTTTACAACAATAACATAATTCATTTTTATAATTTATGTTATACATATTTTATATTTATCTTTTGAAATCATAAATAAGAACGCATGTTTATATTTATATAATTCAATTTTATCTCTAAGATTTTCCACCACTTTAGGATCAGTTTAAAACTGAGTTTAGAAAATTCAATGTTTACTTTTATCAAGCAAATAAAATTAGCACAAAATATGAGACACTATGGAGCTAGCTTATAATTCTTTCCATACTAGCTCCAGTCTCTGTTTGCTCTCCACACCACTGTCTCCCTGACAACGTGTGGGTTACTCTTACTTATACTCGGTTCTGCTCAATCTGAGTCTCAAAGCCAATGTACATAGTTTTGTAAAAATCTCTTTGCTCTTTAAAACATTTGGACTTTTTCCTTTTTGGCCTCCACAGTCCTTCACACTATACACCACAAAATATTCACTGGGAAAAATTCCCTGTCTTGACTGACATGACACTTAATTTTTTTATAATTCACAAAGTATAGAAAAGAAAACCATTATGGAGCATAGCATTAAGGTATGTGGTATCTCATCCAAAAATTTTGCGTATAGGCAAGACAAGATGTGGTGGTGCCCTCCTGGGGTCCCTGCACTCTGGGAGGCTGAGGCAGGTGTATTTCTTGAGCTCAAGAGTTCTAGATCAGCTTGAGTGAGAGTGAGACCCTGTCTCTACCAAAAATAGAAAAATTATTCAGGCATCATGGTGAGCATCTATAGTCTCAGCTATTTGGGAGGCTGAGGCAGGAGGGTCACTGGAGCCCAAGAGTTTGAGGTTGCTATGAGCTATGACACCATGACACTCTAGCTCTAGCCCAGGTGACAGAGTGAGACTCCGTTTCAAAAAAAATAACATAAAATAAAATAAAGATGTTAGGTACAGATGTGCTTCAACATTCAGATGTGTTCTATATATGGGAAACACAGTGCCACGTGTGCTCTGTCACACCCAGCGGGGTCTAGTACAGCACATTTACAAACACATTAATTTCTCCAATAAAAGAAATAAACATTTGCACTGATTGAAAGAAATACATACAGACCAGATATAAAATCAGTTCAAGTCAGACTGTTCTGTCAAATGACTTAAGGTCAGGTTAGAGTTTTTATAAAAGAAACTGCAAAGAAACTTTCAAATCGGTATTTCTGGAATTGCAGAGAAAGTGTTGTTAAGCTCACCTAACGTTCACTGATCAATTATTATGTGCTGGGCAAGTGCCTTACGTGTTGTAACAATGGAGGGAAAAGTCGGCACAGCTTGAAAGGTCACCCAGCTGGAGGTCAGGTAGCTAGAAAGGGATGGAGCAGGGATTTGAACAGAGGCATTTTGACCTGTTGCTTCTGCACAATTCACTCAGCCAGTTGTCTTAGCTTGCACGCAGGACGTGAAGGAAGGACAGCGTGGAAGGGAGACCAAAGAGATAGGATGCAGACCGACTTAAAGGGACAGGTGAGAGACGCTGCAGAAATCACAAAGCTACTGGTCACCCACAAGGAGATTTTTTCAATCTGTGGATTATCAGTTCTTTTCTGACTATTCTTATTTGTTATGTGCAGTGAAAACATTTCCTGGAAGATATATCTGCAGAGCAAATAAATAAACAAGCAGGTTTTAACCGTTCATCCTTATTATTCTTGAATGAACTACACTTACGATTCTTAAATCCTAATCCTTCCATGTCCAGAGGAAGCAGTTTACATCAGCTTCGTAGAACTAAAGCTTCCTAGTCTCCAAAAAAGATCTGAATGCCCTTGAACAGCCAGTGCGCTTTGTCATGTATGTAAGGCACCCTGGGAGGCTCAGGACGCCGGCTCGCAGGTATTTTTCTACCCTGAAAAGCCATCTCAGCCTCTAGGAGTGAGAGGCCGCTGCTAATCCCACGCTGTTTATAAAGGGATGCAGGAACAATCCAGGCTGCCCCCGGAAAACTGTCTACCACCTTTCCCATAGCTCAGAGAGGCAGATGGCTCGCTTCTCAGACAGAAAGATGCAGGACCCAGACAGAGGGGATGCGGGCTCGTCCCCCTAGGGCTGCCCTTATGGAGTCGGGAGACTACGCTGCGTCACTGCTGCGTCACTGCTCTGTCACTGCAGCATCTCTGCTCCGTCACTGCTCCGTCACTGCTCTGTCACTGCTGCGTCACTGCTCCGCCACTGCTCCGTCACTGCTCAGTCACTGCTCTGTCACTGCTCCGTCACTGCTGCGTCACTGCTGCGTCACTGCTCCGTAACTGCTCTGTCACTGCGCATCACTGCTGAGTCACTGCTCTTCTCTGGCCATGGCTTTCTTGGCATCAGAGTGGGAAACTTAGGGGCACCTTTTGGGGTTTTGTTGTTGTTGTTGTTTTAATAGTTTTTATCCTAATCATTTAACTGTACTATCTTCATATCATAACTATTGTAACTACTGAAGATGTCGAAAATCCAGGTCCTTTCACGATCAGGGATCTGGCATTTTTCATCTATTGACATAACAAGAATTGGCTGGATGGCTACTTAGGGGCAATGCTGGGGCTACAACACACAGGCGAAGTCGACAGAAATCTCGTCCTCGTGGGCGCTACAGATGATTAGGTAGATAATGACAACACGGGGTAATCTGGCAGTGCTGACTTCTGTGGGAGTGAGGGGGAGGCACCCAGTAGGATCAGAGCAAGGTTTTGTAACAGTGAAAAGATTATTTAAAACCCAAAGTGGCTTTAGTCACCCCTGTCTTCTTTTTGAAGCAGGATAGTTCACAGCAGTAGAAAATTAAATCACTTTAGTACCTGATTCTCATCTACATTGCAACAGAGATTGATACATAAGGGATCGAGGAGGGGAAAAAATTTGTGCTAGCAAAGACTCACATCTGGAGCGGACAGTGCTTTACTTTAGCCATCGAGGGCGACCTGGGTCGTGGACGTTAACTGTTCTGCATAACAAGGTGAAGGGCATGGAATTGTTGGAATTTTGTAGCAGAAAGATTCTTGCACAACTTGGAAAATGAGAAACCATGACTTTTGAGAAAAGATGATCAAATATTAAAGATTAACATTTTTAGTATCTTTAAAGCTTGAGCCTTACTTCAAACCTTTTAAAGAAGTCTGCTCTATACACACAAAGGGATGCAAATGAAGTCGTCATGGGGGGCTATGGTGTGACATGTGCCCTGACATTCACGTGCTGGCACCTCGCTGCCAGCAGTGCTGGGAGGCGGGGCTGTCTGGCAGGTCCCACCAGGGCATCAGCATCATTATGAAAAGGGCTTGTGTCTTCTGTTTTACTCTCTGCCACGCGAGGCCAGAGTTCAGTCCCTCTTGCTCTTCTGCTTCCTGCCACAGGACCCAGCACGAAAACCCTCACTAGACATGAGCCCCTGGATCGGGGACTTCTCCCAACTGTGATAAACACGTTTCTGCTCCTTGTGAGTCCCCAGTGTCAGATACTCCGTTGTAGTTGTACAAGACGGACTAGGGCATGGGGGAAATCAAAGAAAAGAAACAGGCCCAGAAATTCGGGGTGGGCAAGGATGAGAAAGTGAGAAACAGTAGTAGGACTTGAAAAACGATGGAAATCAGGAGTCCAGCCGGGGGGACAGTGGTTTGGAGTCAGAAGGGACCAGGCAGGTCAGGCAGATTTACAGGAGCTGCCCGCGAGTGTGGGATAGGAACTTGGACTAATGTAATTTAAATCTCTCAAAGCATAGAAAGCCCAGCTGGTGTCAGAGTTAACAGTTATTGAGAAAAGGAAAGACAGATAAATTTTCAGGAAGGCACAGGATCCCAGTAGAGATGGGACAGTCTAACGCTCATCATTCTTAAATGATTCATAGAGTAAGAGGAAATAACTGTGTTCACAGAAAAACATTCAAAGAAAAAACTAGGGCATTTTTTTTTTTTGTATTCCCTAAAGTTGTAAGTATCATATTGTTAAACTGAATTCATATTTATTATATGTAGTTTCACATTACATTTCTTTTCTGCTGGTCTGTGTTGTAGAACTGTTTTTTTTTTCCCTCACAGGACAATAGATCATATAAACAAAGTCACGTGTTGGTAGAGGCTGTGGCAAGCTGAACCAAGATGGCTTGGTTTGATGTCGCCTTACCCTAAAGTCCCAGGTAGAGCTAAGGTGCTCACACTCCTCTCACGGTCATGTTCCTTATGGAATAAGTGGTCCAGGAGGCACAGGCTCCATGTCCATATTACCTCCCAACTATAGTCCCTCCATTCTCAGCACAGCATCTGCCACATTCTAGAATGTTTTTGTTTAATGTATGCACAAAAGTAAGATAAGTATTTATATAGTAACGGATATGAACTCTGACACATGTCATCATGGTTTGGTTTTACTATAAAGATGCCCTCAACTTGAGATCATTTCTATCTTTTATAATAATAAGGTTACAGCAATATAGTTAATATTCATTATTTACTACATAGATTTCCTAATAGGTTGTGAAGGAGTGAGGCTGGGTGCTAGAGTCAGCCAGGATCAGAAACTTGAACAAGTTCATGGGCCTTGCTGGTGCAGCAACCAGCGAACGTGTTTTCTGAGCAAGTGACCTCAGCATTCCTGGGATTAAATGTTTTGAACTATAAATCCATCTGAGTGGCAAATGGAGATATGCAGTGATTATGTTTTACAAAATGTTGGTTCATCTGTTGTACATCGACGTCTTTGAAATTGATTCTGCTGTTTCATACTCCAAAATTACACTGCATTTGAACTTCCACGTCAAGGTTGAAACCTTCAGTTTCTTCACACCTTGTTATCAGGAGAATGTTCTAGTGGTTAGTATACACCTTAAAACTGAGGTGACTGTGAGGGGCTTCAGCTTGCTAGTTTTATCTTAAATGACTTAAACATCACAGCGATTGGTTCCTATTTCACTCTTTAAAAACATGTTTGTCCCAAAGGTCCAAATGTGCATTAACAAAATTTACAGATACAAATGATTAAATCATTGCTGGTTTGTGAACGTTCTACCAAACATCTGTGTGTTGCAATTTGTCTGTTCACTGCAGAGAATCTTCATACGTGTCTTCTGGCCTCTTCCTCTCCCAGTAGAATGGGTTATAAAGCACCGTAGCACCAAGTAAGACCATAATGGAAGGGCATTTTGACATTTTAAAATGTGTTTTGACAGATCAGGTAGTTCTTTTGAAGTGAACTTGAGAAACCTATGAATTTTTTATGGCGAACCGCACGCAACATGGTCTGACTACCAAAGATAAACATACTTGTAGAAAAATCACACTTCAGATCCCTCTCAGTGTCACAGGAGCAGGACACAAACATGATGAAAATACTTAGGAAGTGCAGAATTACCTGGATAGCAAAGCCATAAACAATCTAATCGGGCCCCCCACTCAGTACCAACCACATTGTACAGCCACGTGGATCAAGGAGACAAAAATGTTGCCAAATAGCTCATCTGATTTCATATTTGGTACTGTGTAGACGTAAGCTGCGTGCATAGATAATGAAGTGAATACGTAGATATGGAGAAAGTCTTAAAAATTGCAAATGATGTGAACAGAGCGCATCGTGCTTCTGAGGAAACTGGGAAGATTGTCCCTTATTCCCTTCTCCGACTGCTGGTATTTTTTGGAGGATGGCTGAAAGACATGAAGCACAAACTCTTTTTTTCTCCATTTATTCTTTTTTTCTGTTTCCAGACTAAGTTCCCACAGCAATCCATGGTAGCTTCTCAACTGTTTTCAATCAAGACTTGTTTTATCTCATCCACAGGGAGAGCAGAGAAATGAATCTGAGATTCTGATCGAACTGACAAGCATCTGAGCCTTGCAGAAAAACAGCTGTTGTCCAGAATACCACAGAGGAAAACAAATAAACAAAACAACCAGATTCTTTCTCATCTACTGTTAAGCCTCACAATCTCCCTGCAGGTTTTTTTACAGGATAATTTTTTTTTTCCAATCAGATTTTCTTTAAGAGCAAAAATCTTATTTTCTTGCCTGAGATTAGGAGTTCCATAAATGTTAAATGAATAGAAGGTGAGGAGGTAAATGAATGGATAGAAGAATGGAAGGATGGATGGAAGGATGGGGGGTAGAGGGCTGGCTGGAAGGGAGGGTGGGTCTGCGTCTGGAGAGGGGGCTTCTCAAGTATTAACTGAAGTGCAGTTTCTGCACAGCACTGTGAAGCTGATCTGATCTGTTTTCTTTTGCCTCAGTTGCCCTCAGCAGAGTAATTATATTCCCTCTTTTCTTTTCTTGGCGCATATTAACAAATGCAACCCAGCAATGCTACTGTCAAACCCAAAACTTCATCACAGCTTCAGTTACCCCTGGCTACGTAACAAAGCACTTCAAAACAGGGGTTTAAACAATCTGTTATTATTTCTACAGATTGTTAAGTGGGGCGTGGCTTGGGCTTGACTGCTCCTGGAGCAAACACCAGAATCCCACTTTGACTTCCAAGGAGGCAGCATGAGATCGTGAACTGGTGTTCTCTGTTCATTCCTCAGCTCTTAAAAGAGTCCAGGTGTGCAATAAACGAATAAATGCAGCAAGATCCATGTTGGGGAAATCGAATTTCTCCCCTATTTTCCTAACATCTACTCTTCCACACTTACTAGTATTTCTTGGGGTATTGCTAATAGACATAGTGAAAAAGATTGGGGGGGGGGACATTTTCCTGGAGCTTTCAGTGCAATATTTTAAGTAGGAAATGTTAGTGTACAAACAACTATACGATTTGGAATTGCTAAAAATTAAATACACCCTGTCAGTTCTTTAAAGAATAATGGGGAAGGCAGGTATTACTTCAGATAATGTGGCCAGAAAAGGTCTTAGTGGGAAGATTTTTAAGCTGGGAGATGAAGCAGGAGATGGAGGTGGCCATGCAGAAAACTGGAGGCAGGTGCATCAGACCCAAGTAAATGGAAGGACGCCAAGAAGGGGCTCAGAGTCCAAGAATGAAAAAATCCAGTGTTTTGGGGAGAGAGGTTTATGAAGGCGTAGGAAACTGGAGCACAGCCAGACCATGGTCAGACTGTGCCAAGCCTATAGAATAATAGGAAATAATGGGTTTTATTCTAAATGTGATCAGAAGCCAATTAAATTGAAGTTTTCTTTTTTCTTGAAGACTTTCTGTTTCTTTATAATTACTCAATATTATCAATAAGCATACATGTACCGAGGCTTTGGGCTTAATTTTATACCTTATGTTAAATTACATTTAATTTTTTTTGGATTTAACTTACATTTTTGGTATTGCTATATTTGAACATAGATATACAGGAATACCTGTACTATAAAAGGATAATTCGTTATTACCGATGATGCTAATGCCGTGAAGGCTGTGTTGACCCGTTTGATGAAAGCATTTCAAATTGTATGTAAAAGCAGCAGATTGTACCCCATGATTGCATTAAAGTACACAGCTATGATTTAATTAAAAAATTAAATAGAAGTTTCGAGTGGGAATGATGCACACTTTTAAAATACCACTCAGGTTGCTTCATGAAGAACGGTTTTAAGGAAGCAAGAAAGGAGGTGATGAGGGGAGTCACCAGACTTTCCTGGTTACATAAGGGTGGAGGGTAGAGGGAGTGGAAATAGAAGGAAGAGAAGCCAGACACATGTTTTGAAGTAGATTAGGACGGACCTCAGCATGAATTAGTGAGGAGCAAGTTGATGCCTGTGTTTGTGCGGCATCAAGGTGGATGCTGTGGCTTCTACTAAGGTGAGACACCGGGGGAGAATTCAAAGGAAAATATCAAGGCTCTTCTTTGATAACTAAGACTGGGGCCTCTATGTGAGAGCCACAAGGAGATGCCCAGAGGTAAGCTGGACGTATAAACCTGGAACTTATGAAAAAGGAAACAGAAGTCCACATCTTATGGGGAATATTTACATCTCATCCATGTAGACAGATGGATGAGATTTCCTGGAGACAAACATTCTACATGGAAAGAGGAGAGGGCTCAGGGCTAAGCTTTGAGGCTTTCGCTATGTAAAAGTTGGCACAAAGCAGAGAAGCCCAAAACAACCAGCCCTGAGAAGGAGCGGTCAGAAATATGAAAGCAAATCAGAACCATGGTGCTGTAGATCCCATGGAAGGCGAGAGTTTTGAGAAAGAGTGTGCTCTGCGTGGCCAGAGATGCTGGGAGTTCCTGCCTGGAGGATGAGACACGGAGCACACACGTTTGTGCATGTGTGAAATAGACAGAGGTAACCTTGGCAGTGGATTCAGTGATGTCATGGGGGATAATAGACTCCAGGTGGGAACGAGTTAGTGGGAATAGGGAAGGGGGGAATTGAATAGCTCTGTGTAAACAGCCTTTTCCCCATAGCTGTCATCTCTCTTTTCTCAAGATTCTATGTGCATGTACAAATGTACACAAATGTACAATGTAATTTCTCTTCCTTTATGCCAAAGATGCTTGAACTTTTATTACTTTGTATTTAACAATATGTCATGGACATTTTTTTATATAGGTTTCTTTCTTTATTTTAACTGCTGCATAGTACACATGGGCCTTGTATGACTCCTCCCTACTTGATTTAGCCATTGGTAATATGCCTCATATTATCCATGATGTTACATTTGTAACATACATTGGAATTGTTGTAATGAAAGGCATGGCCCTCGTTAACATTTGAACTAACCTGCATTTCTGACAGCGACATGTGAAGTTCACTGCTTACTCATAATTTAGTCAACTTCGTACATTGCCAGTCTTTGCCTTTTTCCTAATCTGATATGTTAAAAATGATATCCAACCACAGTTTATATTTACACTTACCTAAATTCGCAGAACGTAAAATGACAATTTTTAAAGTATACAATTCAGGGAAATTTAGTGTATTCACAATGTTTGGAAATCACCACCCATATTAAATATCAAACTTTTTTATCATCACTGCCCATCACTCAATCACTCATAATTTTCTTCTTACACAGATCCTGGCCACTGCTAAACTGCTTGCTGACTTCATGGATTACCTGTCCTGAATGTTTCTATAAATGGAATAACAAAAAGTATTTTTGGTGGATTCTAACACTTACTAACGTGGTTTTGGGGGCCCACACAGTGGCACATTATCAGTATGTCAGCAGCACTGTTCACTCTTCCTCCCTATCCACACCCTGCAATTGGTTTATCCAGTCATCCACTGATCATCCACTGATCATCCACTGATCATCCACTGATCATCTGTTGATCATCCATCGGCAAACATGCGGATGCTTTTCACCTTTCACCTATTATGAAATTTTGATGCTATGAAATTTGTATATGATTATTTGTTTGAGCCCCTACTTTCAACTTTTTAGGATATAGTATAGAAATTGAATTGCTGGGTCATAAGTTAACTCAAAGTATGGCTTTTTAAGGAAATGCTACACTGTTTCCACAATTGCATTATTTATGCTGCAGAGTATTTGGGGGTCTAAATTCCCCACATCCGTGTCAACATTTATGCCTCAAGACCCGCTTTATTATTGTCACCTCTGTGTGTGTGGAGTGATCTTGCGAGGTTCCTTGACCTGCGTATGTTTATAAGGCTGTGGTTTTTTTGTGAGGATTTATCCAACTGCATCCAATTTATTTGATTAAAATGTTAATGCAATATTTAAAACAAACATTCAAGTGGGGGAAAGGAAGAGCAGAGAGAGGGAAGGAGGGCGGGTGGGGTCTCAGAGTGTGACACACCTCTTGGGGGCAAGACATAATCGTAAGAGGGATTTTACCTAACAAATGCAATCAGTGGAACCTGGTTTCTTGTACTCTCACTGAATCCCCAACAATTAAAAAACAAATATTCATTAAAGAATAGGTGATAAGTAGATGTAGAAGACATACAAATAGCAACAATTATACAAAAACTACTCATCATCATTAATCATCAGGGAAACACAAATCAAATCTTCAGTGAGATTCTTCTCAGTCTAGTTAGAACAGCTAATATAAAAAACCCAAAAGAGTCACTGTTGGCAAGGACGTGGAGAGAAGGAAACCTTTGCACACCATAAGTGGGAATGTAATTACTACAGCCATTATGGAAGTTTAAACTCTTAAAATGAAACATAGAACTCCCACGTGATCCAGAGACCCCACCTGAAGTACATAGCCAAAGGGGGTCAGTACGGAGAAGTGGTATCTGCCCTCCTGCACTTACTGCACCACTGTTCGCAATAGCCGTGATATAGGACCAAGTGTCCAGCAGAGGGTGAATGAATGAAAACTGGCATATATACAACAGAACGTTATTCAGCTTTAAAATGGAATGAAATCCTGGCATTCGTGACAACTTGGGTAAACCTGGAGGGCATTATAATAAGTAAAACAAGTCAAACACAGACAAATACTGCATGTTCTGGCCCATATATGGAATCTAAAACAAGTTATCACAGGAGTAGTGAAGAGAACAGGAGTTACAGAGACAGTGAAGTATAGGGGCAGGGGGAGACAGAGGAGGTGAGAAGGTACAAATTTACAATTGGGGAGAATACGTTCCTGTGTCCTATTGCAGCAGAGAGAGATCTAGTCAGCAGTAAAGTATCATAGGTTTTAAAATATCTAGACGAGTGAGGCTGGGCGTGGTAGCTCACACCTATAATCCTAGCACTCTGGGAGGCTGAGGCAGGTAGATTACTTGAGCTCAGAAGTTCAAAGACCAGCCTGGGCAAGATGGAAACCCTGTCTCTACCCAAAATAAGTAAACTAGCTGGGCATTATGGCAGGTGCCTGTAGTCCAAACTACTTGGGAGGCAGAGGCAAGAGGATTGTTTGAGCCCAGAAGTCTGAGGTGGCTGTGAGCTATGATGACACAGCACTCTGGCCAGGGCAGCAGGGTGAGACTCTGTCTCAAATAAATAAATAAATAAACGTGTGTACGTATATATGTGTGTGTGTGTGTGTGTGTGTGTGTATCCAAAAGAATGGACTTTGCATGTCCCTAACACAAACAAATGATAAATGTTTGAGGTGATGGATATGTTAATTACCAATTGGATCATTACACAATGTGTATATTGATTGAAACACCATTTTATGTCCTATAAATACAATGATTATGTGCCAATTAAAAATAATAAAAAGGTAAATGAATATACATTATTGAAACAATATAAATTAAATCGTCCCCTTTAATAAAGTGAATTTCCATCTTTGTGTTCAAGCCAGCTAATTCGGATGGCTATAGAAATTATTAGTCCCTCTCACAGGACTTTATACTTGCAATCTTTGTGTTGAGTGGCCCCTAGAACTCTGCTTTTCCATTTGCTGCTGTCCATGTCCCTTCCATCCCAAACACACTGCAGAAGTCGACGCAGTCGTCTGCCCTCACTTCAGAGAGGCCGTTCTACTTTCAGTTCCGAAAGGAATTGGAAATTCTGCCCTTTTGGAAAAAAGTATGATGAGTCCTCAAAAAGTTAAATTGAGTCCTTCACCTTCCATTTGATCCCTCAATACCATTGCAAGGTATATACCCAGAAGAAAAATTTAAGAAAAAAAATTTATCATTAGGACATTTGTACTCAAATATTTATAGCAGCTTAATTCACAATTGCAAAGGTGTAGAAATAACCCCAGCCCATCCCTTATGAACGGATTAATAAACTGTGATATATATATATATATATATTCTCCTAAGTAAAGTATTTTAAGAATTGAATTGAAAATGAAGCATCCCATGTACTCAATACTATGTTGAAACTAGTAGATCAGCAACTACAGGCCCACATGACAGAAAAATACAATTAAATTCAAGAAGGGAAGGGGAGAAGGGCTTTGTTAAGTTCCCAACTGAGTGGTACAATGTAGGGGTATATGGCACATTTCCTAGACAAGGACTCAACTTGAACTTTACAAATGTAAATGTAAACTAATCATATGTACCCTCATATTAATCCAGAAAAAAATTATATTTTGGCAAACACTAGAGCTAAAAAAATGTATTAATGTATCAAAATAGAAAAAAAAGATATTACCAATGCTGAGTTTACCTATCATAAAAATAAATTTTATTAAAATTAAAAAAAAAAAAAGAAAGGAATTGGAAATTCCTTTCAAGACTTGAGAAGTCCTAGCTTGAGGTTTAAAAATGTGTCACTAATGGAGACCTTTACCCTAAGTGGAGTATCTGATGAGTGGAAAAAAGAACACGGCATGAGCTCACTATTCGATGGGAACTAACCAGTGTGCACAGAGGAAAGTAAAACTAAGCAGGGAAAGCAATTTTATTTTGAAATAAAATAAAAATAAGTGCAAAATCTATTCTTACTGTTGGTAAAAAAGAAAAAGGCAAACATTTTACATTTCTGTGGTCAAATAGCACGAATGAGACTGTTTGTTACTCAAATGCAGAATGAAAATTAGTTGGCTTTTCCCCCCAAAGTTAGAGCATGTTATTTAGCAGTCACCAGACTATTGGTTTATAGATATTCACAGCCTCTGCTCTTTCTTATGCGTGACTTGTAAACTGGGTATT
Organism: Otolemur garnettii; assembly: GCF_000181295.1. Taxonomy (NCBI): domain Eukaryota; kingdom Metazoa; phylum Chordata; class Mammalia; order Primates; family Galagidae; genus Otolemur; species Otolemur garnettii. The sequence goes on along the minus strand of NW_003852502.1, from coordinate 4,667,526 downwards.
TCTCCTTCTCTTCTTAGTTCTTGCTTTCCAGAGTATAAACCTTATTTAAATGTATTAAATTATTACCATCTTTGGTGAGTTTTGGAGTTGGGAGCAGGAGGGACTAAAACAGAATGGGGCGTATGTGCTTCCAAAGAAGGCTAAGATTCAGTTATCTGGGGGTGGGGGGGGAGAGAAGAGAAGGGAAAGAAAAGAGGACAGGAAAGAAAAAAAGGAAAAAGTAAACAATCATTCTATGGGCAGGGGCCTAGAGATGGGTTAATAGCGGGGGAGCCTGCAGGGTGTGAGCAGTATGGGAAGCTAGAGGGCTGGGGTGGGGTTTCCATGAAGCATTATCCTGGATTATAAATGGGACTGGTTTCAATGTTGGGTAAATGTGTCAGAAGAGGGTGAAAGTGTATTTTAAATTCTTTTAGTTGCAATCTCTGTTATGCTAAATGTAATATCCAGTGATAAGCAGATTATTAAAAGTAATAGCTTATTTTTATGTTGCTTTATTGATTTTTCTTTTTAATATTCTTACTGAAATGAAAATACAATATTAAGGTTCTGGTAGATAACATGCAAATCCTGAAAATATGTTTGCTAACTCTATTATGAGAGATTTAAGCATTTCACCAAGTCAGCGCTCATGACGCAAAGCTCACATAGGCCTTCTTTGTGAGACATAAAAGTTATTGATAGTAAAGCATGGTTTTCCCATAAAAAGTTAATGCATTTTACTTCAATTTAACAAGACACCTCATATTTCTGTGTAAAAGTCTGCATGAAAAATATAAGGGGTAGGGAAACAGTATAGATTCCATGGTGGGGCCGGGGTTCTCAGGGAAACAATAGCTCTGGATTCTAAGTGTAGGTGGGAAAGTGGTTGTAAGGCAAGGCCCCCAGAATTAAGGTTAATTTAGGTTTTGACGATGATGCAGAAAATTCTGTTTTTTAAAGGATTTCTCTCTCTCTTAATAATATGTAGTTCCCTTACATTTCCTCATATTTTCTATATGAAAAACTAAAAAAAAAATTTAAATAACAAATGGTTTTTCTCTGTGGTTGGGCTGTATATGTACATATAATATTTCAGTTCAAAACAAGCAAACATTAATAGGGATTGCATTAAAATTGTATATTGCTTTGGGTAATATGGACATTTTAACAATGTTGATTCTTCCCAGCCAAGAACATGGTATTTTTTTCCATTTGTTAACATCTGCAGCTAGTTCTTTCTTAGAGTTTCATAGTTCTCTTTATAGAGATCTTTCACGTCCTTTGTTAGGTAAACTCCCAAATATTTCATCTTCTTTGGCGCTACTGTGAATGGGATAGAGTCCTTGACTGTTTTTTCGGCTTGGCTGCTGTTGGTATTATATAAAGGCTACTGATTTATGGGTGTTGATTTTGTAACCTGAGACGCTGCTATATTCCTTGATCACTTCTAAGAGTTTAGTAGTAGAATCCCTGGTATTTTCCAGATATACAATCATATCATCTGTGAAGAGTAAAAGTTTGATCTCCTCTGACCCTATATGGATACCTTGATTACCTTTTCTTGCCTGATTGTGATAGCTAAGACTTCCATTACAATATGAAAAGCAGTGGAGACAATGGGCACCCTTGCCTGATTCCTGATCTGAGTGGGAATGATTTCAATTTAACTCCATTCAATACAATATTGGCTGTGGGTTTGCTGTAGATGGCCTCTATCAGTTTAAGAAATGTCCCTTCTAGATCAATTTTCTTAAGTGTTCTGATCATGAATAGATGCTTGATATTATCAAAAGCTTTTTCTGCATCAGTTGAGAAAATCATACAGTTCTTGTTTTTTAATTTGTTTATGTGATGAATTACATTTATAGATTTACGTATGTTGAACCAGCCTTGAGACCCTGGGATAGAAACCACTTGGTCGTGGTATATGATTTTTTTGATGTGTTGCTCGATTCTGTTTGTTAGGAGCTTGTTGAATATTTTTACATCAATAATCATTAGTGATATTGGTCTATAATTTTCTTTTCTTGTTGGGTCTTTTTTTGGTTTGGGGATCAAGGTGATGTTTCCTTCATAGAATGTGTTGGGTAGTATTCCTTCTTTTTCTATATTTTGGAAAAACTTAAGTAATATAGATACACTTCCTCTTTAAAGGTTTGGTAGAATTCTGACGTGAAGCCATCTGGTCCTGGGCTTTTCTTCTTAGGGAGATTTTGTATAGTTGATGCTATTCCAGAACTTAATACAGGCCTGTTGAACACTTCCACTTTATTCTGGCTAAGTCTTGGAAGGTGGCATGCTTCCAAGTATTGGTCAATTTCCTTCAGATTTTCATATTTCTGAGAATAAAGTTTCTTGTAATATTCATTAAGGATTTTTTAAATTTCTGATGGGTCTGTTGTTATTTCATCATTACCATTTCTGATTGATGAAATTAGAGATTTTACTCTTTTTTTTTTTCCTGGTTAGGTTAGCCAAAGGTTTATCTGTTTTACTGACCTTTTCAAAAAACCAACTTTTTGATTTATTGATCTGTTGTATAATTCTTTTGTTTTCAATTTCATTTAATTCTGTTCTGATTTTGGTTATTTCTTTTCTTCTTCTGGGTTTGGGATTAGAATGGTCTTCCTTTTCTAGTTGTTTGAGATGTCCCACTAAGTTATTAACTTCCTCTCTTTCCCTTCTCTTGAGGAAGGCTTGCAGTGCTATAAATTTCCCTCTTAGGACTGGCTTTGCAGTATCCCAGAGGTTCTGGTAATTCATGTCTTCATTATCATTTTGTTCCAATAGTTTGGTAATTTCCTTCTTAATCTTGTCTATGACCCAGCTATTGTTTAGCATAAGGTTATTTAGTTTCCATGTTTTTGTATGAGTACGCAGATTCCTGTTGTTACTGAGTTCAACCTTTATTCCATTATAGTCCAAGAAGATGCAAGGAATAATTTCAATTCTTTCAAATTTGCTGAGGTTAGACTTGTGGCCTCAAATGTGATCAATTTTGGATGATGTTCCATGGGCTAATGAGAAGAATGTGTATTCAATTTTGTTAGGGTGAAATGTTCTGTAGATGTCTATTAAATGCAATTGCTGAATAGTTAAGTTTAAGTCTAAAATTTCTTTCCTAAGTTTCTTATTGGAGGATCTATCCAATACTGCCAAAGGAGTGTTAAAGTCTCCAACTATTATGGTGCTGGAGGAAATCAAGTTGCTCATGTCTGTTAGAGTCTGTCTTATAAATTGAGGTGCATTCTGTTTGGGTGCATAAATGTTAATAATTGAAATCTCATCATGTTGAGTGTTATCCTTATCTACCCTATTTATTTTTTCCCCAACTTTATCCCATAGGGGTTTTTGTTGGGTTGGTTTGGTTTGATTTATAGTATTTTTGTCTTTTCTCTCTACGTGGTGGAGGTGGGGTACTGTGTCTGAATAGGCCAGCCAAGAGCTACTGACCTCAAGGGAATGACCCAACCCAACATCCCCAGAGGTTGGGGGCTTTTAAGGTTGGGTCCAAGTACCCTACTGTGCACCTGTATTACTCCTGTCTCCCTCTTTCTGCATCACTCTTCTGTTTGTCAACACTCCCTTTTACTCACCCCCCTCCTTGCCTTTTTTTCTTTCTTTTAAAAATCTTTATTTCCCCTCTTGCTTTTCAATCTTCTCATCCTTCTGGTTCTGTACCAAAAGCACTCATCAAAACCTTAGGACAGAGCCACAGTAACTTAAAGAGCTAGAGGAAGTGAAAGGAAAATTAGGGCAAAGAAACAGATCAAAGAAAACACTCATGAGGAAGAATCAGCAGAAAAATCCTGGCCACATGAAAAAAACAGTCCAAGGCAAACCTCCCCTCGCCCCACCCAGGGGACTGTGAGGTAGCTACTGCAGAGGATTCCACCTATAAGGAAATGTTAGAAATCACAGAAGGGCAAATTAAAATACAGATGATGAAAACAATGAAGGAAATTGCAGAGAAAGTGGAAAATAACCAAAAGGAAATCCAAAAACAGAATCAAATAAGAGATGAACAATATGAAGAATATAGAAAGGACATAGCCAAGCTAAGGGAATAATTATTGATACTAGTCCATAAAAATATGGAGTGGCCTTAAGCCAAATCTAACTTTAAAATTTTAAATGAATAAAGACTAAATTAAGCATATTTCTTTGATGAAACTATTGGATCACTAATCAGACATTAACAGAAGGCTAATCTTCAAGGTATTTTTAAATTACTTTCTCCCAATGGTATTTTGATTATACTTTGTATAATTTTTTTCTGCAAAATTAATATAGTTCAAATAATTCAGATGTACATTTCAAATACATTTTTTACCTTAGTTTTCTTTTCAAATGCACTAGGGCTAATTGTTTGGTGTAGTGATAGCAATGTTTCTCTTTTAAAATTTAACAAGAATAAGATATTGAAACATGCTCAGTTAAATTTATCACCATCAAACACATTGAGACTCTGTCATCAGAATGTGCTTTATTAGTTGCTGGGCACAGCAAGTTATGCATAATCTGTCCCTGAGGAATTTATTACCCAACTCTGACAACGTTGAGACCAGTGCTGGCAAGGCGATTCAGGCAAGGAAATAAGCATTAAACATAATAGATAATTGAAAGTAGGTGAATTAAAATACTAGCTAATAACCAATAAATCCAAATACACCATAATTTGTACTCTGATATTTCCAGTATAGTTATTTTTCAAATAACTCTTTAGTCTTCCAAGATCTGTGTCTCAGGGACATATATGGACATACACGGGCACAGCAGAGACTGGGGAATGAAGTTGCAGGCTTGGCTGAATGAGCCACAGAAAGAGGAAAAAAGCAGAGAGGTTGGAAATTCCGAAAAAGCAAATGAACTGGCTGGATGTCTGTTAGCCACAGAAACCGGGTTAGGAATGAGAACTGACTCTTCAGATGCAGAAAGGAAGAATCCTTGAAACGAATGTTGATCTTCTGAGTGTCACATATGTGAAATAATTCACTAAAATAATAAAAGGAAAACAAAATCCTCCATCAAATGAAGGTAAAAGCAATGAATTACTTAGTAACCTCATCAGTAATGCCTGGTCTCTGTACCTAAGACGAGGAAAATTTCTGAGAGTCTATTATATTTACTTTATTCTTTTTGTACAATAGTCCTTACAAGAAAATAGCAGAAACAAGAAACTTTTACGTGTTTTGATGTTATTTTAACGTAGTGCCTATGTCTGACAAAAAGTGTAATTTCACATGGTTGAATACAAACACATGTCCATGCAAAGCTAAATATATATTTAGAGAGAGAGAGAAAGAAAGAGAGAACTTTGGCATGGTCAACAGTCTTCCTAAGACGTGCTCTTCAGAAAAACAAGAAAAAAATTTTTTAAATGTATAAAAGATCTGATTTCTAAAAAATTGCGCTCAATATCCTCATTAAATAAAATTACTTTTAAAATATGAAGTTGAAAGAGTGGAATGTTTAATACTTTGAAAATATTTAGTGAAGGTTCAATCCTTCAAAAAAAAATCAGGTTAACATGCATTTGGATTTGTGTGTCGATAGGTCTGTTGGGACTTGTACACTAATCATAGATGAACGGACATGAAGAAAAATACAAAATAAAAAAGAACTTAAGAAAAAGTTAGGCAGAATAGTAATCAAGTACATAAGATGTGTATTCTGAAGTTATTATAGAGAACGTCTTGAGGTATAAAAAGATCCATTTTAATCAACCACAAATGACAAATGAGAAATACTTAAAAACAGATTTTTTAGCATTTGGGAGTGCTGTTCTCCCCCCCACAAACACACACAGAATGTAAATAATATTTTTAAAGAGCAGAACTATTAGGACAAATATTTCAAATGATCATTCTCTGGCTGAATTTTCCCAAAACAAAGCAAAAAGCTGTTCCATAGAAAAGGAAACATTTTTCTTCCTAAATGCTGCTGGAAACCCCACCCCTCCTAACATGCCCCTGAACAGGATGGAATAGAGACAAAGCTTTGATTGAGGAAATTCCTCCTAAAATGAAAGCAAGGGCATGAAAAATTCTTTATAGACAGATAAATAGACTAGATGGAATGAAAAAGAATGATTATGACTGCATAAGAGATGGGGGAAAAGTTAAAGATAGGAACATTTCAGAGGTGAAAAGAAAAGTTTCTGAATCAAATCAGTGGCTTGGAATAAGTTGGTAAAAACTGCTTCATAGTGAAGGAGATGAGCAAGCTTGACCAAAGTGTGGAAATTTCAGTGATCTTGAAACAGACAAACCAAATATTATCTTTAAATAAAGAAGAGTTTGTAGAACCTGGGAATTTGGTTATGTGCTTGGTGTGAATTGGTTTTAAGGAATCATCATTCACTTTGTTATGAATGATAAAGCTATCGTCTTCCTGCAGGAAATTGCCTCGACTGCTTGGGTGTGCAAGCTGAAGTCTGTAGAGGTGAAGTGATGTGATGGCTGGGATTTACTTTGGAATAACTCAAGCAATTAAAAACAACAAAAGAAGAAATGGGGGGAGCAATTTTGGCGAAATCTTAAAAATGATTTATTTAGGGAGTGTGTGGGAATTTACTGGACTTTTCTGTCAACATAAATTTTTGATTATAGAAATATTTTTAAAATTTTTCATTATAGAAATATTAACATTTCACAATAATATTAATATTCATATTTTATAAATTTTGTAAAATATAGTAAATCATAAACAAAATAATAACCAGCTATAAACCTACTACCAGAAATAATTTATTCTGATGTTTTACATTTATTCTGATATTCACATTATAGACTGTATTGATAGATGATTTTTCTTTCTGTTTTTTTTTTTTTTTTTGAGACAGAGCCTCAAGCTGTCCCCCTGGGTAGAGTGCTGTGGCATCACAACTCACAGCAACCTCCAACTCCTGGGCTCAAGCAAGTCTTCTGCCTCCCAAGTAGCTGGGACCACAGGCACCTGCCACAACGCCTGGCTATTTTTTTTTTTTTTTTTTGGTTGTAGTCATCATTATTGTTTGGTGGGCCCTGGCTGGATTTGAACCCACCACCTTAGGTGTATGTGACGCCTTAGCCACTTGAGCCACAGGCACTGAGCTAATAGAGGATTTCTGTATGGTTTCTTACTATCTATATTATTCCTTGGTGAATTATATAAAAACGTCTTGACCATATTCTTTTTGCATGTTAGCTGCTTTAAAATTTGTTTTATGAAAGTTCCTTTAATATTAAGAATAATCAAGCCACAGATGAAGAATTTCTTTTCATTTCATATTCTATGCCTAACATTTAAAAATGGCATTAAAAATCTTCTTCTTAAGTTTATAAATATTCCATTTTTAGGTCAAAAAATAAAGAACTTTTGTTGTTTCATCTTATTCACATTGCAGATCTGTAGGGTGGCCATAAAGTTCATGTGCAGCATGGCCACCCTGTGTATTCTAGACACAACGATGACTTCAACACGAAGCCTTTTCTAAATGATTCCTGATATTAAGGAATCATTTAGATGTGTGCAAGATGTGTCACACATTGCTAAGAATCCAGGGAACACTAGCTGCTCAAATTCTGTCAGCTTTAAGAAGTGAAGAGATTTATGTGCCAGTCCAGAACTCCCAGGGTAAAGTGGATACAAACCTTCCCCTGACTAGAGAGAAGTTATTCATAGTCGCTCAGAGCTGGGGAAAGGCTGACTCATGGACAGCAAAACGCAGACAGCTTCTGACACATGTGGAATCACATTGACTGTAAGTTGCCTACGTCTCTCCCCAAACGGAAAGTATCCGTCACTCAGCATACATGTATTTACTTATTACTGGGTTGTGAGCTCTGAGGGGACAGACAGTTCCTTCTACTTCTGATAGACTCATAGCAGGCACTCACAAATATGGCCAAATTACAAAAAGAGAAATTGTTGTTTTTACTGTCCACGACACGGTAATTAAGATGTGCAAATTAATCCAGATGCAGACTTAAAATTTCATAAGGATTGAAAAAAAAATTCAAAGCAGAAAAATTATTAACTATTTTTCTGAAAAGAAGCTAAATCAGAAAATAAGATAGATGCTCTGACGGTATCTTCATAGCATTTTATAGCTTTTCTATTTCTGGAGTTTCAATTCCCATCTTTCAAGATCCAGTTAAAATTAGTCTGCTCCAAATGTGTTTGCAATCTCTTCTGTTTATCACTGTTTTATCTATACATATTAAGGTCCTTTTAATCCCTCCTAAAAACTTTATCTTCTTGATGTTATAGTTCTAATTTTATTTATTTATATTTATGTTTGTTTCATTTAGATTGCCCAGAGTACAATATAAACTAAGTATTATGAGTTGAATACATGTAGGAATTAATGGGAAACCATCATAATATACTTTAGTATTAATTAAAGAAAACACAGGATAATGTAACCATATCCTCTTCAAAAAAATTTTAAAAATTTAATAAAATTTTAAATTTTAGTAGGTAGAATAAAATACCTACTATAGCCTTATTAAGATCTTTTTAAGAGAATGACATAGACCTACCAATGGGAACTTTCCTTTGCCCTGCAATTATTACTAAGTCCCAAAGTTGGAGACCAAAAAAAGTAAGTATTCTAATTTATACCTTCTAAAAATGACTTGTGATTAGGGCTAACCACCTCTTTACAAAGACTTAGTAAAAGAGGTGAGCTCAGAGCATAGATTCCAATAGGGGAGATATTCGAAATATTCACTAACCAGTTTGGCGCAATACTGACTAATTCAAATGGATGCCGATTATTAACAACCAGGTGGCTCCACAAGCTCACACTGTCTCCTTTTACTCTCGAGTAATGGCAGGTGAAGACAAGAAGAGCAGATCCTACTGTGGGGAAGGCAATCCCTTCTCATCCCAGGTAAGAGAAGGAACACCAGGGAGGGATGAAGGTTGCTTTCGACAATGGACGACTAAAATCGATTCATCCATTGCCCTGGAAATATCATGGTCTTCCCTGGTGTTAGGGGGAAGGCCACAGATCACCTGTAGAAAGGGGCTAGGGACTGCTCCTCTTTAACTACAGATTACTGACACAGGACATGGATCCCTCACCTTCCTGTAAGTCTGGGATCTACCAATACCATATTAGATTGGGGAACACTATTGCTGTATTTGTAGTGCCATCATGTGATGGCCAAGGACACCCAGAAGGAGGCAGTGTGACCAGCCCAAGGGAACACAGAGCTTAAATGAACTACCACAGATAAACTTTCTCAGCAGGACAGGTTGGCCTTGACCTGTTTTGAGCTTTTGTGATGTGGGCCATTCTCGCTGGGGTTAGATGATATCTCACGGTGGTTTTGATGTGCATTTCTCTAATAATTGGGGATGATGAGCATTTTTTCATATGTTTGCTAGCCATTTGTCTGTCAGGGCTCTTACTGACAGATCCCTCCTAGTACAGCTCTTTACTGGCTAGTTGTCACAGGACTGGCTGCTGGGACCTGCTCAAGTTGTTGCTTGTGTACATCTTCAATCCCACCTTTCCAGCAGCCTTTGGAGTCCAGAGAAGGGTAGCCTCCACCCTCTGCAGCTTCTCTATTCTTAGGGATGGAAGAAAATTCTCAGGAAACTACCACACTGCCTTCCAGTGGCAGGAAGACTGCTCTGCAGACAGGTGTTTTGCAGTAACCCACTGTGTGGAGTGAGTGTGCCAGGGCCCTCTTGGCAGGCAGATTTTGCAGGGAGCCATGTGTGTTGGCTACACAATGAAACCATGCATGGTCTAGAACCCTGCATAGTGGCAGGCTCCCAAGTGTCAGTTTGTTAAACACCCAGTGGGCCCTTGAGGCAGCCTATAGTGGACCATGTTCTCACTTCAAAGTGTTGGTCCCAGGCAGCACCTGTGGCTCAGTGGGTGGAGTGGCAGCCCCGTATACCAAAGGTGGCGGTTTCAAACCTGGTCCAGGCCAAACTTCAACAAAAAAACAGCTGGATGTTGTGGCAGGCACCGGTAGTGCCAGCTACTTGGGAGGCTGAAGCAAGAGAATTGCCTAAGCCTAAGAGCTGGAGGTTGCTGTGAGCGGTGATGTCACAGCACTCTATTGAGGGTGATAAAGTGAGATTCTGTCTCTACAAGAAAAAAAAAAGAAGACGACAACAACAGACGAATGGCTTAGTGCTCATTTTATCAGAGACTTCCACTTCCTCGTGCTCCAGCTCCCTCATTGAGGTCTTCACCTTATGTCTTGGCTTTGCCCATTCAGGACCCTTCCTCCGGCCATCGGTAACCCCCACCCCGACTTCAGCAGCCTAAGCAATGTCATGTTGGATGCTCTTTTCCATCTTGTTCCCAAGAAAGGGTCCTCTCTGTTGTTTTTTCTCCTCAGTGCTTTGGTTCATTCACTTAGGTCATTAACTCTAAAATGTCTAATATTGAATCCAAAGTTTAGTTTATTATATCTCAAAACAAGAAACAGTACAATAAAGCAAGGCATGCACCTAAGTTATCAACACAGTATTGCTATCTTATAGTAGCTTGTTTATGCCAGCAGTGAAGAGCCTGGAGAGCAAGTTGCCATGATCCTTTTACATGACAAAAGGCTTGCTCAGATTGGAGTATTTCTCCCTGTAAGAAATGATCCAAAGCCTAGAAGCGCTAGTCAGTTGGTTCAAGGTCTGGTGAATTCAATGGAGGACAGAGGGTTTCCAAGTCCAGATTCTATTGCTTGAGTGGCACTGTTTGCATGACATGTGGTCACCCATCATCTTGGAAGAGGATTGGCCTGTTGCTATTGACCTATCTCAGGTGCTTCACAGCACCTTCACAGCATCTTCATCATGTCTTCTGATTGGCTGGAGTATACATCCTGTCATCAGTTGACCAGGTTTCATGAAGCTGCAGTGGGTAACACCAGCACTGGACCACCAAACAGACACCAATAGATTTGTGATGAATGTTCAATTTGGGACTATGTTTTGGCAGCCAATGTGCCCAACACTTGCAACTGTCAAAATGAATCAATTTTTCATGTCATGTAACAATACGGTATAGAAATGACTCACTTTTATGTTGTGACAGCAGAGAAAGGCAAGCTTCAAGACAGTTCTGCGGTTGCTCATTTAATTCATGCAGAACCCGTTTATCTATCCAGCTGATTTGTTTAAAAAGGTCCAATGTTGTTGGAATAGCAACACCAGGCCTTGCAGCTAATTCACACACAGACTGGAGGCGGGTTTTCTTCAGCGTTCAGCTCATTGTTATCCACGTTGGGGTCAGGTCACCCACATGGCTCATTTTCAAAATTAAAATCACAGAATGGACCTTCTCAAACCATCGTGTACTGTGCTCCCTTTAGCAACATCCTTCTCAAACACTTAGTCGGTATTTCAGGCCGTCTGCACGGCACTGTTCCACAATGGAACTTATATTCAGAAATAATCCAAGTTTTTGACTAATCCATGGTTTCACAAAAATTTCTCTAAAAAGAAATGTACCCAAAACGTACCTTTGAAAAAATGAGCTTGTACTTTCACAATAAATAAATTAAAAACAAACAAACAAAAATATCAAGAAACATCAAAGTGAAATGTCAGAGATGGCAACTGTCAAATTTAGTATTTAAGGGAATTAGATATTTCATACTTAATAACCTAATAATTCTTATAGCACATCTTTGTGTACATTATTTAAAAAATATTATTCCTGATACTTGGAGGCAGCCCCATCATTACTTGGCAACCATAGAATGAGCTGAAGTTCAGCAATCCCAACCCCTCTCTCTTCCTGGGAATTTTGGCCCATTAAAAGAAACAAACACACACAAAACCTTATACAATCATACCTGGAAGTCATGTTTAAAATGCTATCAAAGAAGATAAAATGAAGATTATTAAAATAACCCTCACAAAAGTTCAAACCTTCATCAAAAACCTTTGCAATATGAAATTTTTGTAGAATTTATACGCAGTTAAAAAATATGGTATTCATCTAATTATGAAGTTGGCAAATTGACAGCTGGCAGAATTTGGGTCCAGTGAACTGGTTTTAGCAAATTAATTTCCATAAAATTGGCCATGAACACTATCCCAACTTCAGAAGATAAAATTTGAAGAGAAAGGGGAAGCACATGAGAGAAGTTCTCAACTTTTTTACTCGTTCCAAGATGACATGATCTGAACTTTAGGGAGGGAAAAGAAAGAATTTTAAATCAAACAGGAGATAGACATTTAAAAGGAGAACCAACTCAGGAACTAAAATAAGCCTGTTGACTACTGAAAGCTGTGGAAAGGCTGGGAAATCTACCTGAGATACCACTTAAAGAAAATGTTATTGAAGGCGCCTGTGGCTCAAAGGAGTAGGGTGCCAGCCCCATATATTGGAGGTGGCAGGTTCAAACCTGGCCCCGGCCTAAAACTGCAAAAACAAAAAGAAAACATTATTTAGCTGCTATATTTCTTTAAATCTACCTGAGATAGATACCATTTAAAGAAAACATTATTTAGCTGCTACATGAGGCCCAGAGTGCACAATTAAAAGCAATGATTAAGAAAAAATTCAAACTTTTGTTTTTCCATCCAAACTACCTAAGATTTTTGTATAGCCAAGAGAAATCATTTGGAAATGGGAGTTAATGTGATTTCACAAGTTTTAGTAGGGCAAAATGCAATAGTTTGTGAGTAAGCAATTTTTCTTTTCCTTAAACAATATTTAATTTGCCTCCTGAGCTCCCCTGGCTTTTTCAAGCATCTCATTTCATTGCAATTTGATAATTCTTTAAATTTCCTTATTAATTCAAGAGATAAATTAAAATATAGGCTGTTTCGACTTATTCCTCCTCAGAAAAGGTGCAGAACAATTTCTTTTCTCATTCATTCTCTACAAGGCCATTTCTTGGGTCATCCTACCAGAGTTTTTGAAGCAGCATAAGAAGTATGGTGGGAGAGCTTCCCCATTGCAGAGATACACAATGCCAGGTCTCGGCCAGTGCTCACTGGTGGTGTACGTTTCTGCGTTTCCAGATGAACATAACCGAGGTGAGAGGATCACCAACATATTCAGGTCTCTTTTTTTCTTGCGTTATGAAGTTCAAGTATTTGGGACTTTGAATTAATTATTATCTAATACCTGACACATTAACAGGAGCGTGTAAATGCTTAACTTACACAGGGTTTTAAATTGTTAAATGCTATGTTTTGTCCACATTTCATTAACATAAGTAAATTAGTCAAGTGAGGTGTATGAACGTTTTGTAATTTGACTTGTCATTTAGAAATGTACCCAAGGCCAGAGACTTGATTTTGGCTTACAAAGTATCTTTTTAACTACCCTGGGGGAATTTTTGTCCTATGCAAGAGTGGTAATGATCTTGGGGGGAACCTTTATGCCCTTGGTCTGTTCTTTTATCCTAATTGATTTTTTGCTACTTTTCTCCATTTACGGATTCTCCATCCCTGCCATTGACCGTAAAGAACTGAAGAAATGACAACCTGCTTCCCAGTGACCACCCTGACCCTTCATGTGTTTCAAAGATGGTTTAAACATCTGTTTATTTAAGGTCTTCAGTAGTAAAATTAAAAATGTGCTTCATGAGAAAACTCAGATATGAAAGCCTGCTATTAAATAATTATTTTAACCTTTAATCTGTAAATGGGGACATAGCTTCACTGACCACACCAGCTATATGTTTTCTAGGCTGGAGGATTAGGAATCATCCAGGTGAATGATTCTCTTTCACGATTGTTCTCTCTGCCCACTCCGTCCCTCCGTCCCTCCCTGCCTGGGAGAGATACACAGTGTCCTCTTCTCTGCCTCTCCTTTCATCTTTCTAAATCCCCTGTTTCTCAGGCCAATACTCTTCCCCTTAAAAGTTAACCCTACCCAAGCGGCTATTAGAAGACTGTACATTTTGCAACCTGCAGCCTCCCAGCTTGTGTTGTTAGGGAGAGACATTCTCTCTCCCACCCGGGTACTTCTGACAGAGGAGCTGGTGACAAACTTTGAATGCCAAGCAGGGAAACAGAATGAAGAGTGTTTGTGATACTGCACTACGAATGGCCTTTTATGTAATGATCTTCCTTCTTTCCTTCCCTGCCTCCCTCCCTCCCTCCTGCCCCTCTATCTCTCTGTCTCTCATGTTAATTTTTTTTTTTTTTTAATTTCTCTCTCTTTTCTCTTCTGCTTCCCTTCCCTTCTTCCCTCTCCTCAAATCTTTGATGACCTGGAACACTTAGATACTTCACATACGTCTTACCTGACCTGTTGGGTCTCTCATGAACCGTAGCCCCCACTGGCTTTGCATATAAGCTTTATCCTCTCCCTGCTAATGTAAAATTGACCTCGTACGTCCAAAGAGTACAGATGCATCTCCTGTTCTTGAATTCTCTTTCAGAGCTTTTCCTTTCACTTGATATTAGAAATTGCTGTGCCTGAATCCTAGTCCCCATTGGAGAATGAGGGCCTGGCTGTGCCTGCGCGCCGGGCCGCTGGACAGGTCTGCACCGGGAGGACGATGGGCGAGTTCTCACCCGGTGGGCCGGGGTTCAGCGCATCCCCTGCGGGAAGGGCTCACTTAGAAATGAAAACATGTAACCTAAACATTCTGCCCTCGCATTAATCTGAAATAAAAAAAATCAAAGTAATAAAGTTCTGCAATGTGTTTTTCAGACTTTTTCAAGTTTCTCACACTGCTGCCGCCCGCATTGGAGGGCGTGTGGCAAGAAAGGACGGAGGACGCTTTGACTTTTTCTCTCTCTGACTCCTGACAGCAGCAGCTTCCGCAGTGGCACCTGAGACAGAAGCTCGCAGAGCCGACTGAGTCACCCGGGAGGCCCCTCTGCGGACCGCACGCTCTCGTACTGATTTATTTTTAAATAGTATCATCATTCTTAAAAATAGATAAGATATTGAGAGTTTTCCAGTTGAGATGTTTTATAAGCGTAATTGCCCAATTTTCTTCCTCTCAGATTTTTATGGAAATTTATAGCAAAATATGAATAAATGGAAAATGGATAAAAAGTATTGGAAATACTCAAAAAATGCTTAAGTCATCTGTCTCTATATGGTGAGAATATAATGAGTTTTATTACCTTTATATTTTCTTATGCACATTTTCTATTTTTATAATAAGAAAATAAATGGTCTCTTAAATCCAAAACCTGTATTTGAAAACCACTAGAAACTGGATAAAATAGTTACAGTAACCAATTAGAAGCACTCATATTCTTAATCAATGAAAATATTAGAACAAATCTATAAAACTTAAGGGCACCTTATTCCAAAAATGTGCAAAAAATGAAGGAACAACTATAAATGGGGATATTTTTCACTTTAGGTAAAATAAAAATGCTAATTGTTACAAAATTATATATAATATTTTATTTTTCAAAAATTATACAAAGCATTTTCAGATTATTATCTGGTATTGTGATGACATAATGAATGATCATACTTCAAGTAGAAAAGGGTCAGTTTTAGGGAGGAAAGTGGACAAACTATCAGATCCTTAAAATAATTTACAGACCTGAACACAATAGATGGAACCCTGTGCATTTATTTTAAAGGTAATGGAAAAGCACACAAAATGAACATTTGCCCATTATTTTCATTCACTACAGAACTGTAACAACTTTCATAGTTGCTAAGATATAAATGTGGAATGTAATGTGGAAGATTAATTGCATAATTAATAATCAATTGATCTAATAATCATTAAAAATCTAGTTTTTAAAGTATGTATGGCAAAGAAAAGATTCACAATATGATAAAAAGCAGATAAAGAAGTGTTTAGGAGTGTTTAGAGGAAAACATCGAGATTGAGACACTGAATGTGGTTTTACGTGAACAACAGTATGGAATTATAATTTTTTATACATTATTGAGATAAACTCAAGGGGTTTCATTGTCAAACAGATGCACATAAAATCAGACGTTTTACCCAATTTCAACTTGTACGAATAATTTCAAGGTTTCAGGTGGTGATACGCAGACTCAAAGCTGCAAGTCCAGGAATGTCTGCACAGCCACCACGGCCTCTCGTCCCACTCCAGGGTGGGCTCTCTGATGAGGTTTTAGCATATGAGGCCTCTTAAGGACATATGAACCCAGCACTTACACGAAAGGGAACTGCTTTAATTGTGAAAACATCTCCGTTCTGTGCTCCAATACTCACAAAACTGATGTGACATTGTCCAGTTTTTGTTTCTATTTGTAGACAGACCCAGCACATCACGCTGAAACTATTCCACAGACAGGGACAGTCGGGCTAGTAAAGGCTATTAGTGTGTTTTCCAGGAGGTCCTTTATTGGCTTGTTTACAAGTAAATTCCACTGGGTTCTTTTTTTTTTTTTTAAGACATTTCACAGGAAAGAAGAGGAATGAACTTCAGGCCTGCTACAACCTTGTTCTGCAATAACAAGAATGACTTACAAATATTTCTAGTGGCCCTGTGGTGACTGCTTCATCTGCAGACTGCCACTTACCACCCAGGACAATCCTGTAATGTAGGTGCTGATATTAATCTCTCTATTGGAGATAAAGAAACTGATACTTCTAAGGATTCATTACTTCTTCCATGAACACAAAGCTAAAATATTTTGGAACTGGAAGACAAAAGTACATAATCTGACCCCAAATTTGCACACTTGCCTACCGTCCATTTTATTTATTTTAAAAATCCCGTGTGAAGATGCCAAACATTCATATCCCCTGTTCACTAGCTACATACAACTGAAGATGGTGGACACTGCACGAAAACAAACGAGGCTACTCTGAAAGCCGGAGCAAAGTAAGACCAGCGAGGGGCCCTTCGACTCAAAGAACATGATGGTGATTTTTCTGAGTTTTATTTTTCCCTCATATATTCCAGATGGGGTGCTGGAAAAGCCCGTATCCTGTGAAGGCCAACTGGGGATTAAAACAAGCCCCACCCAAAGCCCACTCATTCTAGCTGAAGACTAAAATTTATAAAAATTACTACTGCACTGGAGTCAAATGCCACTGAAAAAACTGAAGTCTCACAACCAAACACACTAGTGAGGGCTAAGCAGGAGCCAGATCCAGCATCATCCAGTTAAAATGAGGTGCTCCAGCAACTGTGCTCAGGAGGAGTCAGAGAAGCCTCAACAGGGAGCCAGGGTTTTACCCTTAATAGGTTGAGGCCCTCCTCACTTCAGTGTTGGTGGAAACCACACGTGGAGTCTGGACTTCTACCCCAAAAGCACAATTCACACACACACCGCAGGGATAATAAACATCCATGGTCAAATGGGGAATCAGGTCCTTCATCACCACTCAGTGATAATAAGGCCCCTGCCCGACTCTTACAGTGTTAGTTGGGGCCATGTGAGAAGCAGTGACAAGACATCCCCACCCATTGCAGCTGGGACAGCACTATGAAGGCCCTGGAGGGCCTCTAAACCCCCCGCAGCGATGTAGGAACCCAACTTGAGTTTAAAGGGAGTTCAAGTGAGGAATGTGTACATCTAATTCCACACGGCAGTCACAAAGGGCACTGGCAATCCCCCATCAGACCGGTGCCCAAAGCCAGTTGAAACAGGATGTCTAAAACAGAGCCAGGGCCTCATAATAACTACTCAGAATGCCCAGGTTTCCATTGAAAATCCTCCCTCGTGCCAAAACCCAGGAAGAAAGATCTCCATCTGAATGAATGAAGGATAATCGATAGATTCTAACACAAGAAGACAAACGTGTTAGAATTATATCAGGAGGTTTCTATAGATGGTATCACGAAAATGTTTTCATGAGCAAGGAAGAGCACATTTGAAACAACTGAAAAATAATAAAGAGTCTTATTAAAGATGTAAAAGATATAAAGATAAACAAATGGGAAAAACTTAAAACTAAAAACTGCAACTTAAAATTAAAAACTCAATGGATGGGCTTAAGAGCAAAAGGAAAGGAACTGAGGGAAGAGTCTGCAAACCTGAAGGTAGAACAGAACTTAGGGAATTTGAATAACACAGAGAAAAACAGACAAATTAAAAAACAAAAACAGACTCTCAAGGACCTGTGGGGCTATAGCTTAGATTCAACATTTATGCCACTGAAGTACTAAAATGAGCAGAGGGAAAAGGTGATCAGGGCTGAGAAATCATTAAAAGAATCAAGGTTTTAATGTTCCAAAATTTAGAGGAAGAAATAAAACCACAGATCCAAGAGTTTTAGTGAACCCCAAGTAAGATAAAAATCAATAAATCCACACGAAGGCACATCAAAGACAAACCTTTGAGCTTTATTGACAAAGAAAAATAATCTTAAAAGCAAACAAAAAAAAATCTCATGTGTGAGAGCAAAATGATTTTAATAACATCATATTTCCTATAAGAAACCATGAAGGCCAGAAGAAAGTGGCACAATATTTTCCAAATGCTGAAAGGAAAGTACTAACCCAGAATCTAAAATGCAGGAAAATATTAATATATTTCAGGAACAAACAGAAAATCAAGACAATCTCAGATGAGAAAAACTATGATAATTTGTAAGCAGCAAACTTACCATGAAGGAATGACTAAATCAGATTCTTTAAACAGAAAGAAAATTGTAAGAAATTTTGAAAAAGAGAGATCAATGAAAAGAGAAAACACAGACAAATACATTTTTCTTTGCCTTTTGAGTCTTCAGAAGTATGTTTGACGGTTGAAACAAAAACCGTAACACTGATATGGTTCAAAATGCATGTAGAAAACATATTTAAGTCATATAAACCGTAGATGGTGAAGGGCAAGGGACATAAATAGGGATTAAAGAGGTAAAAACAACTTCTACAATTTACACGAACTAATAAAGTTATGAGAACAGGTGACTGGGTAAGTCATGGAATACCTAGAGAAATAACCAAAGATGTTATAAAAAGAGATAGCTTAGATTCACTATAAAGAAATCAAGATGAAATTTTTTAAATAATGTGTTCTGGGGACCTACAGAAAGGCAGGGAAAGAAACAGAGAAATGAAAAACAGAGAGAACAAACATTAAAGGAAAGGGATAGGATTAAACCACAAGTATACAAGAATTCATACATGTCAACGGTCTAAAGACTCTAAAAAAAAGATGGAGCTGATTAGAAAACACGATTCCACTATGTGCTGTCTGCAAGAATTTCTTTTAATTATAATGAAATATACAGGCTAAAAGTAAAAGCATAGAAAAAGACACATTGTGCAATTGTTAAACAAAAAGACAATGACCGTGTTAATGCTGGAGCAAAAAAATGACGAGAGGCAGAGCAGGATGTTAAATAATGAGTTTGAGTCAGTCTTCTAAGAAGGCTCAGGAATTCTAAATGTTCCTGCACCAATTAGCAGAGCTTTGAAATATGTGAGGCAAAACCAGAATGAACTTCCAGGAAAAACAGAGGAAAGTAATGAGTATGTGTGAAGACTTCAAAACCCCAAACTGTTCTCAGCAATTGATATGAATACTAGACATTAAATATTATCTATAGATAATATAGATAGATGTAGATATAGCACATATACACTCGATATAGACATATAAGATGCAGAAATAGAAGAACTCAACCAAACCCTCAATCAACCGACTCTAACGGACATTTACAGAACCTTTCACCCAATGACAGCAGAATACACGGTTGTTTCACACTCACACCATGTATAACAAGAATGATCGCATCCTTAAGACATTTAAAATAATTTAACTTATTTAGAATTGTGTTTTCTAAATGTGTACCTGAGATCAGAATGGAATGAAATAAAAAATCAATAACAGACAAAAACCAAAAAATATCCAAACACCAGAAACTAAACACCATACTTATAAATAATCCATGGATCAAAGAACAAGTCTCAAGGGAAATAATTTTAAAATACATTGAAATAAATGAAATCTAAATTATAACATGACAGATTCGTGTTGGCTAAATGTTTAACTGGGGTTCAATGAGAAAAGTGAGAAATGACTTTGTAAAGCCTGATTAGAAATTTCTGAAATTGTACATAACATTTTATTTTTATTCTTAATAAGGAAATATATATTAGAACTATGTATTCTGATGTATCAGTCTGGACTTAGTAGATGGAAACTCCATATTGAGTTGAACAGAGGATAGTTAACATGAACAATTAATTGTAATAAAAGAGTGACCATGAGATATAAGAAAACACAGTGGGGTGCCCTAGGAGTAGGAGGTCCCTCAGGGAAGGTGAAACTTGGGAGACCTCCTGGAGAAGGCTCTCCACACACTGGACAGCTGACAGTTTTGCTGATTTGGTTGGGATGAGCTGGAGTTGGTCTGCAGTCTCTGGCTAACAGGAGGTGACCTGGGGCCAGAAAAAGGATCTTTTCCAGGACACAGACCCCCTACAGAGGGAGCAGTCTCAGGTGGATGGCCCCAGAAGGAAGGGAGCAGACAGGGAGGGGGCTGCCCCTCCAGTGTGGGGGTCAGACACCACATGCAAAATGTTCTTGAGTGCTAGTGTGTGGGGAGGGAGAGACTGGGTAACAGTTTGGATAGTGTTTTGGGGGTGATGGTGTCTGGAATGAGAGCGCTGCTAAAAAGTTACTGTCAGCTCAAGCATCGAGGTTACTGATCAACATGCTCTACCAGGTTCCCGGCAGAGCTCCAGTCATCTCACACCAACAGGGATTACCCAGGAAGCATCAGACAAAAAGCAGGAGAACCCTCCTTCCTGTCTAGTTCTGCCACTTACCACACTGAGGAAGTTTAACATTGTGTTCTCTGTATAGCAGAGAAGCTTCCTGAGCTCTCCCCATTACTGTGGGACATACACTGAAGGGGAAATTGGACCTGAGGGGCAAGACATTTATAACCAGCAAATCTTGCTGTTGGTTGAATTTGAAAGTAAATAATACACTCTTTTTTATAAAACAAAATGTGAAATGTATAGCCTGGACTATGGTGTTTAGGAAGCATATCAAAAATGTGGGCTGGGGAGGGTAGTTCGCCCCTGTAAGCTCAGCACTTTGGGGGCAGAGGCAGGAGGAAGACTAGAGTTCAAGACCAGCCTCGGCAACATAGTGAGGGCCTGTGTCTACAAAAATAAAAATAAAATTAGCCTGGCAAGGTGGCATGTGCCTGTACTCCCAATTATTCAGAAGGCTGAGCTAGGAGGATTGCTTGAGGCAGGAGTTTGTGGCTACGTGTGACCTATGATGATACCACTGCACTCCAGCCTGAGCAACAGAACCTGTTTCTACTTTTTAACAAAGAAAAACCTGACCTACGCTTTCTTAACAACTATAAAGCTATTATTTTATATTTATCAAGAATTATGTTAGAACATATAACATCTGGCTGTTTTTATTATCCAATTGCTCAAAAAGGAGCTATAAACTTAAGAGTACAGATTTCTCCGTTAAATTCATTAGAGACTGTTAAGATTTCACTTTTATGTTTTTTTCAGTTATGTTTTTCTTCTGTAGCTCTAGATTTTCTTATTCTATACTAAGTAAATTTCCCATTTCCTAAATCTTTAGGCAATTTCATAATTTTGTTTGGGGATATCAAAATTAATTTCCTTGTCCAAAATAAAAAAAAAAAAAGAAGATGGTAATGAGGGCATTTTTCCAAATGTGGATGCTTTAAATTACATTATGTGCCTCTGCCTGAGACCTGTTAGACGAGGACTCAGCAAAGGCTCAAAATAAAGTGGTCCAGCTCTGAAACCAGCAATAGAAAGAACCGTAGGAACTGCTCAGAATGGGAAGAAATCCTTCACGCAGTGATCAGATAAAATAGCGTTACAAAAAGCATTATTTAGTATATTTAAACTGTGAGCCATTTTCTAAGTTTCTTTATATCCAGTATAAAAAAATCTAACTTTAAATTTGGTGTAAAATGAAATGAAATGAAATAGTTTATTACTTATGAAATGAAATACTTTAATTTGGCCTTGCTTAGAGCTGTGCCCTTTGCGGGCTGTTTCTGCCCAGAATCAACATGCTGAAGATCATCTTCAATGCCAACTATGACCACTGGTCAGATGGGATATACTTTTAGCAAAACTTAAAAAAAACCACTCTTATTCCAGCCCCAAACTATCATTTCAGACAGGATTGCTCTTATTTCTGTATTTGTGGTTATACTTCTCACTCTGTAAAAATACAACTCTAATTCCTTTAGACAGGTCATGAACTTTGACACAGAGAGCATCATTAGGATAAAAGTGAAAATTTGTAAGTAGAGTCAGGAGTGAAAGTCATCTCTGATGAACATTGATGTGGAGGTGGGGGGAAACTGCCAGGTATTAATTTTTCAAATTAAAATTGTATTTTAAAACTTACCCCATGTCAAAAGCAAATAAAAGTGAACAGAATTACTGGCATTACTGTGAGTAGCTGGAATTACTCACTGTAATCATAGCATGGAAGCTTCTTTCCACGTGCTACCTACTGACAGTCTAAAGCAAGTTCCCTTAAATGGAAATGTCTTTGGAGAAGAAAGGAATGTTTTTGTACATTTCTTTCTTTTTTTTTTTTTTT
>NW_003852502.1:4625039-4644919 GCF_000181295.1 Otolemur garnettii | reverse complement strand
GAACCCGCCACCTTAGATGTACGTGGCTGGCGCCTTAGCCGGTTGAGCTATAGGCGCCGAGCCCTTTTGTACATTTCTAGTCTAAATCTAGTAATTCTTCAGAAAGTAATATAGGTTTTGTGTTTGTGTGTAAGAGAGATTGAATCTTAGGTGTGACACGTGTCGATGGTCCTGCTGTTCTGACTTGTGCCATGAAATCTTACAGGACCACCATTGTCCACCCTCTCTGCACACGACTTTTAGGAATTTAGTGTCGACTGGGCACTGCAATCTCATGGCACCATAATTAAAGCCGGGTGTGGATAATAAAAGTGCTTCCTCAGCCCCTTGCTTGTGTCCAATTTGCTGATATCACTTAGAATTTGACTATTCAGCCGACACTCAGTTTTTGTGGTGTATGTAACGTGGAATCAGCTTGCTTTTACTCAGGGAAACAAAAATACTGAGGAATGTGCACGGGCAACTGTGAACGGCACCATATCTGGAAACACGCTTTTAAAATAAATGCACAAGCTGGTTCTTATTTTCTTATTTGGTTCCACAGTTTCCAAAGGAAACCCTCAGTTTGCATTCCATCAGTTATTCTGAGAAGGAGCTGGCCTTCCGATGAGTCATTGGGCCTAGATGAAGATCAATAAATAAATGAGTTGTAAATGAATAAATAACTATCTCTAATGCCTTTGGAGGTTTCCTGCGTAGCATAGGTGTAATTTTGCATTGATTCATTTACAAAGACATCAGGTCATCATGATCAATTGTTAACAAACATATAACAGGGTTTGAAATTTATTCTATTATTTGGATTGAGGTAAGTTTAACATCTTGGAGGTCCTTTGGACTCAGTAACTAAACAAGGTTTTTTGAAGCACTTTCTGAACACTTGGGATATCTAGGCATTTCACAGTGAGTAATGCTAAATGAAACTTAAGTCCCAATATTATCATACATGTGAAAATAAAGGCAAAAGAATTGAAGAAGTATCTCACAAAAACAAAGCTGCTGTTCTAAATCTTGTGTATGAATAGAGTGGTCTGGTCCCGGCGTCTGCACAGTGGACACCACACGGTATCACCTTCCCGTGATCACGGGCTTTAGAGAAAGGCCACGTGATCTCTGCTGGAAAGAGTCGCCCTGTACCTGCTGTGTGTCAATGTTGGTGCATTTTTATTGCAATTAAACTACAATTAGGTTATTCATTCACGTTATATCTTTATTCCCTAGTCTTTTAAAACTTTAGTTTCCATAAATTGTAGATATATAATATTCTTTTGGACCTTTAGAAACTCAAGGTTCTGTGTGAAGCAAAATATGATCACGGGGTAGAATCTTTATGACTAGTTTTTCAAAGAAACAGTTTTAAGCATTGTCCTGTTTTGACATGCAGTAAAATTTGAAATGAATGCAGAGACTCTTTCTATACCTGAGCAGAGGAAAGAAGGATAACATTGAACAAGAGAACAACTGTCCAGATGCACAGATTGTTGATTAGACAGACAAACAAACAGAGAATTAGAGAAAGAGGGAGGAGGGGGACTCAAGTTGACAAGTATTTAGGCCAAAGTCAAGAGAATAGAGGAGGGTTAGAGAGAGACAGAGAGGAAGAGAGAAGGGGTGTGTGTGGGAGAGAGAGAGAAGTGATGCTTAGTTTATGGTAATTCAAAAAGGGAAAAGGAGGTATTTGTATTCTAAATTTATTTTCTCTCCAGATTGCTGAACATATTTACTTTTGGTCTTTATTCATGAATTTTAATTCAAGGTGCCCAGATTCCTGGAGCTTTTAAAGAGCATAATGCCTATCCTTCAATAAGAGAGGGCATGTGGGTTCTATTTCTGGTTCTGTGCAAAAAACCCCACTAGTGATTTAGGAACACTCTGAAAAACTCAGCAAGAGTCATCAGAACTACGCTAATTACCAGATTGACCCTTCCTGTTTTCTTCTCCCTTAAGATCTAATTTATTCCCTCCTCCTCCCGGCCCTGGGGGGAGACTACATCCCCCCACGGTTACGAGGTGCCGCTGGGCACAGCAGCCACTCCACACAGGCAGGCACACCTTCAGAGAACCGCTGGTCTTGGGACTGAAGGAGACATAGGGGCCACTGACCCCATCACTCTTCAGGGCTGGGCTGGGCCCCTGGCCTATGCTAAGAGCTTGGCTCTCCTTCTCACATACCTACCGGGTAGGTCATTTCATCCTTGGGAGAGCTCCAATTTCTTGGATAAATTTCCTCTCATAACAGAAATCTATATTCCTGCAATTGTCACTCTCTGGTCCTTAGTCACATAGGGTAATCCTAATTTTTCTCCCATACACCAGGTGTTCAGAAATTGAAAAGGAGGCATCAGTATCATTTGATAAACATGAATTGAACCCTTTCCATGTGCCAAGCCCAGGACAAAGGACTAAGTGGTCATGACTGACAGAAACTTATCCTCTTCTCTGAAAGGTCTCACGGGAGGGGGAAAGTGAGCCACAGTGATAAACGGCCTGCGCCCGAGCTGGCGGCTCTGAGCTTTGTAGGAAGCTCGAGGGCTTCGGGGAAGGGATGCCTGAGCTGAAGTGCAGACAGAAGATGATTTATTGGGCCCAAAGAAGAGTAATAATATTAAATTCAGCAGAACCAGTCTGAGCATGAACATGTAGTCACGAGAATATCTGATTCAAAGTGGTTAATTGCAGGTTTCTTCTTTGACGGAGCGTGAGCTCAGAGGGAGGGCACTTGGCTTGCAGGCATGAGCAACGTTCAGACGGTTCCCAGCAAAGTGATGACGCAGTGCAGTCTGCCTTAATGACCACATCATCACGGTGTATCTTCCTTGAATTCCATTTACCCAGGTCTTCAACCATTTCTCAGATGATGTAGTTTGTTCCTTTACCAACCAGCCACTCTTTTTGAAAAACCCTTCGGTATTTCTATCAGTAGTCTGGGACATGAAATCTTTGCCATGGGTGGAGAACCAGAAATGTATGCCAGGCCGGCAAAGACCTTGAGGCTGTAGAGAGCGCTGAGGCTCCTGGGAACTTGACAGTGCCCCGGCGCCTAAAGGCATGTGTGTCTGCATTTTCCATTACGTCTCTGGCTGCATGACATGTGGATTAGACTTGAGCAGGTCTGCTATCTGATGGTGACCCTTGAGCTACAATCTGTCTAAAGCAGAGGTCTCAGAACTTGACAAACCATCTTCCTGAGGTCTGAACAGTACAGACCCAAAGTACAGGATCAGCTTCTTCACACAAGTCTACGTTCTACCCACCGGTCCCTCTAGCTACCACTATACTCTGCTAGGTGTGTGTTTGTCATTATGCTCTGCTGGCTGGAGTGATTCATTTTTTCAGTCAGAATTCAGGTGCCCAGCATCATGAGCAAGGCACCTAATTTGTAGTAGTAAGAAGATCTGGGCTCCAACATTGATTCCGCTGTTTACAGGCTTTTTGATTTTGAAAAAGAGGGTTTTTCTCTATGAGATGCCTCATTTGTAAAGATGAACTGGTGCTTTCCCGGAGTCCTCACATGTGATTGTGGTATGAATCAGATGATACCAGCTTTGTACGGAGGTTATACTGTGAACTGGTTCACAGAGTTTACCCATTATTTTCTCCGTTAGAGCTCCCCTACTTGATGTAACTAACATTCTGGCTTGCCTTTTTCTTTCTTTCTTTCTTTTTTTGTAATTGAATCCTCTTTCTTCTATCTCTTTTAAGAAAAGTAAAACAAACAAACAAACAAAACAAGTAATTTGCTGACCCGGGGAAGTGAGCTTTTGGTTGTGTTTCTTATGTTGACCACCTCTGCCTGCTGACCAGTGCATTACAGTCCCTTGGGTGGACAGTTTACAGAAGTTATACTACACATATTAAACGTCATAAATATGCAAATATAAATAATAGATGTCTAATAAAATTTGGAGATTTAGAAGGCAGGCTGAAGTTCCTGCATCTATCAGTACAAATCACACATATTCTGGATTCTCTAATAAAATTTGGAGATTTAGAAGGCAGCTTTGAAATCCTTGCACCTATCAGTCCAAATCACACATATTCTGGATTCTCTAGGTAGAAAAAGTAATTTTTATTACGCAAACAAGAGGTTCTACCTATTGGTTTTCCATTTTGTTTATGAAGAAAATTTTAGCAATTCCTTAGTATGAAAATATCTCAGAAAATTTACAAATTCATTTCTGACTGAAATGAATTCTCTTTTTAATGTAAACTTATATAGTTTAGTTTAAGGGGCTTGCTTTGTTTTTGATTGTGTTCTTCATAAGAAATAAAAATCTCTTTTGTCATGCAGATATACAGAGTTAAATATAATTACAGAATATTCTAATTGAAGTGATTATGGTAAACTTATAATGGAACATTCAGCTATTGCTTTAGGGTTTTAGCATAAATTTATTCCAAATATCTCTAAGATGACTTTTTAATTTTGGTCATATCATAAAGACAATGCCATCAATGGAATCCAGAATAAATATGCTATTTCTTGACAGCATTATTTTATTTTGTTGAGTTTTCTTTCCTTAAAGTTTTATTTCATGCTTGAATAAAATAGGAATCTATGAAGTGAGACTGTCATAAAGGTTTATTTGACACTCAAAATGGTACAATTCCGTCACTGGGAAAATACACATTTGATCACCAGTGCTGCATTTTGATGTGTTCTCTTGTTTATATGTACAGCAGTTGTCTTTTATATAATCTTTATTTTTGTAGCCCTATAGGGAATATTAAAGTGGAATTATACATAATTAAATATTTTAAGCATGCAGTGTCTTATTTCAAATAAATTTGAGGAAATAAAAAGCTTAAATTACATAAACGACTTAAATTAAGAGTTCTTCTCTACTTTAAACTCTTGAGAGTACACGTGATGGAAGTTCCAGGGACTGAACAGAGACTAGACTTCAGCCTGCCTTCTAAATCTCCTAATTTTATTAGACATCTATTATTTATATTTAACTATGTATGACATTTAATATGTGTAGTATAACTTCTGTAAATTGTCCACCCGAGGGACTGTAACGAACTGGTCAGCAGACGGAGGTGGTCAACATAAGAAACCAGGTCCACAGTATTGATAAGTACATGGGGGGCGTCCAGTCTATGAAAATTAGGTCAAGTTAAGGGGGTGGGCAATGTAGGGAGGCGGTCATCTTTGGAGGTTCTACTGTATGTATGAAATATTTATGTGTGATACATGTAAGAAGAGGTTCCTGTGCAATTCTCCCTTTTTAGTATTTCTGTATAATACTAAATCATTCATTGGTGTCCTCATCCAGCAAAGAATTTACAAAGGGCTCCTAATGTCGGGTATTATGGTGAGCACTGGGTCTTCCATAAACAAGACTCATAACGTCCTTTTCTCATGAGCTTCCATTCTGGCTAAGGGGACTGACATTAAACAATCTCCAGATTAATCATTGCATCGTGAGTGTGATAGCACCAGGAGAGATAAGGAGGGAGTGTCGCATAAATACAAATAAGGAAGATTAGCCCTTGTCTACACATTAGAAAGCCTCCTTAGGGAAGAGGTCTTGGAGCTGGCATTAATGAACGTAGCACTGAAGCAGCAGTGGTCTCAGGCCCACAGATGTCTTGGTGTGGAAGTGCGCTTGCCACCCAGGGAGAACCAAGAGCTGCGGCTGTACCTGAGGTCAAGTCCACACGAGGGGCGGGGAAGGAGAAGCCTTCGCTCTGCCTCTCCAGGGTTTTATTGAGCCCCACTCTGGGCCAGCTTTGCGCAAGGTTCTGGAAAGAGACTGATAATGGACATAGTCCATGGGGGAAATATGTAAGGACATGAACCTTTTCAAGGCAATAAAGCTTTTACTGCCAGAAGTTTGGCAGAATAGACATCCTGAATTGCCCTCCTGTTCGAAACAAAATGCTGAGTAGAGCTGGCATTAAAAAAATAAGGAAAATTCAAATGTGAAAACAATACAATGTAAGATTAGGAATCCTGGGAGATGAATGATCTTTCCTTGTGATGGCTGCATTGGGTGCAGGAGACCTAAGATAAGGACTGGGAGCTGGCATGACAGGGGATCTAACAGCAGATCTCTGCATACCCACACCCGCACTGCAAATGAGTTAAACCCACAGCCTGCTGTTGCTCAGAGTTGCTCGGAGCAGTGTTGGAGAGACCTATAATATCCTGAGAGTTCACAACACTTTTCATGGGTGTGTTCTGAATTCACCCAACCACCCTGGACTGAACAACCTCAAGGTAATAATTTAATTGCATGTAACTCTGAATTAGTATTTGGTCCAGAAATTGGCTGAAGAAAGCAGCGTGTCTCTGAGGAACTCAACTTCAGCTCACGCCTCAACAAAGTCCTGTAAACAAGGCTGCAAGCCAAATGCTTCACTTACACTCCAAAGTCACAGAGCAAGGCCCTAGGACAGAGAACCAACAGATGCAGAACGTATGGATGAAACAGAGCCACAGAGACCTCAGATGTTAGAATCGTCAGACCCGAAGTATAAAATAATTATGTTAACACACTTAGAGAAATAAAAAAAAAGAATGGCGATGGAACCAGAGAACAAGTTACCACAAACACAACGGAAAAAATGACCAGATTTTTTGAGACAACAACAACATAGCTCTTCTAGAAATGATATGTGTAGTAACTGACGTTAAAAACCACACGGGCAGATTAAACCATTAAAGAGACGCAGTGACCGGCAGGTGGGAGGCAGATCTGAGCGTTGCTACAGAGCCCTGCCCGGGAACCCTGTCTCTCTCCTTCCTTAGGTGCCTCCTCTCTTGCCCTGATCTACCCTGGTATGGTTCCACCCTGCTAGGATTCAGCCTCTCCTGGGCTTCCAGCTTCGCACTCAGACATGAGGCTGACTTGAGTGACACCAGTTCTCCCAGTCACCATCAAGAATCTGAGCCGCTGATGTCCCTGGGTGACCAGTGGGTAGCAGGACTG
The DNA here is from genome assembly GCF_000181295.1 of Otolemur garnettii. Taxonomy (NCBI): domain Eukaryota; kingdom Metazoa; phylum Chordata; class Mammalia; order Primates; family Galagidae; genus Otolemur; species Otolemur garnettii. The sequence goes on along the minus strand of NW_003852502.1, from coordinate 4,637,981 downwards.
CAGGGAGCCCCCCCACCTCCCGCTAACTGAGAGAAGAATTTTCACCCTATATAACCTGATAAGAATTTTCCCCCTCAGGATTTGAAACAGCCTGATCCATGACCCATGGGCCCAAACACTGTGACTGGCCGCTGGATTGCTGTGATGCTTCTGTGTACACAGGAGCCCAAACGCACTTCATGCTCTAACCCGTGCTGAGTTATTTTGAAAGCCCAAATAAATAGAGCCTCAGTGGGGGATTTTAGGATGCTAGAAAACAGCATTTTGAATTATTACCTACTTTATAATGTGCAGGATTTAATATTTCCCAAAGGATCTAAGTTTTTCTCACTCCATATCTTCTGCTAAGTTGAAATCTGTTCTTACATTTTTATATTTTCCTTAGCCAGAAAGATTCTGGGGACAATTTGAAACCAATGCTTACATCTAGATAGATTTCAGACTAAGACCACCAAGTATTTCAGAAACCTGATTTTAACCAGTTGACACTGATTTGAATCTTTGTACATAGTATGGGAATTGATTTTCAATTAATGTCAAAGAAACATTTACCAGTAATGCAACAATAAAGCCATCCCATATTCAAAAACAATAGAACAATTTATCAATTTATTCGTGTTCTGTATATATTTTAACTGGTTTGTATAATTATGGGCTGTTTGTTTTATAATGTAGATATATTTTAGTATGTCAAATTTCTGATAGGCTTGTTTGCAGGTAGCCAATGCAAATGTGATTCTAATTGTGAGAGTCTATATGTGTGTGACTATGAATATTTATTATGTATTTGAACAATGTAACACACAGTTCATAGTAAGAAATATCAGTAGGCATCACTGTGTACAAAGCCTGAGTCAAAGAAACACCTCAGGCTTCAGGTGCTAAGTAGCGAACGGCTCCTTAGTGGAAATATTTAAAACACATGTGATGAATTGGGGATTACATCATTTTAAATTTTTGTCCAAGTATTGTCTTCAACTTTGCTACATCTAATTCACCTTTCCATTCTTCTGCTTTTACTGTGACTCCATCAACTATGTGACCACTTCCAGATGGTAACAAGATCACATGGGGTAAGGCAGATTTCTGTGTTATTAGAAACGTTTTTACCCTCCCACTCCAAGGTGCTTCACCACCCTCCCTCATCCCGCAGCCTCGCGAAGGAGCCTGTAGGAGATCTGCTTGTAAGTATAAAGTGTCTACAAGAGAGGCGCCTGGCACCTGTTCCAGGAACCAGGCGGCCTGCAAAGAAACATGACTGGTCTCCAGTTTTCTCCACCCTTCCACCATCTGCCTCTGCCAAGAGTTTAAAGGGTCAGGCACAAGGCAGGAGACGGGCTTCACAGAAGTCCTTTAAGTATCGGGGAAGGCCGCTTTCTCAAAGAACTACTAAGCCTATTAAGCTTATATTAATGGAAGACAAGGAACGTCAAAAAGAAGTTACAAGTAGAGAGACCAGCATTTTAAAAAAAGGACATTTCACATCATCGAAGCTTTCTATTCAGCATGCAGAACAAAGAAGTGACCCACGTTTACCTAGAGCAGGTGAGTTACAGTCTGACAGGAATACAGGAGGCGGCGTTCTCATACCAGGCAGAATATGGGACTGAATTCACTTTTAATTTTTCTCTGAATTTAAACTTCTATGATATAACTTTTTAAAAATAACATTTTGTTTCTCTTTATCAAAGTCAAAGGCAAAAAACTCACAAGAAAATCAAAATCTTTTAAAAATTATGCCAAATCACAACCAAAAGATAGTATTGTTACAATCGCTATATACAGCCTCTACCTTCCCCTGTGTATCTGACAGATATGGAATTACCACAATCATAAACTTTAATAAAAATGAGATTTTCCTGATAGAAAACTTGGAATTTTACTTAAAATATATTGGGTATTTTTATTGACTAAGAAATGAGCTCAACATTCAAAATTTCAAAGAATTCCTTGTATTTCACTTGGTGCAATAAACTTTATTTAAGCAGTTGCTGTTTTTAAACTTTGGTTTTTATATGGATTTTTCTACCATTTACAAATAAAAATAGGATCAACATTTTAAAAAAGAAAACCACTATATGCATGCTTTATAAATTGCAAATCATTTTCCCCAAATCTATTTATAAAATGATGCAAATGATTTTCTCCAAATATAATTATGAAAACTGCAAATCTCCTTTTTTTATGAACAGGGCCAGAACATGGGGAATTAGTACCAGTCTGCAGACCATTCCAGTTTGCAGACCATTTCAGGTTGGCAGATACTATAAAAGAAAGGACTATTTTCTTTGCCTTCCAATTAATTGGCTATAAATTATATCCTTTTTAGAACCCTACCTTATCTTGTATTTGATACTACCTCTATACCATTAAGTTAAATTTGCTCAAAGGGGAGGAAATTATAGTGCCTCAGAATCCAGGCACATTGTTCTCAAATGGCCACTGTGTTTAAAATTCTAATGGAATTGTTTTTTAACAGATACATTAAATTGCTTTCCCCTTCGCTAAATCCTGGACATTCTGGAAAGTGCTTAACAGGAAAGTTTATGTGTAGAACAAAGAAAAATCAATAAGTTGGGAATGTGGGATTGATTTTACTTTGCTACATTTCTAGAGAAAAGCAAAATCATAGGTGATATTCTAGGAAGAGTGAGTGACTTTGTGTTAGAATATATATCCCAATGGGGAATGTATTATATTTACAACATTCTTAATTCTTGTAAAATAACTCAAGCTGGAGACCTGAAGCAATTTACAAACTCTGAAAGCATTCAAGGTTTGCTTTGTAAGGATTAACTGAAGAGGTGTTTGTTATGATTTCTTTTTCATACTACTATTTTTTAAAAAATTCTCTCTAGAATATAGCATACTATTTTCAGGATCCTTCCTAGTCCCTTTCTTTTAGTTTTTGTTTTCATTATATCTCTTATCTACATCTTTACCTTACTTCCCTAAACTCCATCATCTCTTTTTTTTTTCCTTAAAAAACAAAACAAAACAAAACTTCCTTCTATATTGGTGAATACACTTCTACAACAAAGGTTGATATATTTCCTGTGGCCACTTTAAATAACCATCTGAAGTAATAACCTTCCATAATGAGAATATACATTATTTATTTCTTTACAAATTCTGACAAAAAATAGACCTACAGGCACCCAATAGACTAAGCAAGGTTGCTAATAAAGACCCACGAGGCTCATTTCTGGTGACCTTAAGGCAAGTTTTCAAGTCTTCAAATGCCAAAGGTGTTAATTAACTTTACTCTTCCAAGCTACACAATAATGCTAACCGCTGGAAGGTTTACTGCTTGATGCAATCAGCGCTGCCCAGGAGTTAAAACCAGGAAGAAATGAATGTAGGTAAGGGATAAGAAGCTTGATAAATTGCAAGGATAGATACCCGGAGCCCAGAGTCGGAGGGGATTTAGGAATTACCATGGCCACAGGGCTTACCCTTTCCCCACTGCTTAAACCTCCCACAAAGCCTTTACCTCAGCAAATTACCTCTTCACTCCTAGACGCAACACCTGCCGGGTACTTCCCCTGCCTGGGGCACAGCTCTGCCTTCTAGCCCTTCCCACAGGACCAGTTCTAAGGACCAGTCCTCAGCTTACTCTCCTTCAGCCCCACTCTGGCCTTAATGCGAGCCTGTTTCCATCACGTTAAACAGCCTTCCTGTCTCGCAATGCACAATTCTTAATCTAAACTTCCCTTTTCATTCCTGCTGGCTGTCACAATGAAGAACGCGCCATCAGCTGCACATAGGAAGACACCTGCCCAACAGAAGCTTCAACACGCACGAGTACTGATTTCCATCATTTTCACCCTGTTTGTTCTTTTTCCTCAGGATTGTTGCTGCGTGGTCACAAATGGCTGCTACAGTTCCAGGCATCACACCTGTGTTTAAATCACCAGCTTTTACATAATTACCCTCGATATGTACCACTTGGCTTCTTTACTTGTACTATAGACAGCTCTTCTTATACATTAAACATCATAATTCTAGAGATAAAAAATATGCTGTTATTACATGATACGTATCTTTACCTAGAAACTCCCATGGCTTATTCAAAAATAGTAAAAGAGAAAGGATTCCAAGGTCGTTCATCCCTCAAGCATGAAAATATACTTAGCATCTTAACTCACGGACATGCATGGGGACCCATGTGCTTCTAGGTATCACTGTTACCACAGCTAATTTCCAGAAGGGCACGTGTCCTCTGTTAATTGCAGTTTCATCTTCAACACCCTAAACCTAGTTGCATATTCTAAGCTTTATTAAAAGAATGAAAAAATACCTCATTTTCCCCTTTGCATCATTAATTTTTTTGAAACTTCATTTGTTTTTAGTTTTCAGTCCTGATACTCTTACATGAACTTATTCCTTAAAGGAATATCTGACTGCTCAGAACGGAAAAGATAAGAGTTTAAGGATTTCCTGACTTTGGAACATCATGTCGGCATATTTAAAATGTAAAGACCAGTCTGTGCAGCGTCCTCCAGTGTTCACAGCCCAGGGACACTACACGTATTGAAAAAATGTTTGAATTGAAACCTGGGAGGGCAGGTTTCTATCCTAATTTTTATTGCAAACAAAAACATTATGAATATGCCACATGTGAAGAAAGAAAATGATTTTTTAATCTATTGCTTGGAGTGCTAATTTTCAGATGAAAAGACCATACATTTAAGTATCCTCTGTGAAATCTTCCAGAAGAGTACAGAAGACTCGTACAGAAGGAAGATATAATTAAAAAAAATACTGACTGAGCATGTTGAGACTTTATTCTTAGTGCCATTTTTTAAACATTTTCTACTTATACTCAGCTTGTTCCAGTTTTCTACATATACTCAGCCTGTCCCAGTCTTCCAGGGGAGACCATTTTCCTTTAGAACAGTGCATTGGAGCTGTCCAGAGATCTCCCGCTGAGGATCCTTCTGGAAACAGTGAAACACTAACTAGGCTGAGAGAGAACTGGGCAGGCACACTTAGACAGCCGTCTGACACCCCCCCATCCATGTGTGTGTGTTCTCATTTACTGGTGATTATATCTTTTTTGGAACTGTCAAAAGCAACTGTCAAGAAAAAAAAAAACCCTTTTAATAAAAATGTTAATTGAAATACAGATTCAATGCTGAGATTTCTTCCACTTGGAGATGAACAAGATACTTCTGCCTCTTGCTTTGTGAGTATTAGTTTTCAATTGTGAAGTATTGGTTGTATATGGCCGAGAACTTTAAAGCTGAAATAGTTCACAAAGGGCATCACTCTCATGCCTGGGGACTGAACCACTAAAAGTTTGATCTTTTTTTCCTGTTTCTCACAGCAAATATACACTTACTTTCATGAGTAGAAATTGCCTAAGATATGTTTAAAAAAATAATTGCTAATATTTTACAAGGGCTTTTTATGATCCAGGAACTATCTCTGGAGAAGGCTTTACATACGATGTTTCTCACAAACATCCTGGAGTAGGGACTGCGTTGTCTGCTGTGATTAAGAAAACTGGGGCTCAGGATGACAAAGCAACTTGTCTGCAGCTTTACAGTCAGTGATCGGAAGGACAGAGATTTGAACCCCGCTCTGGGCTCTTAATTTCTGTTCTGTAAAAATGAATGAGCCACAAATAACTCACAAATAACTCTGAAATATTTTCAGAAAATTTAAGTTTAAGATCAAATGTCATTTCCCTTAGACTAAGCAAAAAAAGAGTATATGTATTTTAAACAATGGTCTCTTCTTTATGAAATCTTTACATTTTAATGTATTATTATTATTATTATTTTTGAGACAGAGCCTCAAGCTATCCCCCTGGGTAGAGTGCCATGGCATCCCGCTCACAGGAACCTCCAACTCCTGGGCTCAAGCGAGTCTCCTGCCTCAGCCTCCCAAGTAGCTGGGACTACAGGCGCCCACCACAATGCCTGGCCATTTTTTGGTTGCAGCCATCATCATTGTTTGGCGGGCCCGGGCTGGGGATACAAACCCGCCACCTTAGGTGCATGTGGCTGGTGCCTTAGCCACTTGAGCCACAGGCACCGACCATTTTAATGTATTATCTATAAAAATAACAGAGCTAATTCTCTGCAATATTGGACATGAGAAGCATGTAAAGTGATAGAAATAACTTGATGATTAATAATAATCTCAGGAAGCACCAAAGGTCTCATAATAGCAGCCCCATACAAAATAGATTCGCTTTGTAAAGTGGAATGGGTTATCATGCAAATCTCTGTTAAATGCAAATTTGCAGGTTCTAAAGATTCTTAAGATTAATAAATAAATGTGTGTGTGTGTACTTACTCTCATACTTTGGGCTCTACCATTGTTATTGCTTGTGGTATGTCCCGAAGAATTCTCACTTTCAATTCATAACACTTCAGAGAAACATCTATCTGTCTAGAAACTGAAGCAACTTGCTGTGGCGACCAGCCAGGTCCATTTGTACAGCAGTCTGCTTCCTTGAACATTTACTGATTTCTTAGCAGTATGTAGGGAGGAACTATTTTTTTTCTGCAAAATCTTGTCATGTATCAAAATGATAACACATTATCTACTTTTCTTCAGATACCACCTTTGAAAAGCCTGATGAGACAAGTAGCCTGCAGGTGACTGGAGTTGAAGTCATTTCAGTTGCCGTAAAGGCAAAACAGATTGAAGATCTTCACATTTTCACGTGTTCCCTCCTCATGTCAATCAAAGATAACAAGGGAAAAATCTTTGCCTTTTTGAATATTGACACCTCACTACTAAAGTATTGCAAAGAATGGAGCAGGTTACATGCAAAGTTCAGCATCAGCCACCTGAAAATGCCCCAAGCACCTCACTGTCTGCTCCACAGAGCCTTCTCCTGTCCTGAGTGAATCTACAAAAACCCAAATAGCAAATACATTTTAGAGCCAATCGTGTACTAGATTTTGCTAAGAAATTGCATAATTAAAATAATTTTTAGGCTGGGTGCAGTGTGGCTCATGGCTACAATTCCAGCACTCAGGGAGGACCACCCAAGAGGATTGCTTGAGCTCAGGAGATCAAGATCAGCCTGAGCAGGAGCGAGACCTGGTCTGAAGGAGCAGGATAGCTTGAACCCAAGAGTTAGAGGTTGCTGTGAGCTAGGCTCATGCCCTAGCAATCTATCCTGGGGCAACAGAGTAAGTCTCCTCCTCAAAAATAAATAATTTTATTTAATTAAATAAAATTAAATTATTTTATTTTATTTTTAATAAATAAAATAAAATAAAATTTATTTTTATTTAAAAAATAAAATAAAATTTATTTTATTTATTTAAATAAATAAAATTGTTTTAATCCTTAGTTTTTACCTTCAAAAAGTCTGCAATCTACATGAAGTCAAAGTTTACTGACATCTGTACTGATATGCATAATTCACTCTCTCTCTCTTTCCTTCCCCCCTTCCTTCCTTCCTCACTTCCTCCCTCTCCTCCTCCCTCCCTCCCTTCTCTCCTCCTCTCCCTGCTTTCCACTCTCCTGTGGTGACACCTGAGTGTTCCCAGGAGTCTGTGCATGTGACAGTTTAACGTTAACCCCCCATTCAGACCTCTCTATGGACATCATTCCTAAAGGTCTTAGGACCTCAAAGACATCATCACATGAATATTTGATTAGCCTCCTACCACCAGTTTATACAAAATGAGTTTTCTTCTGACTTATCAAATTCACTTCTACTCAACTTTCCCATGTCTGACACGATTTCCAACTTTCTCTCAACCTCTTTAGCTCCATCCTTAATCTTTGATTTTTCCCCTTGGTCCCTTCCTCAAATAGAGTCTGAAATATCCTTTGTACATGTTTATTCTTTACCTTCTACTCCAAAGCAATCAAGTTATCTTTTACTCAAAGTATCAATCATTTCAGTCTCCCATCTGGTCCCTCTGTCATTTCTTCTTGGACTTTTTAATACAAGGTCTAACAATTAAGTTTGTGAACTTGTCACCATGGTCTTACCTTGACAGCACTTTACAATTTGGTAAGGTTTTATGACCTGGGTATGACAGTGTCTCACAGCTGTGTTTGTGTCAACGTGTGGCAGTGTGTCCCTGAGGGGAGTTTGTTATTGTTGTTGTGTGTGTTCCTGTGTCATCGTGAGAATGTTGAAGCTTGAATTAGAGCAACAAACAAACAGTAAATTTCTTGTTCAACTTGGCAAGAGTGGAAGTGAAATCAGGGATGTATTAGTCCAAGTTTCTGGGGATAATGCCATGAAGAAACAGCAGTGTACACATGGATTAAATGTTTTTCTGAAGGAAGAGAAAGCATCAGTGATGAAGAGAGAAAAGGACAGCTAGTAATGAGCAGAATGGACAAAGATTACAGGAATCCATCTCCCATCGTGGGTCAAAATGATTGGCTGACTGTGAGACGTTCACATCGACAGAGAAACAAAAAAACCTTGGCATTGGAAAGATGTGTGCAAAAGTGGGGCTCGCTGATGAACACTGTGAGAGGATTTTTATCAGTAAACAAATAACCATATTGGAACACTCTCCCTACTTACCTAATCTGGCCCCCAATGACTTTATCTTTACTCAAAGTTACAGAAAATATTGAAAGGAAGACATTTTGATGACATTCAGAGCATCAAGGCTAAATATCATGACAACTCCAATGGCCATTTCAGTAGAAGAGTTCCAACGTTGCTTTGAAGGGTGGACTAAGTGCTGGCATCAGTGCATAGCTTCCCCAGGGGAATAATTCAAAGGTGACATGTTACAAATATGTAATTTGTTTTACTGGATTTTAAGACACTTGAGCATAGCAGTTGTGTCTTATTCATGTATTTCTCCAAAGCCATGAGCAATTTCAGGCACATTGTGAGCAGTCAATAAATGTCTTCAAATAATTTTGAAGGTAGCATGATGCACTATGAGCTGTGTCAGTGAGCTCTGTGCAGGATTTAACCAGTGCTGACTCACTTCTTCATTTGTTGACCTTGCCAAACAATTTGCCTTCTGAGAATGGAAGGAGACCCTGGTATTCTTTCTTCTGTACTTTTAACAAATAGTTATTGAGCATTATGCTATGTGTCTTTATTATTAAATGTGTCTTTCAATAAGCTTATGTCAGAAATAGAGTCAACACATGCCATCTCTAATGCCACAATGTTAAGACTTCGGAACTTTGAGAGGTAATCAGCCCTCCTGAATGGATTGAAGTTGAGTATGAACAGCTCAACTCAGATCCCTCGTTTGCTCACACTCTCTTTCCCCTTCACCTTTCACTTTAGGACAAGGCAGTAAGAAGACCCGTGCTAGAGGCTGGCATCTTGACATTGGACTTCCCGGCCCCCAGAACTATGACTAATACATCGTTCTCCTTTAGAAGTTACACAGTGTATAGAATTCTCTCATAGCAAAACAAAATAGACTACAGCAATTCACATATCAGTCATTATTCTCAGGTTTTGGAAAGCAAACATGAATAGAAGATTGCCTCCACATCAAGAGGATTTCAATATATTGTGAGAGGCAGAAGTAGTGGGAGAGAGGGAGCGGAGGAAAAGGAGAGAAAGGGAGAGAGCAAGTTCAAAGAAAAGACAGTTGAGTGGAGTAGGGGAGTTTTAGTAAATTCTTGTATTTGAAAAAAAAGGAGTAGATTTTTGCTAGAAAATAAAAGGGGAAGAACATCTTTGGCAGAGAAATCAGCATGAACAAAGCAGCAGAAACATGAAAGAGCACAGCAGTCTGCAGGAATCACGGTGCTTTTGCACGACACCCCTGTAGGACAGAGGGAGAAAATAAGAGCCCTGAGCAGGAGCAGTAGACAAGTTGTGGACCTCGCAAGGCTCTTGGGCAATTTTAAGGGCATTTGATTTTATCTCAGAGGCTACAGGAGGTTTTGATACCCCTTTCCAGCTGAATTTGAGAAGCAAGGTATTAGGATAGTTCTACTTGTTAAACCAAGGTGATTTCTCGTTTAGATTCCTCCCCTATTCAGGGACCACTTCCAATTTAAGTCCTTTCCGGAGCATCATCACTTCTAGAAATTTCAATATTAATGCCGTGTTACTAACCAGCATACCGAACTTTAATTTCTATAATTATACCATAATGACTTCCATAGGTGTGTGGATGTGTGTGTGTGTGTGCATGTGCCTGTGTTGCCTGGTCCAGAATCTCTCAAAACTCCTACACTGAATCCTTCTGAATCTTCTTTATCTAGTTGCCTATAATCTAGAACTATCCTCAGCTTGTGGTTTTGTTTTCCCTAATATTAAGTTTGAAAACATAAGCTAATTATCTTCTAGAAAGAAAGCTAAATTAATTTTTATAATTGTATCTTCATGATTATATTTAAGTTAAATGTTTTCCAAGAATATTACATAGAAGCTCTCATTGCGTATGTGTCACGCACACACACACATACTTACACACAGGGTGCAAAAAATGTATACGCATTTTAAGAGATGTTATCTCTGTATGAGTTTTCGAAGTTGAATTGATGTTACTGGCAGGTGGGCCTAGACATGGTAGGCACATCCATCTTACCTGCAACTCATCTACTTTGGGGGAATGATCTATTTTACAACAAGGTCTCTTAAAATGTGTAGGCATTTGTTGCCACCCCTGTACAAACACACACACACACACACACACACGGAAATTGGCTGTTCGTCTTATTCTCTTTTTAACCTTCTCTTTCAACGTGGTTTTTAAAATCAGCCACAACCACCTCCTGTCCCTCAGTGTCCCTGACTCTAACCACAGGAAATTGCCCGGGAGCAGGCTACGCCTCTCCATACATCACACTTTCGAGTCATGACAACCAACCACGACACCATGTGAACATGTGTGTTCCAATCCCAAGAACAGAGGGAGTTTGAAATAGATGAACAACAGAGATTAGATACATGTTTTGGAAAGGTCACACTGTGCCAATATAGAAGACCAATTAAAGGGAGAGAAAAGTTATCAAATAAATAACATAATTTAGAAAAGAGAGGAAGGGCTTGCTCAGACTAGCACAAGTGCTTGTCACAAAGCAGAGAACAGATGAACATTAAGGAGAGGTAATCAACAAAATTATACTTAAAATTTCTTAGCTTTGGGGAAAACAGCCCCTTCCCCATGATTCTTTGTGATGGTGAAGGGCAAATGAATATTGCGAATGGAATTTCAGAGGAGATAAGAACACAAAGTTAAATTTCTCAGTCATTTAAATAGCAAGGCCATTTTAACAATGAGTGGAAAAAATGACTATGGCGAGGCGGCAGAGCAGTGGTGAGCATGGTGTGACAGGTGCCGCCATGAGCACCGTTCACCTTCAGCAAGGCGGCAGAGCAGTGGTGAGCATGGTGTGACAGGTGCCGCCGTGAGCACCGTTCACCCTCAGGAAGGCGGCAGAGCAGTGGTGAGCAGGGTGTGACAGGTGCCGGCCGTGAGCACCGTTCACCTTCAGCAAGGCAGCAGAGCAGTGGTGAGCAGGGTGTGACAGGTGTCGCCGTGAGCACCGTTCACCCTCAGGAAGGCAGCAGAGCAGTGGTGAGCAGGGTGTGACAGGTGTCGCTGTGAGCACCGTTCACCCTCAGAAAGGCAGCAGAGCAGACATGAGCATGGTGTGACAGGTGCCAGCCGTGAGTACCGTTCACCTTCAGCAAGGCAGCAGAGCAGTGGTGAGCAGGGTGTGACAGGTGCCGGCCGCCGTGAGCACCATTTACCCTCAGGAAGGCGGCAGAGCAGTGGTGAGAATGGTGTGACAGGTGCCGCCATGAGCACCGTTCACCCTCAGGAAGGCAGCCGAGCAGTGGTGAGAATGGTGTGACAGGTGCCACCGTGAGCACCGTTCACCCTCAGGAAGGCAGCAGAGTAGTCGTGAGCAGGGTGTGACAGGTGCCACCGTGAGCACCATTCACCCTCAGGAAGGAAGCAGCTCAGATGCCCACTGCATGGTGGACTTGAAGACACAGCACTAAATGACATCGGCTAGTCGAAAAAGGACAGATACCACATGATTCCATTGATTCGGGGTACCTATAATAATCCACTTCACAGAGATGGAAAGTAGAATGGTGGGGGTGCTGGGAGCACAGAGCTGGGGTGGGGAGTGGGAGTGTGAAGTTCCTGTTTAAAGAATATGGAATTTCAAGTTTGGAAGATCAACAGAGTTCTGAAGATAGGTGCTGGCGATGGTTGCACAACTATGGGAATGTCCTTAATGCCACCAACTGCACACTTAAAAATGGTTAGATGGTACATTTTATGTTATTTTGTATATTATCACAGTTTTACAAAAAGAATATCTTCTCTACAGCCTGTGAGAGTATGTGTGACCCTGGCTCTGCCACTCACCAGCTGAGTGATCACAAGAGCGTTGTTTAATCTGCCCCCCCCCCGTTCTCTTATTTATCAAATGGAGATAAGAACAGTCTTTGCATGGTAAGTTACTTTGCAGGTTAATTGAGATAAAATAGTTAAAGCTCTTAGAATAGGACTTCATCCCTTTAAGTGCTAAAAATGGGCTAGAAATTATTACTATTCAAAAGTATCTTTCAGTGAAAATGTAAGAAAACATAAAATTGCTAACAAATTATTTTAGCAGGGGTTCTTTTATTCTCCCTTCCCACTGTAAGTATGTATAATGGATATTGGCTTTAATTTAGAAAAATCTTTTTCTGAGATAAGGTTTACCTATCATTTGTCTGCAGACTTGACGGAAATGTTAGTTCCAGCAACTGTGGTATCTCATAGCCTGGCAATGCCAGTTTCTCAACGTAATATTGTTTTTTTTGTAATGAGCCCTTATGGAAAACAGAAACATTTCTCTATATTCTAATTCTTGGTGAACCTCCACAGAACAGTGCTGTTCAAACTACAGCTCTGAATACTTCATGATGATGGCGACAATAAAGATTTTAAAATGGTAGAATAACAAAATCATACACAGTTTGGTCTTCATTACCATAATTGTTCATTTTTAGGAGAT
>NW_003852502.1:4596924-4625019 GCF_000181295.1 Otolemur garnettii | reverse complement strand
CGACAATAAAGATTTTAAAATGGTAGAATAACAAAATCATACACAGTTTGGTCTTCATTACCATAATTGTTCATTTTTAGGAGATCGTCCTAAAAGGAAACTTGATCTATTGAGATCTGATTTAAAGGATGCAGGTTATGAAAATGGGCCTTGTGTAGGTGAGGTTTGCTCTGAATCCAGGCTTGGTCAGTGTGAATAATACCTATATTAGCGTGGCTTTGACACTTACATGAAATTATGTACATACATATATCACTGAGATAGACTGTGTCCTTTTTCACAACAACTTGCTGTCTGTCCCTGAAGATGAATTATGTTTTCCAGACTTCATAACAACACACTTAGCAGTGTGGCTGCTCTGGCTAATGGTGGTAAGTGGAATAATGTGTTTTGTTTGGGTGAAGAAAACTTACAAACCAGCATATGATTTTCCTAGGACCACTCTTTTCCCCGTACTATAAGAAAAAGTGACGTTCAGCACAGAAATTGCTTCATCAGCTTGATCTTAGGTGAAGATAAAATAGAGTCACATTCAATCTAGACGGTGCACGTGGTGTGAGCAACTATTAAAGTTTTGGTGCTTTCATTAGACAACAACAAAAAAGAATAATAAATTATAGAAGCCATCCAGTCACATCATATAAAGGGTAAATATTCTTTGGTAAGCTTTCATGTTAATTTCAGTTGTATGAGTGTGTATGTGTTTGTACCAAGACATACTAAAAAATATATTTCTTACCACGTGTTAGTTTCTTTAAAAATGTGAAAAACAAGATGAAGTTTTGGAAGTAAGGAGGAATTGTTTACACACCCGATGTTATTTTGAAAAGCAAAGAGAAACCATGATCAATTCACATAAGGAAAGTTATAAAATTGTCTATATATTTATTTTCTGGAAATGTATTTTGCCAGGCCTCGGAATGGAATGTTAATACGTATTTTGTTTCTTTGGCCTCGGTTATTAACACTGAGTTTTGGGGAGTCATATTCTGGGGATCAGAGACAGCCTTCAGGGATCATGCTCATTTGCATGGAAAGCCCTGGGGCTCTCTTGCTCGGACTGTCCAGAAGGATCTACAAGGTACTAGCTGATCTTTGAAGTCCTTTCTATCGCTCAGGTCCCAGGAGTCTGCAGGGATGTGGGATCTGGGTCTTCAGCAGGGAGCAGATGAGGCCTTGCTCTCCCCTTGACCTCCTGCTTCTTGCTACTTAGAGTTCTCTACACCGACTCTCAGTTCAGTTTCACTTCTTGATGGAAGACTGTTTCCAGTGGCCTGGCAGGAAATGCTAAGCCCTGTGCATCCACTTTCCACTTTTTAGTTTTTTAGGACATGACCAAACTGTTTGAAGCTCAGGGGAGAGAATTTAAGGAAATCATTCTGTATGAGGCTAACATAGCAGAAAAACTAGGGAACTGAGAACCAGGAGAGCACAGCTGATCTGGGGCAGACTCGTGGGCAACATGCTGAGAGCGGGTCAGAGAGCATCTCACCAGCGTTTCTCGGAGCTGAGAGGCAGGGCTCCGCCTACATCCCAAGTGGTCTGTGTGACCTAGATCCTTCTCTACTACGCAAGTCTGGCCACCTGCTTCTGCAGGGGTAAGCCAAGCAGAATGCAGAACAACACTGAAGCAGACCCAGGCAGGAAGTGTTCCATTATTCATCCGAGCACTCTGACGGCAGCCCCAGTAATGGTCACAGCTCCTATCCTGCACAGACAGGTGTAGCCCAAGGGGGCAGACAGATGCCGAGGGGCTGGCCCCAACGCAGGGTATGATGATGGCGACAATAAAGATTTTAAAATGGTAGAATAACAAAATCATACACAGTTTGGTCTTCATTACCATAATTGTTCATTTTTAGGAGATCGTCCTAAAAAGAGTGGATGCACCGATGAGGGGATGCCGCATCTGTCTCCACAAAAGAGCTTATATTCCAGATGGGAAGTGAGCTCAGAAATAGAAAATTTCAGTATCACGTAGCCAGAATGAGGATCCGGATACACATACGGTGCTGTTCAAGGGTATGTGAGTGAAATACGAAGTCTCAAGTCAAGTCAAGCCGACAAGTCTCCAGTTCCACTTAAAATTAACATTCCTTTCCCCTTTTTCTTGTGAAGGGAAAAGAGCATATTACTACATGAAACATCTGAGGAGTGTAAAGAAATAGAGCTGCTTAAATGTGTGGCCACTTCAGGTAAGCCAGTATATGTGGTTCTTAGGGATGCTAACCATTATTTGTAAAATATATTCTGGTTATTAACTGGTCTTTCCTTATAAACACAACAGGCGCTGTTCCTCTTCTCCAACCCAGCCCTTAAAGAGTCAAGTGAATGACTTGTACATAGTTCTCGATAATTAAAAGATGCTTCAGAAATACATGTGCCTATTACAGACTCAGACGAAGGTCCAAAAGTTACGTTAAAGAAGACTCTGAAAGACAAATACTTCTAACTAATGCAAGTGTAGGCTCCGGGAAGACAGGAATTCGTGTCTGCCTTTCTTCTTGCTGAATCTTAGTGCAAGGCAGCGTGCTTGGCACGTGTCACTGCACAGGACACTGCTGGATAAACACACAGGCTGTACGCACAAGTCAGACAGTGGCAGCATTTTAAATAGACTAACAGGCACAGTCTTACCGAACCCTGGATATTTAAAGATTTATTGCTTGGAATGATGCTATTTAGTGGGTATAAATTTCAGGTCCCAAATTTAGATGTTCATCAAGTGTAGCATTTCACATTCTTCTAATCACACTTTATGTCCCACTATTATTCTAAGTTACTTTCCTCACATTCTCAGCCTCATTACTCTTCATTTTCCCTTATCCTACTGAGACCATCTCGTCTAACGTGCATCCTATTTAATTTTCTTCAAGTAAAAAACTAAGGGAAAGTAGAGGGAGGGACATGGGCAATATTGTCTGCATAGGTCCTTTGGGAGAAGGCTGAAAACAAAGTTCAGCCCAAAAGATATTCTAAGGAAATTGCAGCAAAAATATAACCTTGAGTATTGAAGTGGAATTACAAGAAAAAATAAAGGCTGATTAAGAGTGGCAGGAAGAAATATAAATGTTTTGACAAAGAACAAATGATAGAACCATGAAAAAATGCAAAACAGAGTGAGGTTACATTCAGTCAAACGGTATAGTTAATTTCAAAATATTTAATAACTAAGAGTAAAAAAATCCATTAAAGTTGATATATAAGTTGAAGAATGCAAAGAATGATAACACTATTAAGTAAAATTAGGTAATGAGGGGGAGGTGATAAAAGTTAATTTTACCTTTGCTTGTAGGAGGGAATAAATAACAATGACCTATTAAAGGGATACTAAGAAGTCTTTAAAAATACAATGGTCACCACTAAAAATAAGCTATGCATCTGTATGTGCACACAAAACAATGTAAGTAGAAAACTGTAAAACTATAAAATATTGTAAATGATGAAATATGACAGAAATAAAGCCAATGAAATGTGACTTCAATAAATGTAATAGGGTTGAATTAATAAGTTCAATAAAGAATTGTTCTATTGTATCACAAAGCAAGCAACAACTATGGTATATACAGATGTCACAAGAAAGAAAGTTATCTCAAAATGCTAAAATACATTTGGGGCAGTTGCATACAAGGAAAATGGGGTAAAAAAAGCAGATTTTTTTTTCTATCAGACAACGTAGAATTATGCCTAAAATTAATTCAATAAGATAATAATTATGCCAAAGATAAAATTTATAATTCAGATATAGTATTAGTATTTTTATACTAAGAAATCAATGATAATTTTTATAAAGGAGAAATTATAAGAGATAAAAGAAAAAGTATACAGAGCATTAATATTAGGAAGTTTGAGTCTTTTGTGTTCCAATGCATATCAAGTAAACAGAAATTTGGGGCTTTTAGATTTATACAACTAAATTGATATGGTAAATCTGAAGGATTTATATTTAACATTTTACCTTAGTAATAGAAAGTGTATCTTCTTTTTACCTGCCTGTAAAATACACACCAAAAGGGATCAAATATAAAGGACACAAAGCAAACTAATAAATTCCAAATAAGTAAAAAATAGAATATTCTTGGATCACAATGTAAGAAAAATAGAAATTAGACTTTTAAAAGTCAGAGAAAATAATTCTCTTCTCTATAGGTCTTAAAACTATATCTTAAGAAATTGTTGATTTGAGGGAGGCTCAAGTCAATAATATTTGCATAGCAACACAAATAAAAGTAAAGATAAAATTGTACTCATGGAAACATTCATAATATTAAACTTTTTTATGTATTACTTATGTGAAGCTAAACTATTCATATGCATGTAAACTAAGCATATATTTTTTAAAAACTTTAAAACAAAATAAACTGAAGGAATTAGAAATTTTAAAATATTTGTTTCTTTTAAAGTCAGTTAAATATTTGAATTGCTAGCTAATCTAGTCAAACAAAAAATAAAGAAATGAATAGATGTACAATATGAGAAGTAAATAATGGGAACAGATACTAGAAACAGAATTTCTTTTATTTTTTGTAGTTTGGCCACCTCTGGTGTATGGGGCCAGTGCCCTACTCCTTTGAGTCTCAGGCGCCACCCATAAACAGATAATTTTTAAAGTCATAAAAGATTACTTTGCACAGTTATGTGAAACATATCTTGAATGATGTGTTAAATCATACTAATGATTGAGAAATTGGGTAATTTTTGAGAAAAATGTAATTTACTAAAACAGGTTGAAATTTAGTCAGTTTAAAGGTATAATTTCTACAGAATTAAAAAGCAGAGATAGTTGCAAAAGAGCTGAATCACTCTCCTTCAAAGAACTAAGTTTTCGTGCTTTCTCGGGCACATCTACAAAACTATTAAAGAACAGATTTTGATGTTTTCTAAGCTTTTCCAGAGCATGGGAAAGTGACTTCAAATTGTTTTTATAAAGCAAATACAATCTTGCTATTAAAAATTCTAAAATAAATAAACTATAGACAAATTGTAATTAAATATTGGCATATAGAATCCAACATAACATTATATAATAACAGACAATGTAGGCTTTTTTAGAAATGCAAAGATGTTTCAAAACTGGAATATTTACTAATGTAATTTTTATATTTCATGCAGCAAAATAGAAATATTATATAATTTTCTCCACATTAACTTAAAATACATTTAACAAAGGGCTTCAATATTCACTCCAGAGGTAAAAGTACACTTAAAATATTAATAATTATTTCTTTATATGCATTTATTAATATAATTTTATATTATATTAATGCATATTAGTGTACATGTGTTATGTATGTTAGTGTATACATGTGTGCATATACATACATATATAACACATATGTATACATACACATATATATTTAAAACATACAGTAAATAGGAAAATATAGGAGATTTAGTCACTGGTCAGATTGTACTGCTAGCATTAGTTAATGCATTAAAGCAGAAAAATAAAGTTTTAAAACTTGAAAACAGAGGTGAAACTACCACTATTTTATGTTCTATAAATATATAACTTACTAAAAAACTTTAAATTTTATGTATACCCCCAAACAGAAGATACAAGGGAAGGAATTATTTACTATGGTAATCCAATCCAAAAAGTCCAAAATATCTAGGAATGAGTTTCATAAGAAATAGATAAGACTTGTTTCCAAAAATCTATAAAGCATTCCTGTTAGAGATGATGATAGACCCAATCATTAGAAAGCGGTAACATGACACAAGGAAAAATGGCATCTTCAAAAGGCATATTCTTTTCGTGGAGAGAAAGTGTTGGGGAAATCCCCCAGAGTATATGATTTGGCAAAATATTTTTGTGTGAAACCTTCACAGGACAGGCAACAAAAGCAATAATAGACAATGGGATTATGACAAGTTAAAAAGCTGGAAAGCTCTTGCACAGCAGAAGAAACCATCAGCAAAATGAATTGACAAACTATAAAATGGGAGAAAATATCTGCAAACTATTCATCCAAGAAGAATTAGTAATCAGAATATGTAAACAGTCCAATGTAACCAATAACAACAACAAAAAAAACAACTTCAATTTAAAAATGGCCAAAAGATCTGAATAGATATTTCTCAAAAGAAGACATATAAATAGCCAAACGGTAAATGAAAAAAATGTGCAAATCATTTCACTCCAATTAAAATGGCTTTTTCAAACAAACACAGAGTAACAGATGCTGGTGAGGATGTGGAGAAAGGGCTACCCTTGGACAGGGATGGAGAGAATGTAATCTAGTATAGCTACCGTGGAAAAAAGTATGAATATTCTGCAAAAACTTTAAATAGAACTATTATTTGATCCCTCAATTCTACTACTGGGTATATTATATCCAAAGGAAAGGAAATTAATATATTGAAGTGATGTCTGTATTCCCCCACTTATTGCAACTCGATTCACAATAGCTAAGACATGGAAGAATAGTAAGTGCCCATCTGGAGATGAATGGATAAAACACGACACACACACTGGAATATTACTCAGCCATAAAAAGCATGAAATCCTACCATTTACACCAACACGGATGGAACTGAGTGTAATTATGGTAAGTGCATGTTCTCATGTACACGCGAGAACCCAAAAGAAGATCTCATGAGGTTAGAGAGTGAATAGATAGTTTTGGTGTTTACCAAAGTCTAGAGGAGAGGAGAGAAGAGGGGCTCTGAAGAGAGGTTGATTAATGAGTGAAAATATACGCTTAGATAGAAGTAAGACCTAGTGTTTGATGGAGTAGTAGGGTGACTTTAGTTAAAATCGATCCATTTCACGTTCCAAAATAGCAAAATGAGAACAATTCAAATGTTCTTAGCATAAAGAAAAGCAAATAAAAATCTAGAACAAAATCTCCAATTTGCTTCACAAACTAATCTGCTTAAACAGTCAAGGAGCAGGCAACAATTGTCTAGAAGCAAGTCTGGAGAGGGCCAGGAGCCAAGGTGAAGCTCCTTTCATGGCGTTTCTTCTTGTTGCCACCTTTGACATCCTTCTGCCCCAGGTTGCAGAGCCCCACTCGTTAGCACCCCGTAAAGTAATTCCAGAAAGCCACCGGACATCTGAGAAGGTTTCCTTCTGTTCTATCTAGTGGGCTGAGAAAGTTACCAGTCTCTATCTATACCCCACTCTCCTTCCCAAGTTGTTCAGAGATGATTGGGGAAAGGCAGCCCAGGTTAGTTAACCAGGAATCTGCGTTAACATCCTCTATAAATAGGCAGGGATTTAATTTTAGTGGTCCCTGGGCTCCCTCTCACCCTGGAGCTGTGTGCAAGGCCCCAGGGCATGCAGGCCCCTGCCCAGGATCATCAGCGTGCTGCATTTGCTTTCTCTGGATAACACTAGGAACATTCCAGTCTTTGGTGGCCCTGAACCAATGTCTCACCCTCTAGTGTACTAACTGCTATGGCTTTAAATTAAATCACCTTGGCCCTTTGCACATGCTGATCTCAAAAGGGGACTGACAGATCTATATTTTTTTAAAGAAATTAAGGTCTCACTCTTTCATCCAGGCAGGCTGTAGCTCAGTGGCACAATCATAGCCCAAGGCAGCTTCAGACACCTGGGCTCATGGGATCCTCCCATCTCAGAGAAGCAGCTATTTTTCTCACCTTGCCCCACCCCACCTCGCCTCGCTTCCTTGTTTTCCCCCCTCCTTCCCCTTCCCCTTCCCTTTTCTTTTCTCTTAATTCTTACTTTTTAAAGAGGGGTGGGGGCATCTCAATATGTCACCCGTGCTGGGCTGGAACACAGTCTGAAGCCTTTCTCCTGTCTCAGCTTCCCTGCTA
This sequence comes from Otolemur garnettii, assembly GCF_000181295.1. NCBI lineage: Eukaryota > Metazoa > Chordata > Mammalia > Primates > Galagidae > Otolemur > Otolemur garnettii. The sequence continues at coordinate 4,617,234 of NW_003852502.1, read as the reverse complement.
GCTGGGATTACCAGTAGGAGCCACCAGGCCAGACCCTGACTTTTGAGGCTGGACGACTCTCACCGCTCCACCTGTCTGCTTCTTGGCCCTTGTCTTCCTTTGTGACAATTATGGCATAATCCATGCAGGGGCTCAAGCTTTAGGAAAATGAAACCCAGAAATGAAAATATTTGAAGCAACGTCTGGTTTGCTAACAGCAACATTTCTAAGGCAATGAGGTTTAAGTCTTAGAACATAGGGTGGGGGGAGTAAACACACAAAATGAAAATATTATGATTCTTTTTTGAGACAGTTTCATCCAGTCACCATGGGGTAGTCATTGCTCACAGCAACTACAACCTCTTGGTCTCAAGCTGTCCTTTTGTCTCAGCCTCCCAAGTAGCTGGGACTAACAGGCGCCCTCCACAACACTGCTATTTTTTAGCAGATGGGTCTCCCTCTCGCTCAGGCTGGTCTGGAACTCTACACCTCAGGCAATCTGCCCGACTTGCCCTCCCAGAGTGCCAGGATTACAGGCGTGAGCCACCAGGTCTGCCCTAACAATATTAATATTGTTATATATCCCCGGTATAGATGCCTGAAACTTGGAGAAATGAGTTAAAATCATGCTCAACTGAATTTTTTAGCACCTATTTTCTTCTAGACTTTCAGTCTGGTACTTTCAAATCTTACCCATTTCAAATGTTTCTTTATTCTCCTTATTAAAATCTTTGGTTATTAGCAAGAAATCTGAAATAGTATGATGGGGTGGTGTAAAATGCATTATTAAGGTCATATTGGTCAAATTTAAATTCAGCATCTTATTGTAATTTTAGGCTCACATAAATGAATATAAAATATAAAACATGTAATTTGCTGATTTAAAAACTAGAGGTAGGTCAATTTACTAATTTTCATAAAATTTAGCTGCAAGAATGTGCTGCCACATTCAAGGAAAGGTCACGGGGAAGGCTGGAAAAGCAACTTAAATGGATGCAGCGCTCTCTCTTCTCTGCGTACATCTTCCTTCTTCATTTACTGAGCTTCTCACTGTACTCTGACAGAATTAAACAAAGACTTTATGAGAAAAAGACAGAGTTGCTAAAAACGTTCAAATCCTATGGTCTGTAAAATAATTTTAATTGGTTATATTTATATCACCCACCTTTGATGTCTAGTAAAGATTTACTTTTAACATAGATCTGCATTTTTATAGCTTCTATTCTGGAGAATGTGGGAAAACCAGGATTCAGATAGTAACCATGAAAAGTTAGAAGAAGTTAAAGGTTGGAGAAGCAAAGTTAATGAAAATGTAAGTCTAATCCAGAAAAAACAATTTCCAAATTTCTATGTTGGGACTCAAATTATCCAATTTAACTGTCAACTGTAGTCAATTAATGTGACTGCCAAATCCATAGCTTTTGTATTCATATGCCAACCAGTCTAGAGTGAACTAATAAATAAAGCAATGTCATATCACATCCCTATGGAATGTCATATCATCGTTATTCATAAAGGTGATCCTTTTACCACTCAAGTCAGATCATGTCACTCTTCTGCATAAATCTCCTGAATGACTCTGCATCTTAAAGTAAAGTCCAAGTCCTTAGAATAATCTCTCATGTTGTACACAGTCATAACCCTCCTTATCTTACGTCCTCTCGGACTTCATATTTTGCTTGCTTTGGAAAACCAGGTAGGTCTATGCCAGACACACTTCTACCTCAGGGCCTCGGGCACATTCTGATTCCTCCGCCTATAACTCCCGCCAACACGCCCCGTCCTCCTGATGTGTGCACTTCCCCCTAAAGGTGTCACCTCTTAGGTGGCCTATTTTACTTACTCGGTTATTCCTCTTCTTCCCCGACTGGGGTGCCTTTTCCAGGAGGGCAAAGATTGGTATCTGTTTTCATTACTGCTATATATTAATGCCAAGGATAGTCCTAACATATAATAGTAACTCAATCAGATGTATTTCAAAGAATGAATAAAAAATAAATAAAGATCTCTATTTCTACCATCTTGGTAAATTAAATGTCCTGAAAATCCTCTTAAGACAGAAATTAGATATAGCACAGCAAACATTTGTTTCAATATGTAGTTGAACTCAAAAGAAAGTAAGGGATATCTTCAGGGGCCAGAATCGTACCTGGAGCTATATATCAAGGAATAGCATTCTCCTTTTAACGTAATCAGGAACCTTAGGGTTTTGTTGTTTTTGTTTTTGTTTTGTTTTGTTTTGTTTGCAGTTTTGGGCTGGAGGCTGGGTTTGAACCCACCACCTCCAGCATATGGGGCCGGTGCCTTACTCCTTTGAGCCACAGGCGTCTCCTGAGAACCTTAGGTTTTAATTCTTTGTGATATAAGAAATAAGAATTGAGAACAGGGAAGCTGGAGATTCCAAATAGTGAAAATGCTGACTAAATTTACCTCCTGGGAAACAGACTTTGTTAGATTTTTGGTTTTGTTTTTGTTTTAAATTCTCCAAGCCCAGGTAGAGGTGAACAAAACAAAAAAGTAGTTTTACCTTGCTAATAGGTAAACATGGATCTAATGTTTGATTTCCACCTGTGCGACCTTGGAAACCCAAATTGAATTTTAACCCAGTCCCAAATGAATGACATCTCTGCCACATGTGGACACTGAGCACAGAGTAAACAGAAATCCTAAGGAAGGGAAATAGAGATTTGTGCTCAGACACAACATAATAAAACTTCAGGACAGAAAAGCAAAGAGATCATTTTGAAGCACAGTTAGAAAAAAAGGAAATAAAGTTAAGGGGGCATCATATGACGTAAAGACAAATATAGAAGCTAGAAGATGGGATAATAATATCTAAGCCTGAAAGAATACAAATATCACCATATAATTATATGTCATCAGCCAACTCTTAACAAGAAAGAGGGAGAATCAGAACTGAGAGCATTTATTGTTAATATGTCTTCAATAAAAATTCTAACACATTTATGTTACATGAATTAAACTAGATTTAGAAAGAATAAAAAAAAGAATAATATTAGTCAATCTGTAAAACAATTTAAGCAGACTTTGAAAGTAAAAAAATGATGATAATAATGATGCCATTTATGATTAAACCATAAGACAAGATTAATTTTCAAGGGCAGCCCTGTGGCTCAAAGGAGTAGGGCGCCGGCCCTATATACTGGAGGTGGTGGGTTCAAACCCGGTGCCAGTCAAAAACAAACAAACAAACAAACAAACAAACAAACAAAAAAAGAATAAAATTCCAGAATCCAGTAGATGCAAAAATGGGTGTTGTTCTCAAGATTAAAATATTTAAGATCCTCATATTGCTTGGGAAAACAGCAGCAATAATGCTACATCATAGGCTTCTATCGCAACTATGAATATAGATAAATTCCAAAAGGATAGAAAAAATAAATCAGAAGAGTGGGCAAAAGAAATGAGAAAAAATAGGCCAATCAATAATAAGGCAGGAAAAAATGGTATAAACACGATACAGGAAATGGAATATCACCAAAAAGGCAAAAACATACAAAAATGATTTCAAATTCATCAATCAATAAATGCTAATTTCATTATCTTTATTATATGAATAAATTAGAGATTTTTGTACAGGATTAAAGACTCAACATTCATCAAAAAGTACTAAAGAGTACCTAAAATATATAAAAGAGACAAACCAAATTTATTGAAAAATATTAACAGTAAAATTGTGGGAGATGATATAACAGACAAATTCTAACCAAAATCTTCCAACATGTGAGGCAAGATGAACCCTAAGTAATTCCTATAATTACTATATAGGAATAAGAATGCCATTGGGTAGTGACAAAACTTAAAAATAACCCAAAAGATAGGACAACTCAAAATTTATGTGCATTAAGTAACACAGGCACTCTTTCCTACTAATTAGTTGCAAGGATGTTTGTGTAAATCCATAGTAGAATTTGAAATTTTAACACAACATGCTCACTCATCAATTATCCAAACAAACAGAAAACACAAAACAGTATATAGTTTATAGCTCATTGAATGAGCATACACTATATAGAACAAACACCTAACTATTAGAAAATATATTTACGGATCATTAATGAAAATTCACCAATATGTAAGGTACAAAGGTGACATGACATCTTTTATTGCAATCATGCAGAATGCTTGCTCTGATCCCAGTTCAATTAAGAGATCAATAATTAAAAACTACATGAATATTTTAAGACTTTCTCAAATAACTAACAAGTTGAATAATAAGTTATAATAGTTATAGAAATATCGCATGTCTAACCTTATATGACATTGCTTCAAATGAAATGTATAGAATAAACACACTATAAAGATATATATAACTGGCCAGGCACAGTGGCTCACACCTGTAATCCTAGCACTCTGGGAGGCCAAGAAAGGATCCCTTGAGTTCAGGACTTTGAGACAAGCCTAAGCAAGAGAGAGACCCCATCACTATTAAAAATAGAAACACTTCCAGGATGTTGTGGCTGGTGCCTGTAGTCCCAGCTACTAGGGAGACTGAGGGCAGGAGTTTGAGGTTGCAGAGAGCTATGACACCAGGGCACCTGCCAAGGGCAAGGAAGTGAGACTCTGTCTCAAAAAATATATATATATGCAACTATTATGTAACCATAATTATTTAAAAAAAAAGAATATTAGAAAAAAGTGCTTCAAACTTTAAAGAATCAGTGTCTATCTTAAGACAAATGTAATAGTAATAAAATTAATAAAAAATAAAGGCAAAGTAACAAAAATACTAGACTTGAGAATAAATTAATATGAAAAACTACACGCAAGGTGAACAGCCATGCTGAATACTTGTTCTAAAAATCATTCATAATATCAAAAAATGCATTTTTATGAATCCAGAAATAGGAGAGAAAAGTAATGAAAAGATATGTAACCAAAGAAACAGAAGAACAGTTTTAAAATCAGAGATACTATGAATAACTTTATGGCACTTAATTTGAAAACTTACATGACATGGGCAATTTTCTAGAAAAATACAACGTAAGAAATAGAAAATCAAAACAGATCTTAGGTTTAGCTAAGAAGTTGATAGATCCATGCTTTTTTAAATCTCGTTCTCCCTCAATTTCGAACTCCTGGTTATTTCCTGCATCCACGCAAGCCTCCTTTCCTTTCTTTTTCCTTCCTTCTTTCTTTTCCATCTTTTCTTTCCTTTCCTTCCATCCTTTTTATTTTAGTGCATATTCTCTTGGGAACCACGGGATTTGATCTCCTTTCTGAGAAAATGTTGTCTTTCTTCTCAATTTTTTCCATAATTTCAATTAACTCTTTCTGTTTTCATTTTCAAATTTATTATTCAAGATAACTTTCATAATTGTTGCTTAAATTCTACTTTAAAGTTTAATCAGATTGGAGTGTTGGCTTATAATTTTCTTCTGCTTCACAGTCTAACGTTTTATTGTGGGAAGCTGGGGAGAATGTGTCATCAGGTAGTAAGTATTAAATTTTGTTTTCTGATATTTTTTGTGATAATGTGCATAGATTTATTCACTTTCACCTTTCTAGTTTCATGGATTTTAAATGGCTCAGGTTTCTATTCAATTATATCCTCTTCTGTCGGTGTAACAGAGTTAATATTCTTTGGTGGATTGTTTTCTATTTGACCTGCAAAGGGATTCTGTGGTATGTGAGGTTTGTCTTGCAGGACTCCAAATGCATAATAGATTTTTATTATAACTATCTACGTGATGATACAATACTTCAAAGTTAGTAGGGAAAATCTGTGGTATTCTCTGATCAAAGACATTCCAGACAGGGTAGAATGATGGTTACCTGAGGCTGCAAAGGGCAGAAGATTTTTAATTTGATCCTGTCCCACTCATTTATTTTTGACTGAAACTGGACCTGCACCTCTCACCATTTACAAAGATTATCTCTCACTAGATAAAAGATTTAAATTTAAGGCATGGAACAATAAAAATTCTAAAAGAAAGTGTGGGAAACATTCTTAACAACATTGGCCTGGGAAAAATTGTTTGAATAACCTGATTTGATTAATTCACTTTGCATGCCTCTATCAAGACATCATATATACCATATAAATACATATAATTATTATGTAACCATAAATAAAATAAACAAAATTACATTCAAAATTAAGTGTACCTCAAAATTCCTTGGATAAACTTAGAATTCACATTTACATTAGAGTTAATTAATAGTTTATTAATGAGAAGTAGTTATACAACAGATTGTGAGAAACATAACTAAAATGTAGTAATTTAAATTTTGAAGCAATACAAAAATGTTAACATAAATGCAGTAAATTTTGCTTCATAAAATTCTTGAGAGAAAGGACTTTATATTATATGTCATTGAATTCTTCATGTCACTATACTCAAAGCATCATAAGATAGGTAATTAACATTCTTTTCCTTATGAGTGAGATTGAGAATCATTTTTTATGTATTCACAGTAATTTTCACTTCTTTTTGGAAAGTCTTTTCTAATATTTTATTTTTCTGTTGAGGTGTATGTTTTTTTTTCTTATTATTAATTTATACAAGTAATCATGGATACAAAAGTAAGGAATAATAGTCTGTCGTATATTTATATATATTTTCCCCAGTTTCTCATTCTTTAAAGAAATTGTGTATTTTTCTGTCATACTGATCAAAAGCTTTTCTCCTTAAGAACTTGGATTAGTCATTCTCTATGATATTTATGCTTATGTTTTGTTTAAGACCATCTTCCTTATTCTTAGATTATACTGAATTCATTCATGTGTTTCTTCACTTTTCTGGTTTTATTTCAACCTCTTTATGCATATGATCCAGGTTTAGAGTCTGTTGATTCTAATATAAAGAATAAATGGTGGGGGGAACAAGATGCTGACCATAAGGATCACTCAGCTGAGCTCTCCTAGTACAACGGGGGGAAAAGAGAAAGCCCAGTCATACCTGGCATGGAAATTTTGCCAGAAGTCATAACTCAGGGAGAATAGGGAGGTGGTGATGAGCTGGATACAGCATGTAATCTAGAGTGGTAGAAATTTTGACTCATTAGGCAAGTTGTTGCCAGCTGCGGGATCGGATTGCCCCCCTCCCCCACCATGGAGGTCTGCAATGAGAGGAAGTCTTTCCAAAGTTTTTGGTTTGGGGGGAAGATAAGTGTTGAATGGAAAGCTTAGAAGAGAGGGTGGACTCAGACAGTACACAGCAACCAGATTTGAATACCAGTTGGGATGGATTTGCCATCAGATTGGTGGCTGGCAAGGCAGCCATACAGAGAAGGTCTCAGTGGCCAGTAGGCTGCCACTGTGGGACAGTCATGAGAAGGTCTTAGCAGGGACCTAAAGCACAGCTGTCTTAATTCCACCTGCTGGGACCAGAACTCTACTCCTGGCACTGGCTGAGGGACACCACACCCCATGAGAACTGGAGTCAGGGGGCACTGTGAGACCTTCCCCTGAAGGATTTTGGAGAGTTTTAAGATCCCAAGCCAGTAGGGTGTGAATGCTGAGGAAACAATCATGTGATCATCTAAGGCAACTAAATTAGGAATTAGGACCACAGAGGATTCAGGCTGTGCTATCTTCTTAAAAAACTATAGTGCCATGAGTATCCTAGAGACATATAGCAGCATATAGATTCCTACTAAAGTTGGTCCCTTCAACCATATCTATACACACACACACATATACACATATATACATATATAATTTCTTTTAGTAATTTTTCTATTTTTTTAAACATGTTTTTCTTCTTTTCTATGTTGCTGAGGTTACTGCTACTTTTGGCTATTTGTTTTTTGGCTTTTTTATTTTGTTTTGTTTGGTTTGTTTTTGCTAATTTATTTGATTGGTTCCCTTCTTAATTTGCATTTTTACTTTCATCAAGTGCAAGGACAACTGTAATTTTGGTCCTGCCAGAGGAAGAGTTTGGCTTTGTTCAGGCTGGTAAGGAGGTCCTGATTTGAGGAACCCTCAGAGCCCCATCCCTCAAAATTCATGAATTATAAGCATGGCCTTAACATCATGCCAATCAATACCATTTCTTCTATCACTCTCATTCTCTCTTCCTGTCCTCATTCTCTCTGGTTCTTCAATTCTTTTCTTTCGTACCTTTCTCTCTTTTCTTTCCTTTCTTTTTATTTTATTTATTTATTATTTTGAGACAGAATCTCACTTGTCACCCTCGGTAGAGTGCCCTGGTGTCACAACTCACAGCAAACTCAAACTCTTGGGCTCAAGCAATTCTCTTGCCTCTGTCTCCAGAGTAGCTGGAACTATAGGCATCTGCCACAATGTGCCATGGTACTTTTAGAGATGGGATCTCACTCTGGCTCAGTCTGGTCTTGAACCTATAAGCTTACCCACCTTGGCCTCCCAGAGTGCTAGGATTACAAGTATGAGCCACCCTGGCCTTCTTTTTTCTTTTTCTTTTCTTTATCTCTTTCCTATCTTTTCTTCTTTTTTTCTTTTCCTTTTGTTTCTCCCTGCTTGTGCTTTACCCTTATCTTCCTTTTGGCCTTATACAAAGGGGTCACTAAAAGACCTAAGATCTGAGACAAGGTAATTTGAGCAAAGGAGGAAACAAGAAGGAAAAAGGAGGGCAAGGAAGTGGAGAAGAAAGAACACATGAGGGGAACCAACAGAAAAATTTGCACAACATGAAAAAACAAATGGAGCAACTCCCCCAAGGGATCATAAAGCAATTACCACAGAAGACTCCACCAATATAGAATTAATTGAATTGACAGAAAGAGAAGTTAAAATATGCATGATAAAGACAATAATAGGAATGGAAGAGAAAATGGGAAGATAGAACCAAAAGTCAGATGAGCAATATGTAGAATATAGAAAGGATGTGGCAGAGCTTAAGGAAATTAAAGAGACAATCAGAGAATGTAAGATGCAATGGAAAGTTTCAAAAATAGATTAGATGGTGGAGAAGAATGAACCTCAGAGCTAGAGGATAAAGTTTTTGAGTTAACCCAGGTAGTCAAAGAGGCAGAAAAGAAGAGAGAGAAAGCAGAACAGTCACTTAGAGAACTATCAGACTTCATGAAACATTCAAACATATGAAAAATAGGGATTTCTGAAGGGGAAGAAGATTGTCCTAGAGGAAAGGAAGCCCTACTGGAGACTATCATAAAGGAAAACTTCCCAAGTTTTACTAAAGATCCTGAAACACTCCTTTCAGATGGATATTGAACCCAGGTCATCTCAACTCAAATAGAGTTTGCCAAGACATATTATAATAAACCTATCTATGGTGAAAACAAAAGAAAAAATCCTGTAAGCAGGCAGAAGTAAGTGCCAACTGACCTATAGAGGCAGAGCAGTTAGGATAACAGCAGACTTTTCAACTCAAATGTTCCAAGCCAGAAGAGCATGGCCATCCACTTTCAGTATTCTTAAACAAAACAATTTTCAGCCCAGAATTCTCTTTCCTGCTAAACTAAGTTTCAAAAATGATGGAGAAATCAAATCTTTTGCAGATATACAGACCTGGAGGAAATTTGCCACAACAAGACCTGCTGTACAGGAGATACTTAGACCTATTCTCAATACTGACCATAACAATAGAGCACCAATAAAGTAAACACCCAGAAGCTAAAGACCAAAACATAGCTTCCACAATGCACAAAGAATAAAACTACATAATGGACTTTCACAAAATAAGATGAATAGAACTCTACCACGCTTATCAATTTTCTCAATAAATGTCAATGGATTGAATTCCCCAAAAAAGAGGCACAGGCTTGATGATTGGGTAAAAAAGCACAAGCCATCTATATACTGCCTCCAGGAAACACACCTAGCCTTGAAGAACAAATCAAGACTCAGGGTTAAGGGATGGAAAACAGTATCTTAAGCAAATGGAAATCAGAAGAAAGGAGGGCTTGCAATCTTATTTTCAGATACAAGCAGATTTAAAGCAACTAAAGAATGAAAGACATAGATGGACACTTTATACTGGTCAAAGGAACAATAGAACAAGAAGACATTTCAGTTTAAAATATTTATGCATGTAACTTAAGTGCTCCCCGAATTATGAAACAGACCTTAATGGGTTGAGCAATATTATATCCCATAATACCATAATAGCCAGGTACTGTAACACCCCTCTGATAGAACTAGACAGATCCTCTAAACAGAAACTAAACTAACATACAAAGGACTCAAATGTGACCCTAGAATAAATGGGATTAATAGACATATACAGAATAAACCATCCCAAAGCTAAAGAATATAATTTTTCTCATCAGCCCATGGTACATACTCCAAAATAGACCACATCCTATGATACAAATCAAACCCCAGCAAAATTAAAATAATAGAAATTGTACCTGTGTCTTCTCAGACCACAAGGCAATAAAGGTGGAATACAACTCCAACAAAAAATGGTCATCCTTACACAAAGGCATGGAAAGTAAATAACTTTATGCTGAATAATAGTTGTGCTCAAGAAGAGATAAGAGAGGAAATTGTTAAATTTCTCAAACATAACAACAATGAAGATACAAATTACCAAAACTTGTAAGATTCAGCAAAAGCAGTCTTGATGGAAGGCTCTTACATTTGCATTTGATGCTTACATTTGAAAACCAGAAAGAGGCACATCATCAAACTCATGAATCATCTTAGGGAATTGGAAAAATGAGAAAAATTTAATCCCAAACCCAGCAAAAGAATAGAAATAACTAAAAATAAATAAGAGAATAATAAAATTGAAAATAAATAATCATTCAAAAAATATGAAACAAAAACTAGGCTTTAAAAAAATTAGTAAAAACAAAGCATTAGCCAGATCAACTGGAAACAAAAAAGTAAAATCTCAAATACCCTCAATCAGAAACAATAGAGAAGAAATAACAGATGCCTCAGAGAAACAAGAGATCATCTCTGAGTACTACAAGCAACTCTATGTCTAGAAATTTGACAATGAGGAAAAAATAGGTCAATAATACCTGGAATCACACCCTAGATAAACTTGGTTAAGTCCTTAGACTTAATCAAGAAGAAATAGATGTCTGCAACAGACTGATTTCAAGAATTGAGATTACAGAAACAATAAAAAATCTCCCAACAAAAAAATGACCTGGTCCAGATGGCTTCACAGTAGAGTTCTATCAAACCATGAAAAAAGAGATTATAACGTTTTAAAGCAATAACTGAGAAAATGACATGAAGGCTGTGTTGAGCAGTTTGATGGAAGTATCTCAGATTGCATGTGAAAACCCCACACTGTACCCCAGAAGTGCATTAATGTACATAGTTACCATTCAATAAAAAAAAAAAAAGAAAAGAAAAAAATAAAAATAAAAATAAAAAAAAAGAAAAAAGAGATTATACCCATGTTGCAAAAATTATTCCAAAAAGTTGAAAAGGAAGGAATCTTCCCTAAAATGTTCTATAAGGGAAACATCACCGTGATACCAAACCCAGGAAAAGACCCAACTAAAAAGAACTTCAGATCAATTTCACTAATGAATATAGATGCAAAAATTCTCAAAAAAATCCTAGCCAATAGATAACAGCTACACATTAAAAAAATCATTTATCACAATCAAGTAGGGTTCATCCCAGGGATGCAAGGCTGGTTTAACATATGCAAGTCCATAAACATTCTTCACTGTATCAACAGAAGCAAAAACAAAGACCACATGATTCTCTCAACAGATGCATAAAAAGCATTTGATAACATTCAGCATCCTTTTCTAACTAGAACACTTATGAATATAAGAATAGTTGGCACATTTCTAAACAGATCAAAGCCATCTATGCCAAACCCACAGCTAACATTATACCAAATGGAGTAAAACTGAAAGCTTTTCTACTTAGAACTAGAACCAGACAAGGTTGTCCTCTATCACCACTACTACTCAACATAGTGCTGGAAGTTCTATCCAATACAGTCAGGCAAGAAAAGGAAATAAAAGGCATCCAAATGGGAGCAGAAGAAGTGAAACTCTCCCTCTTTGCTGACAATATGATCTTATACTTAGAGAACACCAAAGATTCAACCATCAGACTCCTGGCAGTGATCAAAAATAAAGCAATGTCTCAGGATACAAAATCAATGTCCATAGATCATTAGCCTTTGTATATACCAATAACAGCCAAAATGAGAAGCTAATCAAGGACATGATTTCCTTTATAGTAACTAAAAAAAAAAAAATGAAATACCTAGAATATACCTATGAAAAGAGGTGAAAGACCTCTACAAAGAAAATTACAAAGTCCTAAGAAAAGAAATAGTAGAGGATATTAACAAATGGAAGAACATACCATATTCATGGTTGGGAAGAATCAACATTGTCAAAATGTCTATACTTCCCAAAGCAATCTACAGATTTAATGTAATACCCATTCAAATACCATTATCATACTTTCAAGATTTAGAAAAAATAATTCTTCATTTTGTATGGAAACACAATAAACCCCAAATAGCTCAGACAATTCTTAGTAACAAAGACAAAGCTGGGGGCATCAGCCTACCAGACTTTAGACTGTACTACAAGGCCATAGCCATCAAAATGGCATGGTATTGGCACAAAAATAGAGACATAGACATTGGAACCAAGTTGAAAACTATGAGATGAAGCTAACATCTTACAGCCACCTGATCTCTGATAAACCAAACATGAACATACAGTGAGGAAAGGATGCAATATTCAATAAACGGTGTTGGGAGAACTGGATGGCAACATGTAAAAGACTGAAACTGGGCCAGCAACCTCTCACCACTTACAAAAATTGATCCAAGATGGATAAAAGATTTAAACCTAAGGCACAAAACAATAAAAATCCTTTAAGAAAGTGTGGGGAGAATACTTGAAGATAGCAGCTTGGGGAAAGGTTTGTTGAAGACTTCTGTTGCAATTGAAACAACAAAAACAAACAAATGGGACTTAATTAAACTGAAAAGCTTCTGTACAACTAAGAAACAACAACAAACACAAACAGACAACCTTTAGAACGGGAAAAGATATTTGCATATTATGAATCAGACAAAAGCTTAATAACTATGATCTAAGGAGAACTCAAATTAATCAACAAAAAAGATTCCCAAATCCCATATATTACTGGGTAAGAGACATCAATAGAACCTTCTCAAAAGAAGACAGACAAATGGCTAACAAACATATGAAAAAAATTCTAATCTCTAATCATCAGAGAAGTGTAAATCAAAACTACCCTGAGATATCACCTAACCCCAGTGAGAAGGGCCCACATCACAAAGTCTTAATCAAAGCTGCAGATGCCGGTAGTGGATGTGGAAAGAAGGGAACCCTTTCACACTGCTGGTGGGACTGCAAACTAATATAACCTTTTTGGAAGGAAATATGGAGAAGCCTCAAAGAACTCAAATTAGATCTCCCGTTTGATCCTGCAATCCCATTATTAGGCATCTACTCAGAAGAAAAAAATCCTTTTATCGTAAGGACATTTGCACTAGACTGTTTATTGCAGCTGAATTTATAATCACCAAATTATGGAACCACCATAAATGCCTACCAACCCAGGAATGGATTAACAATCTGTGATATATATATATATATACCATGGCATACTATTCAGCCACTAAAAAAGATGGAGACTGTACATCTTTTGTATTAGGCTGGAGGTAGAACACATTATTCTTAGTAAAGCATCACAAAGGTAGAGAAGCAGAATCCAACATACTCAATTCTGATATGAAGGCAGTAGATGATGTAATACAAGGGGTGGGGTAAGGGAGTGAGGGGGAGGGGGGCCTTGGTGTATGGCACACTTCTTGGGGGTGGACACAATTATAAGAGGGACTTTATCTAAGAAATGTAATCAATGTAAACTAATTCTTTGTAACCTAGTGAATCCCAAACAACAAAGAAAGAGGGGACAAAGTAGTGAGATCCAACTTGGCCTTGCTTTGCTGAACCATACTGGCTCCAGACTGTTGACCGGTTTCCCCAAATTGTTAACTTTAAAAAACATTTCATTCTCCCTATTTGCATTTCACTTTTAGCTAATTCCAATGTGCTTTGTCCCGATCATAGCCTTTTAAAATTCTATTTTAGTGATTTAGTTATTTTTATAGTAATAATTTTTTTAATTTTTATAGCTTCATTATTTGTTTCTGATTAGATTTTCTGTTAGCAGCCTAATATACATTCTATTTTTATCTATTTTTTATCTTATGTGACTGGACATGGAGCAACTAGACTTTCCAGCTTTTCTTCCAAGTAGAGTTTTGGGTCAGATTCTGCAAGTGAGTGCATTGGCACAGATTTGGAAAGCCAAAGAGAAATAATATTTTGTTCTGCCAGGATTGAAGAGGCAATCAAAGAAATTAATATTAGGGGTATAAGAAGATAGAAGAGGCAAAGAAGGATTCTTTTCTAGAGGGTTTAGATGAAGCATGTTATTGCCAATATAACACAAATTTTAGACCTCTCTTTCAGAATTTTGAGACAATAAATTTCTATTCCTTTTAAACCATCCAATTTATGGTAGTTTATCACAGCAGCCCTAGGAAACCAATATGCTCAGGGATCCTGATTTTCTTTCACATCAGCACTCTCTCTCTCTTCATTGTCTCCTAATCCATCACAAGTCTGGTCCCACATAAGACATGAAGATAAAGAGGGGGAAAGAAAGAACATAATGTTGGATCTAGTTGGGTTTGTTTGAGCAAAACATATGTTTCAAAGTCACTCTAACAGAAACATCCAATAAGAACACAGGGGAAGAGAGAGATGGACAAAGCAGGTCCATTCCCTAATGGCTCAGACCTAGATGACATAGAACTTTGTTCACATCCCATTGAAATACATCCATAACCAGCTCCACTTCTTCCTCTATGTTGAATTCAGGAAGTTTTGCTATCTGCATCACTTAATATTGGTCAAGAGAGGCACCTGTTTTTAAAAATATATATTATATACAATCCAGAGGTATTTATGTATCATTGCTACATATTTTATCAGTTTCTAACAACAAGAAGAACCTGTGGAAATTTTGTTTAGGATCACTTGGGCTAATTTAGAGAACTTGACATCTTTATAATATTGAATCTTCCCATTTAAGAACAAGGTATATATTTCCATTTATTAAAACCTTATTTTAGGGCAGCCCCTGTGGCCTAAAGGAGTAGGGCACCAGCCCCATATGCCGGAGGTGGCAGGTTCAAACCCAGCCCTGGCCACAAACTGCAAAAAAAAAAAAAAAAAAAACCCAAAAACTTATTTTAGATATCTTAATGATGTTTTCATATTATAAGCAGATAATGCATATTTCTTGCCTGTTTTATTCCTACATGTATTATTGTCAGTATTCTCTGATTATATCTATAACCATATCTTTAGGAATTATTTATATTTTTGTATTAGAAAATTATTGCTTGTTAGATATTAACATTATAATCAGATACCTTACTAAATTATTCATTATTTCTAATGGATATTGACTATTGCATAGTTTTTATACTGTATATAAAAATCCAGGTTCTACATAGTATAATGATTTACTTTACTTTCAATCTTTATAGGACTTCTTTCCCTTATGTGATTGCTTTAGATACTATTTCTAGAAAAAATGTTTAAATAAATGAGGTAAAAAAATGCTATTCTTTTTATTTTAATAACTAAGAATTGCTCCAATATTCACCATAAATCACAATGTTAGATTTATGCATGGATATATACTTAAATGCATGTATATTTATGCAAAAAGCCTCTACATAAATTAATATGTATAAACATTGTGTATTAATACATATTTATATACATATAAATCTATTTTAGTTTCTTATTGCTGCTGTAATAAATTACCACTAATTTAGTGGTTTAAAGCAACACAAATTGATTATTTTATAGTTCTTGAAGGTGAATTCTAATGTCAGGGTATCAACAGAGCTGCTCCAGTAGAGAATTCATTTCTTTGCATTTCATGTACTTGGTCCACAACTACTGCCTCAGATAGGTCTGATCTCTGTTTCTCTCATCATGTATTCTTTGCCTCTAATACTCCTGCCTTTCTGTCTATCTTAGGGAGCTTGCTATTTTATGGACTCACCTGGATAACCCAGGACAATCTCTTCATCTCAAGGTCCTTAATTTAATCCCATCTGTAAAGTTGCCTTTGCCAAGTAAGGTAACATAGCATCAGGTTTTAGGTATTAGAATGTTTTGACAAAATTATTAGAAGTAGAAATTAGTGAAAATACTGAGATAAAAATACCTTAAACAAATGAAAAATTTTAAGAAATACACCCTTTAAAGACTCTTAGATCAATAAAGGAGCTCCAATACCACTGGGGGATGATTATTATGTTTACCACAGCATATGAAATGAAAGTAACAACATGCTAACTGGTCTAGTGATTTGTGGGTATTGATTTTGAAAAATAACATTGTTATTATCTGCGAAAAATCCTCTATTTTTTTTCTTTTTTGACCTAATAATGAAGTTAATTATTCAAATAGATTCTAATACTTGATTTTCCTTGTATTCTGGGTGAGCAACATTGGACAGTGCTAATTATTTTTAGAACATGTTATTGATCATGTAGTTTAACATTTTGTCACATATATTCATTAGTGAAACTTAAGTAATTTTATTTTGTGTGTGTGTGTTATCTTTTTTAGTTTCGGTAAAAGTTTTGAGTGGTTCTTAAAAATATAAATTAAGAATAGTCTCTGCTTATTTTGTTTCTGGCAGCATTAAATTAGGATTAGAAGTTTATAACGTTGGAGATTGGAAAAAAATGAAAAAACTCTCCACCATTTACGAATAACCTGTCAGGGATGGGTGTGTGTGTGTATGTCTGGTGAGAAGAAATTCTCTTATAGAGTGTTTAGTTTTCTTTATAGTATTTACAGTCTCCCTAAAATTATTAATTTAATTCACATTTTCAGATAATTTGAGAACTTTGCAAACACATTTTTAAATTTTTTACTTTTAAAAGTTTTAAGCTTTTGAGAATACCTTCCCTATCTCTAGTTATTCTCTTATAACTCACAATTTTTCTTCTCAACATAATTTGTCCTTTTTGTCTTATATAAATTGGTAAGTGATTTCTCATATTTCATTTCTTGTGAATTATTTTATGGATCAATTGACCAACTTTGTTTTTCTTTTTACTGATTTTATTATTTTTCTCTTTGATTCTTAGTTTTTATATTATTTATCTTCTCTAACTTCTTGAGTGGAATTCTGTACTAAATTTATTTTTATATTTTGTACTTATCATTACATGTTTATGTAAATCTTAATAACAGATTTTTCTCTAATAATGTCTAGCACTATTCTGTATATTGGTATGTGTCACCTCTCCATCTCTGATTGAATTTGAGTTTCTTTACTAATCTAAGCTGCATAAGGAAGGTGATTTTTGTTAATTGCAGTTGTTGAGGGTATTTATATTTCTACATTTTCACTAACTTCTATTATCAACTAATTCTTTCAAGACATCTTCAATATTTATAATTTTAAATTTATTAAAGTTTTGTGCCCTGGTATACACTTTTTATATGTAATTTGAACACATGAAAAGAATTTCTTCTCTATAAAGTTAAAGAAATTATGTTATATTTGTTCAGATTTATTGATTATATATTTCAGGTTCTCTATATTTTAATATAATCTGTCTATTTTATCTGTCATAATAATATGAATAAAATCATTGTTATTAAGTACTGATATCTCTTCTCCATTCATATAATTTATACTACACGAATTTTGTTATTAATATTTTCTTATGTATTAATTATAGTAGTTCTCTTTGTAGAATCTTATTTTGGTTGACTACCTTTAATAATATGTACCTTTCACCTTACTTACAGAATGAATTACCTTTATCTAATATAATATCAATAGCATAACCATAGTATTTGGTTAATATACTTCAGCTTTTTCTGTATAAATCTTAGAGAAACTCTGTTTAGATGTATCTTTTGAACACAATTGTATTTTTGCTAGTTAGTTGGTTAATTGATTAAATAAAACCAAATCTAAATTATTTTTATTTAAGAAGAGGAGTTCATAACATTTATTTGTGTTGCTATGGAACTTTATTGCTTTTGTTGGTTTTAATTGTGCTATTATGTTATATTCATTTTCTGGGGTTTGGGGGTACATAATATTCTTACGCTATTCTTTCCTTTTTTGGGATGTGTGTGTACATGTGTGTGTATATATGTATGTGTGTTATTGTAATTTAGTCAATTCAGAAGAGTTGTTTATTTTTAATAAACAATAAAATAATATTTTTCTGCTAATAATTCCTTTTGGGTTTTTCTGAGGAGGATAACAACATTGTGTTATGTTATCCTCGAGGGACCACCACTGTCTCACTCTCAGCCAAGGTGGCATTTGTTGAGCTGACTTCCCCACAGCCTTAAGAGTGGCCTATGATAATAGGTACATGCATTGAAGGGGTTCGTTAATGCCACTTTGTGTATAAAAAACTTTTCCATTAAAATTTTTTAAAAAATTAAAAATGAATTAATGCAAATGTCTTCTGAGTATAAAATGTATTCCTTTGCATTATTGTAGTTGTTTTACCAATTGTGGAATTTGTATTTGCATTGATCATTCTATTTCTTTACTTGTTACCTTTATGACTATTCTATGAAGGTTAGAGATGCCTGTGTGAATTGGATTATGGAACAAAAAAGAGTAATTAATTCCACTAGAATTTAGATGGAGTATAATTGGTATAAAATTCTGAAAAAATATTTTATAAATTACTTTTGAGAGAACACACATGAGATAATAACAAAAGTACATTAGAAGTGTGACTCTGTAGGAAAATGAGTATGGAAAATTCTCTTTTAGGGATTCATAATATACATTAGGATGTGATATATACTATTTTAAATCCATAGACAAGAAGCCTGCTAATTTGATTTAACTAGCTTAATTCTTTCTGCATCAATATGTAACAATCTATTGATTCACGTAATAAGTTACACGTATTTTTAGTAACTCTTTCATGGTGGGAATTCGAATGTCACTTTTTAATATAAGAAACACATGATGTTATTTTAAGAATAGAGGATGTTTTACAAACATCTTGAAATTATGGGCATCATGGTACAAAAGGACTTCTGTTGTAGAAACTGACTATCAAAACAAATACTAGGTTGTAGGTGCTTTCCAGAAAATATTCATCATTTAGATAAATATTGAAAAGCATTGTTCTAACTCTCTTTTAGATTGTTATTCAAAGAGAACATTTAGAACAGAAGAAAGAATAACCGACAATAGGAACTATATTGCATAATTAAAACTAGTTACAGTGTATCTTAGCAAGTTTGAGTTAATAGTATCAGTCATACCCAAGCAATAATTTAGTTTATGTTATGTGTTATATTACTAATCCAGTCAAGATATTACCTATCTATAATTTTCTATAAAAATGTGAGTGAAACTTTAAACCACTAAACAGTTCTCAAGAAAGAGAAGGGGATTCTTCTAAGGGGGTTTGTTCTAGTAGCATGGGTTATGGTAGCAGAATTCAGGTTCCTTTAGATGACATTTGACCATGGATCTAGTAGATGATCTTTTTAAAATTCGCACTCTCCTCCTGATCCTTCATATATCAAAATTCTGCAAATATGTTTGCATTTGCATTTTTATGAATACTTATAATGAAAAAATGAAATGATTATTCTATTTCAGGCTAAAAAAATGAATGTTGTTTTTTAGGAATCCATAATACTGATTAGAGCCAGTATAAATTAGGTACACAAATTACTAGGCTGAAGTTTTAGTACAAGCATTTGATATCAGAAAACAATTTGGTTAAAATTACTCCAGTGTCAATTCCTTTGTCCAGTATATTAAAAATGCAAATATATTTGGCAATTAGCAATAAATGTAATTTTTGATTTACACATCACAAAACAGTTATTAGTTATGTAAAACATTCTTGTTGCATGCAAAGAGTGTTATTAGGAGATACTGGGGAAAATAACATTATAAATGGTTATTTAAAAGAGATGAGAAATCGCATTTATTTACTTATGGTTCACTCATTCATTCATTCATTCATTCATATATCCATCTAATCATTCATGAAGCATTATAGAGTGCCTGGCATATTTCTAAGGCCACATATAATTGTATCTTACTTCCTAAGAGCTTTCATTCCAACAGAAAAAAAATGTAAAAAAATTAGCCTATAAATTAGGAAACTAAAACATAATAGAAAATACATATTTGAAAATGAAATTGCTTTAGGAATTTAAAAAAAAATCTATCTTTACTAAGCAAAGTGTTCATCTAGTAGATGGCATCTGATTTTGTTAAGCCATGCAGAAATGGAAGACAGAACTGGCATCTCAGACATACAGAAGGCATCATGAAAAAAAAAA
>NW_003852502.1:4564912-4596762 GCF_000181295.1 Otolemur garnettii | reverse complement strand
AAGCCCAAGAGCTAGAGGTTACTGTGAGCTGTGATGCCACAGTACTCTACCAAGGGCAACAAAGTAAGACTCTGTCTCTACCAAAAAAAAAAAACAACAAACAAACAAAAAATAAAAAAAAAAAAAAACCCACACATTTTTAGAAAGGAAAAGACTGTGTTAAAATTGCAATTTTTAAGTCACGTTTTAAATCTGCAAAGAGGTGCTCAATGTTAACTTGTATTCATCTTTTGTTATCAAGTATTACAATTTTAATACTTTTTTCTTTTGTTAAAATGTGTATGCATTTTTTGACTGTATTTATACTTTTACTCTTGCAAAGAAATTGGTACAGAAAAATTAAAGTAAGTAAGTTCATTGTCACTGGCTTGACTAAGAGGATACAAATAATTTTTTTGAGGTGTTTACAAATAATTTATAAAGATTTGTTGGGGAAAGAATATTGAGAATTCTAAATATTTAAGTAAGGCATTTTGTTCCATTCTATAGGCAGTAGGTGAGTGACTTTAAGCAGGATTTCATAGAGACAATTTTGAAAATATGTTTAAGGCAGCAAAAAGTTATCTGAATAGAGAAGCATATCAGAAATAGAAATATAAAAACCTCTGAAAATTTACTTGCCAAAAAAAGCAATTAAGATACTAGCAAAAAATTTCAAAATCAATTCAATTCCAAAATTAAGAATTTTGAAATTAACCCAAGCCTTAAAACAATCAGAAGAGCAATTATTCAAGAAAAATGCTGTACCTTGGTAGGAATAGCCGAGTTTTGCAGTGTTTCAACCTGCCCTATACCATCTCCTTTTCCTGTACTCCATGTAGCCTTGAAAACCAATAAATTTGCAAATGTACTAATTGTGAAAAGAGGAAGCCTAGCAGCCATTTAGGAGCAGAATGATTTTGGAGATGGTCCCACCCCAGAAAATTGTCATTATTTTGCCATCTGGAAGTTTCATAAAAAGCTCCAGGGTCAAGGTTGCCGTTTGTTTGAGCTGACTTACAGCTTTTTTGGGCAAATAGCAGCACAATCAAGAAGAAGCAATTGCTTCATACTGTAGCTGTGTTTAGTGGAGATTCAAGTTGGGACTGACAAGAATCTGACAGAAAAAAAAAATCCTTAAAAATAAAATCATTGTAAAGAGATGTCTACACAGGAATTTGACAATCTCTAACGTTCACACATGCCTAGAAAATCAGACATTTGATTAGGTCTGTGAACACATTTAGCCAAGACCTGCAAAAGCCCCAATCTCCACCTCTGGCTGCCCTTGAGGTGTGATGTAACCAGGCAGTGAAAGCAAAGTGGAGTTGTAGACTGGCTGCTGGAGTAGTGAGGGACTACACCAACATAGTAGGAAGTCCCGGACAAAGATTGGGAGGCTTATTAATTTAAGCCATTTAAGGAAATCAAGGTCCAATCACCAGCTGATCACTCACATAATCAGGTAAGACTCCAATGTCCACACATGAAAAAGAAAAAGTACTTCACATCATTATTATAGAAAATTACTATACAAATAAACATTGACAATAATAAAAATAAACAGACAACACATCCTAGTTTGGGGGAAGACAATTATAAGTTCTAAAATTGCCACATTATTATTTAAAAGTTTTGCATCCAGCACAAAATTATGAAGAATATAAAAATTTAGGAAATTACTATGGCTTATTCACAGAAAAAAGAGAACTAGTACAGTCTGTGCCACAGAACCCCAGATGTTAGGCTTACTTGAAATGAGGTTTAAAATAGTTACAAGGGATATCTTAAAAATGGCAGAGGAATCCATGGATATATAATTAAGCAAAAGTTTGAGAATAGTGTATCACCAAATACCAATGAGCTAGAAATTATAAAAAAAGAATCCAATAGAAATCCAGAATGGAAAAGTATATGAATGAAATAGAAAAAAATCACTGGAGGGGCTCAAAAACACATTTGAACTGAAAAAGAGAGATACGAAGAAGGCAGGCAAATTGATAGTATCTAGTCTGTGAAACAGCACAAAGAAGGAAAGAAAGAAAAAACATAGAGAGACTGTATACAATGACCTGTCCTGATTTATCACAGGAATGCAAGGTTGGTTTAATATATTAAAATGAATCAAAGCAATACAGCATATTAATAAAGATAAAAGCAGATTTTCACCTGAATAAATGTAGAAAAAAATTAATTTGATGAAATTCATTCCATTTTTATGATAAATATACTCAATATACTAGAAGTACAAGGAAATGTCCTGACTCTGTTAAATTTATCTGTGAAAAATCTGTTTATACATGTATCATACGTAATGATGAAAGAGGTTGTCTCCTTAGATCAGGAATAAGAAAAATGCAGTATATTTACTCTTTGCTTCTATTCTATTCAACATTGCATTGAGAATTCTAAGCTAGGGCAATTAGCCAAGAAAAATATATATATACACATTGGCATTCAAATTGAAAGTTTTTCCTTGTCCAGAGATTACATCAGTATAGAAAACCCTCAGGAATCCACACATCAAAAATTAGGATTAATAAATAGTTCCTCAAGATTGCAGTCCATGATAAAGATAATAAAATCAATTTTATTTCTACACATTAACAGTGAATTATCAAAAAATAATATGCTTAGAAATAAATATGGCAAAGTATAAGATCTGAGCATTAAAATCCACAAAATATCTCTTAAAAAAAGTTAAAGAACATCTAAGTAAAGGGCAAACATCCCATTCCCGTGAACTGGAAGACTTGATGTTGCTGAGATTGAACTACTCTCTAAAATGATCCACTTGTTCAACACAAAGACTACCAAAATTCCAGCCTTGTGTTCAAACATCAATAGGTTGAGCCTAAAATTTATATGTCACTGCAAAGGATGCAGAATAGCCCAAAACAATCTTGATAAATCAGAGCAAAATTAGAGGCCTCACATTTTATGATTTCCAAACTCAGCACAAAGCTACAATAAAATAATGGTACCACCATAAGGATCTATGGAATAAGACTTAGAATTCAGAATTAAACCTGCACATTTACATCAATTCATTTTAGAGAAGGAAGATAAAGACAACATGATTGAGGAAAAGCCGAGTCTTTTCAAAAAGTAATCCTGGAACAAATGAAATGGATATTTACAGGGAAAAGGTATCTAATACCTTATACAAAACTTAACTCTTAATGGATCAGAAATCCACATGAAAATGCAAAAATCATAAAATTTTTAAAGGTGGTGCCTATGGCTCAAAGGAGTAGGCGCTAGCCCCATATGCCAGAGGTGGTGGGTTCAAATGCAGCCCCAGCCAAAAACTGCAAAAAAAAAAGACAATGTAGTAATAAAGTCTTACAATATTAGATCAGGTACTTGTTTTTAAGAAATGATGACACCAAAACCAAAACAACAATAAAAATCCATAATTTCTCTTCTCAAAAATCAGAAGGAAAAGATATCTGCTCTTTCCACTGTTACTCAAACATTTTACTAAAGTTCTAGCCACTATAATCAGATAAAAAAAATAATTCAGGGCAGCACCTGTGGCTCAAAGGAGTAGGGTGCTGGCCCTATATGCTGGAGGTGGCGGGTTCAAACCTAGCCCCAGCCAAAAATTGTAAAAAAATAAAATAATAATAATAATAATCATAATTCAAGCCAAGTTTGAAAAGAAAAAGAAATCTATTTCTGTTTGCAGATTTTGTAGATTACAAAGAATCTATCAAAAACAAGTAAGCAAAAAATTCTTCTAGAATAAACAGGTGTAGTCAACAACATTAGGCTATACACATAACATTAGATAACCATAAAAACATCAATTACATTGCTATATATTAGATATGAACACATGGTCACAAAAATTAAAGATACGATAATATTTTAAATCACTCAAAACAAAAAGAAATATTTAGGTATAATCCTAACAAAATATGCACAGGTATTGCACACTGAAATTTACAAGACATTGATCAAAGAAATCAAGGGGGATGTGAATGAATGGAAAGACTGTTCATGGACAGGAAGACTCAGCATCATAACCATGTCAATTCTCTTCAAGTTGATAATTAGGTTTAATAAAATTTCTGTACAAATCTCAGCAAGACTTTTTTTTTTGTAAAAAAAGACAATATTATTTTAAAATTTATATGAATAACAAAAGAATTCAAATTGCTAAAACAATTTTGCAAGGAATAAATTGGGAGGAATAGTTTAACCAATAGAGGCTTTTTATATCTCTACAGTTATCAAGATTCTGTTGGTATTGACAGAGGAATACACATGTAGAACAATTAAATAGAATGGAGAAACCGTAAATAACGCCACATCAGTATGACCTACTGATTTTTGACAAAGTACAAAAGTAGTTCGTTGGAGGGTGGAGGACCATTTCAACAATGCGTCATGGCTAGGCCAAATGAGGGAGGAAAAGCCTTAACTTAAACTTCACACTTCATAGAAAAACTCACTCAAAATGGCTAATGGACATAAATGTAGAATTTAAAACTTTATACCTTCTAGAAAGAAACAGAGATAATCTTTAAAATCCTTGCTACGTAGAGTCCTTGACATCAAAAGTATAATTCATATAATTAAAATTTTTCTAAATTTGACTTCATCAAGGTGCTTTTGCTTTGTCAATGACCCTGTTAAGTAAAGAAAAAAACGAGCAATAGGCTGAGAATAAAATATTTGCAAAGCATGTATCAGACAAAGGTGTAAAACATAAAAGGAACTAACAAAACTCAACAGAAAAATCCAAAACAAAGAAAATTCATTTAAAATAAAAATAATCCAATTAGAAGTAGGCAAAAACATGAACTGTTGAACTGTCTTTTCACTGAAGAGAGTATACAGATAGCAAAGAAGCATGTGAAAAGATATTTAGCACCATTACCACCTGAGAAATGCAATTTAAAATCACAGTAGGATAACGCTGCATACCTATCAGAATGATTTCAGCAAAAAGTGGTGGTAATAGCAAATGCTGGTAAGAAAATGGTAACACTGGTCTATGTAAAGTTCAAATGTCCTTCAGTGGTTGAATAATTAGACTGAGATTAAAATAACCATACCATGGGATTTTAATCAACAATAAATAATATTTACAGAATATTCTTGAAATTGAAAAAAATGATTGAATGCAAAATAGATTATTTGTCTACAGGCTTTGGTGTAAGTATGGTAAAGAAGAGAAAGAAAAATTAGTACAGCTGTACACAGAAATAGAAAAAAATGAGTAATCTGTATGGTGAAACAGTAGTGTTTTATATTTTTATACTTTATTGTATCAAATTTAAGATCCTAGTTTTGATATTTATAATGGTTTTAGATGTTGTTACTATTGAAGAGACTGAATAAAATACATAGGACTTTACTATTTGTACTATTTATTACAGTAAAATGAGGATCTACTATTATTACAAAATAATAAACTTAATTTAAAAAGAAGTGTGTTTATTTAAAAAAATAAGAAATTAAACTGCCACAAAAGAAACAATTTGCAACATAGAACAGGTGGAATTTGGTTGTAAGAAAAAATAAAGGAAGAATATTTTTATTATTTTCTACCATATTTGATAACATAGTCTATATAGCATCCAAAATACAATAATTGTTGAATATCTACTTTTGTTAAGGTACTGACTACTACTTTATGACTACTTTGCTTTATGGTTATATTTAAATAAACAGTAAATAAATTATTTTGTAGCCTTAAATGTTTGGCATTGATTTAGGGCTTTCTGAACACTTCCTAACTTATAAAACACAATATTCTACAATAAAAATTGGCATTCATTCCAGTGACTCTGAACTTCATCAGAATCTGATCAACAAATAAAGCATAAGGTAAGGCGTGACAATATTTGATTAATGAGCATATTGTCTTTTATAAAAATCACTTTGAAAAGTTTTAAGGAAGAATCACCTTTCTTTTAGTCACCAGTGCCTATTTCTGGATTGTCCCAGATAGATAAACACTGTTATAATAAATACAATTAAAAAGACTTTGAGTGATTTAATTGGCTTGGCTAACATATGAGAAATGTATTTTAGTACATCCAGTTGTCAACTCTTTGATCAAAATCAGGACATTTTTTCTAAATGAAACAATCATTATACATGCTGACCATAGCAGGGATTGTGTTTTTATCATGGAAAAAGCAGTTGAAATAATTAAACAAGACTACCAACCACAGTAATTGATTGTCATAACTGAGGCTCTGTTGCTGAGGAAAAGGTCAGAACGTGCCAGCAAAAGCACAGAAATGCAAGCAAAATCAGTGTTGAATGAGGACTGATGTTGGAATGAGGCTTGTGATTAAACGTGTATGTCCCAATAGGATGTAAGTGAGAAGGCTAGTCTCAATCAGGAGTATGTTCTCAGTGGAAAAAGACACAAAGAATTCAGGTGAATTCCAAGGACTGAGGCAGTGAGTCAGACCCTTCATGAGAGCAGCATGCCTCAAAGAGAAGTTTGGAGGGAAGAAAGAATAATAGTTTGAAGGGGCAACATGTGGAAGAATGTCACTACTTAACTTGCTGGCTTGAGAGATACAGCTTCTGATACAAAAAAGCTTACATTTGAGAAGGCTGCAAGGGACTATGTGTCTCTAAGGAATAATGAAGGCAAGGACACTTCCATTTTACTGAAAATACAACTTGTGTTTCATAGAGTGTGGCAGAAATATGAAATTTAAAAGCACATGAAGTAGTATTAAAAAAAAAAAAGTAGCCCTGCTACTTGGATCTCCCCCTCTGCCAGAGACTCTGGTGCCTTTCCTTGCTTTTCTATTTTTTTCTATCTTAATAAATTCTATCACTGATCTCTATGGTCCATGGATTCATTCTTCAAATCTCCAAGGCCAAGGACTTACTGCATAAAGAAATTCTGGTAGCATATTTTGGGGGCTGATCTGGGACTAAAGATCTGTGATGAGGTCATCGAGAGGGGAGAGGTAAGATGGCCAACTGGAGCCGGCTTTCCACAGAGGCTTCCGTCCAGAAGGAAAGTTAATGGACAGAAGCTTATCAAGTAAGCTGATGGTTTGGAGCTGAGCCAAGAGAGGATTGAAAAGTGTACATTACCCCTGCTGAGGTGAGCTGCAACCCCAAGGAAACAAACAATAGATACAAAACCCATCACCAAGCAGATGGGAGTGCCCTCCCTCAGGAGAACAGCTTGCAGTGTACTTTCTACAAACAAGCAGGCAGAGTTCAGATCTACTCCTATTTTATCCCATGGGAGAGACACACTAAAAGCTGGAATTCCTTCCCCCAGAGAGAACCTACTTGTGTGTCTTGGCATTCTCTTGCCGGGCATAAAACTGAAGATATACTCTACCTGCAATTCCGAACTCCCAACATTCCCCTCTACTCCCATCCTCAGGTCTGGAAGCTTGTTCCCCACAGAGTCTAGACTCTTGGGAAATTTCCTGAGAGGTATGGGCAAGGTGTGGGCTTCTATAAATCTGTGCTGAATCAGTGGCATGGGAGTAAAACAGGGACTGTGGAGTGAGGGAGCCACGTGGGAGGGGGAGAAACAGTGCCCTGCAACAGAGTGTGGCAGCAGCAGCAGCACCAGCAGGAACAATAGGGCTCACACCCCTGGTGGTATTTTGGAGAAACATTTCCTGTCTCTCTTTGCAAACAGAGGGAGCTGGGCCTCTACTCTGGGGACAACCAGGAGTGGAGCTGATCTAGAATGGAAATGCAGGCCCTGTGAGCAAAGAGTATGCCTGTGGCAATTCCTGCCCAGGTGAGGCTCAGAGGGGACTGAGACTTGAATACACATGCACAGAGGTGGCATACTCCCAGGGCAAAGCTGAATCAGAATTGTTGCTTTTATGAGGCCAAGATGCACCCAGTCCCCAGTGAAGCAAAGCTGGGACAAGAGGGAGCATGACAGTGGCATCAGCCCAGCACAGGGCAGGAACTGAGAGCCCTTTGTGAGCTCTAATCATGCCGGCCCCAACAAAGAGTGCAGCAGAGACAAAGACACCCACTCCACAAGAATTTGTGAGGTAGCAGAGGCACAGGGTGGGGCTGAGTCACAGCATCTATGAAC
The DNA here is from genome assembly GCF_000181295.1 of Otolemur garnettii. Classification (NCBI taxonomy): domain Eukaryota; kingdom Metazoa; phylum Chordata; class Mammalia; order Primates; family Galagidae; genus Otolemur; species Otolemur garnettii. The sequence continues at coordinate 4,588,724 of NW_003852502.1, read as the reverse complement.
TCAAAACATGCCTAGCCCATGGTGGAACACAGCAAGGACAAAAATGCAAATTCTGTGAGAATATAAATGGCAGCTGTATTAGCCCTGGGTGGGGCTGGAACTGAGTGACACTCTCCATTGAGCTTCCATTGAGCACCTGAGGTAGTCAGGCTTCAGCTCCCCCTGCCAGCTGGTGGCAGAGTGTGGCAGCCTGGCTGAGGAGACATTGATCTATCTCCCTGTGACTCTAACAGGCACAACTACCTGGCTCATTTGCTCATTGGAGAAACTAGGCCACAGCCCTGTGGGGTTAGCAGTGACTGGGTGTGATGGAGGTACAAGGTGGGGAAGGAGGCAGAGTGAGCCACACTTGAGCTGCCAGTAGACCCCTGCCATATAGTTGCTGAGACCTAATTAACTTTCCCACTTGAAAGCTGGTGCTGATTGGGACTATTGGTTTGGAACTCTAGACATGGGCCAATCACCCAAGGACCCTCCAAGGTGGTACCCTGATTGTGCTATAGGGGGAGGTATGATTTTCCTCTTCTAGTTGTTGCCTGTGTGTGGCAGGCTGTCTTAGTTTCTTGTATTTCTCCACAGCTGAGACTTCAACCCAGAGTCACTGATTCACTAAGATTGGACATAGACCAGCTGAATACAAGACAGAGCCACCTAAACCCACCACACACCAAGCAGGTCCCCAGAGTCATAGGCTGTAGTATTGTACAGGTCCTTTGCAAAGCTTTAGGGGGAAAGCTGCAGTCACCAGTCCCAGCTTTCTGGCAAAGGGCTGGTTAACCATGACTCCAGGAGCCCCCAATCCAATTTCACCTTACCTGCTCATCTAGCCAAATGATGAAAAATAATAATGGGGCAGAATCAGTGAAAAAGCTCTGGCAACATGAATAATCAGAGTAGATCAACTCCCCCAGGGAACAACAAGGCAGATATACACAAGATCCTATTTATAAAGAAATGGCTGAGATGTCAGAAGTCAAGTTTAGAATTTGGGTGGCAAATAAGATTAAAGGAATGGAAGTAAAGTTGGAACTAGAAATTCTAGGAATAATTCAAAAGTTGTATCTGGAATTCAATGAATTCAAAGACAAAATCACCAAAGATTTTGACACATTGAAAAAAGAATTTGCAGCCCTCCAAGATATGAGAAATACAGTATAATCCCTCAGTAACAGAATGGAGCAGGCAGAACTAAGGATTTCTGACATTGAAGACAAAGCTTCTGAAGGACCCCAAGTACTCAAAGAGGAAGAGAAGTGGAGAGTAAAAACATCACTCTCTCAGAGAGCTGTGGGACAACTTTAAGAAAGCAAACATTTGCCTTATTGGAATTCTTGAAGGAGATGAGTTTGTTTCAAAATGTCCAGATCCTCTACTCCAAGAGAAAATTGAGGAAAACTTTCCAAACATGGCAAGAGACTCTGAAATTCAGATAGCAGACAGTTTCAGAATCCCAGCACAACTCAACCCAAACAAAGCATCTCCCAGACATACTGTAATTAACTTCGCCACAGTTAAAATGAAGGAGAAAATTCTGCAAGCAGCCAGACATAAGAAAACCATAAACTACAAGGGGAAGAATATTAGAATGACTGCAGATCTCTCTGCAGAAACTATTCAAGCCAGAAGAGGATGGTCATTGACCTTTAACCTCCTGAAACAATTTTCAACCCAGGATCCTGTATCCAACTAAACTGAGTTTCATTTATGATGGAGAAATTAAATACTTTAATGACATTCACATGTTGAAGAAATTTGCCATAACTAACTAAACGAGCTCTCCAGGATATTCTCAGATCCATCCTCCACAATGACCAGCACAATGCTCTACCACCAAAGTAAACTCACTCAGAAAATTCTGATCAAATCCTAACTTCCACAGTGGTGAAAGGATTAAAAATGTCCGCTGGACTTTCAAAAAACTCAACACCCCAAATACTACCAGGCTTATCAATACTCTCAATTAATGTGAATGCCTTAAATTGTCCCCTAAAGAGCCTCAGGTTGGCTGACTGGATACAAAAACTCAGGCCAGATATCTGCTACATACAAGAATCTCATCTTACCTGAAGATAAATATAGACTCAGGGTGAAGGGATGGTCATCTATTCAGGCAAATGGAAATAAGAAAAAAGCAGGTGTTGCAATTTTATTCACAGATACAATAGGTTTTAAACCAACAAAAGTAAGGACAGATAAGGATGGTCACTTCATACTTTTTAAGGGAAACACTTAACATTATGAGATTTTAATTATTAACCTTTATGCGTCCAACCAGAATGCTCCTCAATTTATGAGAGACCCTAACAGACAATTTAATAAGCAACTTGACTTCCTCCAGCACCATAATAGTTGGAGATTTTAACACCCCTGTGGCAGTGTTGGATAGATCCTCCAATAAGAACACTAAGCAAATAAGTTTTAGACTTAAAATTAACCATTCAATAATTGGGTTTAGTAGACATCTATAGAACATTTCATCCTAACAAAACTGAATACACCTTCTTGTCATCAGCCCATGGAACATCCTCCAAAATTGACCACATCTTAGGTCACAAGTCTAACTTCAGCAAATATAAAAGAATCGAAATTATTCCTTGTATCTTCTCAGACCATCATGGAATAAAAGTTGAACTTAGTAACAACAGTAATCTGCATACTCACACAAAGACATGGAAACTAAATAACCTTATGCTGAATGATAGGTGGTTCATAGACGAGATTAAGAAGGAAATTACCAAATTTTTGGAACAAAATGATAATGAAGACACAAATTGTCAGAACCTGTGGAATACTGCATAGGCAATCCTAAGAGGGAAATTTATAGCACTGCAAGCCTTTATCAAGAGAATGGAAAGAGAGGAAGTTAACAAATTAATGGAACATTTCAAGCAACTGAAAAGGGAAGAAAATTCCAATCCCAAACCCAGCAGAAGAAAAGAAATAACCAAAATTAGAGCAGAATTAAATGAAATTGAAAACAAACAAATTATACAACAGATCAATAAATCAAAAAGTTGTTTTTTGAAAAGGTCAATAAAATAGGTAAACCAGAAATAAAAGCATAAAATCCCTAATTTCATCAAGCAGAAATGACAAAGATGAAATAACGACAGACTCCTCAGAAATTCAAAAAATTCTTAATGAATATTACAAAAAAATCTATTCTCAGAAATACAAAGATTTTCAATAGACCAATACTTGAAAGCACACCACCTTCCTATATTTAGCCAGAAAGAAGTAGAAATGTTGAACAGGCCTATATCAAGTTTTGAAATAGCATCAACTATACAAAATCTCCCTAAAAAGAAAAGCCTGGGACCAGATGGCTTCACGTCAGAATTCTACCAAACCTTTAAAGAGGAACTAGTACCTATATTACTTAACCTTTTCCAAAATATAGAAAAAGAAGGAATACTATCCAACACATTCTATGAAGCAAACATCACCTTGATACCCAAACCAGGAAAGACCCAAGAAAAAAAGAAAATTATAGACCAATATCCCTAATGAATATTGATGCAAAAATATTCAATAAGATCCTAGCAAACAGAATCCAGCAACACATCAATTGAATTATATACCATGACCAAGTGGATTTATCCCCATGTCTCAAGGCTGGTTCAATATACATAAATCTATAATTATAATGCATTATATTAACAAAGTAAAAAACAAGGACCATATAGTTCTTTCAATAGATGCAGAAAAAGCTTTAGATAATATCTAGCATCCTTTCATGATCAGAACACTTAAGAAAATAGGTATAGAAGGGACATTTCTTAAACTGATAGAGGCCATCTATAGCAAACTCACAGCCAATATTATATTGAATGGAGTAAAATTGACAACAGTTCCACTCAGATCAGGAACTGGGAAAGGTTGCCCACTGACTACACTGCTTTTTATTCTTATAACGGAAGCCTTAACTATCACAATCAATCAAGAAAAGGCAATCAAGGGTATCCATATAGTGTCAGAAGAGATCAAACTTTCACTCTTCACAGATGATACGATCATATATCTGGAAAACCCTAGAGATTCAACTACAAAACTCTTAGAAGTGATCAAGGAATATAGCAGCATCTCAGGCTACAAAATCAATACTCACAAATCAGTAGCATTTATATATACCAACAATAGTCAAGCTGAAAAAACAGTCACGGACTCTATTCCTTTTACAGTAGTGCCAAAAAAGATGAAATATCTGGGAGTATACCTAACAAAGGATGTGAAAGATCTCTATGCACCTATGGAGCATATTTTAAGGGTACAAGTCAAATCTACCAAGTATAGAATATAAATGTCTTAACACAATAATTAAGTTAATGAGGTGAAAGCTATATTAATTAGTTTGATGTAACCATTACAAATTGTATTAAAAGACACATTGTACCCCACAAAAGCATAAATGTATTCATGATCTATGTGTATATGACTTAATAAAGGGAAAAAAAAGTACAGATGAAGGAAACCCAGGGAAGCTCATAGTATAAATTCTAGTCCATATCAAAAAGCCTGACAGCCAGAATAGCTCATGGTTTGAGTTTCTAAGGTCAGGAGAAGACTGACATCTCAGTTCAAGCACAGACACAGAGAGAATTCAACCCTCCTCTGCTTTGCAGTGTTTGGGACCTCAGTGCTTTAGATGATGTTAACCCACACTGAGAAGTGCAATCTGCTTTTCTCAGTCTAAAAATTTAAATGGCAAGCTATTCTGAAAACAAACCCAGAAATAATGTGTAACCAGATATTTGGGCATCCCTGGGCCCAGTCAAGGTAATGTGTAAAATTAGCCATCATACATCCACTTTTAGAATAAAGAGTCATCAAACCTTCTATGCGATTCATCTTGCTTGGCCTTTTATTGTGTTTGTCATGAATCCAAAAGTGACAAGATAACGGAAGTATAAGTGGGCTTCAAATATAGCAGCAGCTGTTAGGAACAAGGAGGGTGGTGGAGGAGTCAATGAGGAAAGAGGAAATAGAGTCTAGTGAGAGAAAACCCAAATATTGCATCTCAGTTTCTGATCATTTCTTTCCAGGCATATAGGAAGCATCTGTTCTTGCCCTGGTGTTAAGCATCATTCTTTGCTGAGGGTGGCAGATGCATTCTGATTTGCAGAATAAACCAGTGTTTCAAACATCCAAGTTATATAGCAAGTTAGATACTGGAGAACCATCAATATTCTAATACTACTACATAATTCATATAATCCATTTCCTTAAATGAATTCAATTATCTCACTGAATTAAATCAAATTAAATCTGAAAATGTTAATGAGTAAAAATTCGCTAGTAAGTGCATCTGAAAACTTTTGATGAGTAAGGTTTTGAATAATATCTAGAGCCACACTATTTGGAAGATTTACCATTTCAACTGTGAGGGTCCCTGGGAGCAATTCACAGAGGAGGTTGCTGGAAGTGCAGACTCTCAAGCCTCCTCAGCTGTCCGAGTAGAAGTCTGCGCATTTACAGATCTCCCTCCAGCTGACTCATGTATATTAGAGCTTGAGAAGCATTGGCTTAAAATATAAACAGTGGAGCCAGATTTTTATGTTCAAATCTCAGTGCTGGCCCTTGTTAACTGAGTGACTTTGGGCAAGTTCTTAAACTCTACATCTCAGTTTCTTCATATGTACAATGAGGGGTCATTGTGGTGGTTAAATCAATACATTCACAGGTTGGGTATATCATTCAAAATACTTGGAATTAGAAATGTTTTGAATTTCTGGGTTTGTAATATTTGTATATTCATCATGGGGTATTTTGGAAATGGAACATACATCTAAAAAGGAAGCTTATGCTTTATATGCCCATTATATGCACATTCTGAAAGCCCTGTAGTGTTCTTTTTATGTTTTATATACTTTCCTGGTCTTAGTATTAAGGTGATACTGGCTTTGTAGAATGAATCAGGGAGGATTCTTTCCTTTGTGATGTTATAGAATAATTTCAGCAATGTGAATACCAGCTCTTCTTTGTAGGTCTTGTAGGATTTGGTTGTGACTTTATCTGGTCTCGGTTTTTTATTGTTTGGAAGATTTTTTATTACTGTTTCCCTCTCACTGCTCATTATTGGTCTGTTTGGGTATTCCATTTGTTCCTGAATGAGTGTTAGGAGATTGAGTCTTTCATGGAATTTGTCCATTTCCTCAACGTCCTCTAATTTGTGTGCATAGAGATTTTTATAGTATTCATGGATGATATCTCATATTTCTACTGTATCAGTTGCAATATCTCCTTTTTCATTTTGAAGGTTTATTGCAGCCCAATTCGCAACTGCAAAGATATGGAATCAATCCAGTCAATCCATTCATCAGTTCATGCATGGATTAACAAAATGTATACGTATACCATGGAGTACTGCTCAGCCATAAAAATGATTACTTCATGCCTTTCGTAGCAATTTGGATGGAACTGGAGACCATCATCTCAAGAATGGAAAAACAATCCCCACATGTACTTTCTAATAAATTTGAACTAACTGAGGAGCACACATGTGCACAGAGGCAGACAAAGTCTTTGGAAATCAATCAGGAAAGAAGGAGGAGAAAGAAAGGGGCAGAAACCTACATAAGGAGGACAGACAACACTATTCAGGTGATGGGCACATAATGCTGTGACTTGAGCATTATAAAAGATATACATGTAACAAAAACATTTGTGACCTCTTAATATTTTGAAATTAAATAAAAAGAATTTTTGATTGGCCTAATGTCAAAATAAATTAACAATAAGGTATATAAAACCAAAAACATTTTAACTCTCCCAAATAATCTGTTTGATTTTATAAACTGACATTTCTGGCTCTTCTCTGAATGCACGCTGCTCTAGTCCTTCAGCAAACCCATCACACATTTTCACCATGTTGTATAGGAAACTTTTCTGTGTGTTGACAATATCAGCTTCATCATCACTATTATCACGATCATATTGATTTAGAACTTTTTAAACTATTCAGTCATTAGCCAATGAATGAACAACTATGTTGGCATTATCAATGTTAAAAACATCTTTGATACCCGCCTTCTGGCTTACTGCCAGACTCTGATTTTGCATTATTACAGAGGTAGAGACATTTTGGTTAAATAACTTGCCTCTGTACATTTCAAGTCGATGTTATAAGAGTGCCTCTCACCCAGAGTATGTGCACTGTGTCTACCTCTCCTCCCCACTTCCCCTTACTAAATTTCTGTTGAGTTTTACTTCCATATGTGCACATAACTACTAATTGACTCATTCCAATTAAGTACTGAGTACATGTGGTATATGTTTTTTGTTAATCATTCACATATTGATGGGCGCTTGGGTTGTTTCCATGTCTTTGCAACTGTGAATTGTATTGCTATAAATATTTAGGTGCAAGTGTTTTTGATAAAATGTCTTCTTTTCTTTTGGGTAAATACCTAGTAACTGGATTGTTGGATCAACAGGTAGGTCTACTTTTAGTACTTTGAGATTCTTCTATACAACTTTCATACTAGCTTGCAGTTCCACCAATAGTGAATGAGTGTTCGTTTATATCCACTTACACATTAGCATCTGTTGCTTTGGGATTTTTTGATATAAGCCATTTTTACTGGAGTTAGGTGGCATCTCATTGTAGTTTTCATTTGCATTTCCCCAATGATTAGAGATGCTGAACATTTTTCTACATTGATACAGGGATATTCTGGTCACAGGCTTGAATTAACAGAATCCCATTTGGGGAGAAAGTACATGACATAAACATCATTTTTTGATGAGAATTTTAGCTGGAAGATGAGTAGAACATCTGTTGAGGAATGACAAAAGGTTGCAGCTATCATATAGTCTACCTTCTCTGAAGTGAGCACGAGCCCCACATACAAAATGTTTGTGAGACCAATTATTAATAGAAGTATATTCCTCATGACCCACACCTTTTTGTTAGCATAATAATGGATTAAAAATCGACTCCTTAAAATCAGCAAGGATGAAAGCGTTGCCTATCACAGCAAGGTTAGTCTACAAGCCTGCTGCATTAGCACATCCCAGCACAGTTATTCTGCCCTTGGCATACTTAATTACCATGGGGCTGTTTCATCAGCTGTAGTTGGTGTGTTTCTTAGAATAATGTTAAAACACTGATGCCTTCTAGCATTAGAGATTTGTTCTGGCATAACAAATACAGTTAAGTAACATCAGTAATGACCTCAGCAAACTCATTAATAAATTTTCCCACTGCTTCGTATTGAGTATGAACACAAATTTATCAACACAAATTTTTAAAAATTTAATGTTGTGGGGCAGCACCTGTGGCTCAAGGAATAGGGTGCTGGCCCCATATGCCAGAGGTGGTGGGTTCAAATCCAGCCCTGGCCAAAAATAAAAAAAAAAAAAAAAAAAAAATTTAATGTTGTGTCTCTTCTTAAATTTCTGAAACCAGCCTGTTGAATATTCACAGTTGCCTTCAATTCTCAGAATACCAAGATAGATCTTTTCTTGTTTACTGATTGGCATATCTTTCAGCAGCATGTAGGTGTTCGCTGGGACATTGACAAAATTAGTCTTTCAATAGTGACCTTCATTTTTAGCTTTATGCAGCGTTTTTCTATTTTTCACGAACTTCTGTTCATAACCTTTAGTATAGAATTTCAAGAGTTTATCCTCTGTTTCTTTAACTCATGTACAGTAGCCATTCCAACACTGTACTCTTCTGTTCCATGTTTACCACTGATGCTGGAGTCCATGTTATTCAATATCTTGACTTTCTGTGCTATAAATAAAAATATATCCTCTCGTTCTTATCATTGTTACTTATAAGAGTATCTAGAGACCTATTTTTTTTTTGACATTTTCAATATTTTTAAACCACAATGCAGAGAAAAAGTCCAAAAACACAGTGAGGAATGCACATAGATCTTGCCGCCATGTGGGGCTTTGTGGGGAACCCCTTGTAGTGCATCCTGCCTGCTAGTGTGGCATTTTATAACCCTTTGTGTGTCCGCTTACATGGAGAAATCTGGACATTTGAAAAATGATATTACAGCTGAAGAAAGGTAGGAGGGTGTTTTTCCCCTCTTGGAGACACTGAATGAACTTTATGTGGTGTGTCTACATTTGACCATGATTCATGAAGTAAAATCAGTAACTTTCCACTCTGGCATCACGTCAGCACTCAAAACTTTTGGATTTTGGACAATTTCACATTTCCAAATATTTTAAATTAATTTTAAATAATTAATTTGTAACTATTACAGATACACAATAGTTGTACATATTTATAATATTTTGATACAAGCATATGATGTGTAATTACCCAATTACCCAATCAGGGTATCCATAACCTCAAGCATTTATCATTTTTTTGTTTTAAAAAAAGGCTCCAATTTTTCTCTTTTACTTTGAAATTATTGCATTATTGTTGCATTATTGTGCTACTTAACACCAGATCTTTTTCTTCTAACTGAATTTTTGTACCCATTAACTACTTCCTCTAAAACCCACCCCACTACATTTCCCAGCTTCTGATAACCTTTATTCTACTTTCTATCTCCCTGAGTTCAATTTTTTACCTTCCACATATGAGTGAGAACATGCAATTTTTTTTATTAATGTTTCTGGATTATCTCACCTAATACAATCTCTTAAAGTTCCATTCATGTGTTACACATGATGAGATTCCATCCTTTCAATAACTCACTAATATTCCATTATGTATATTTACCATTTTTTCTTTATCAATTCATCCACTGATGGATATTTAGGTTGAATTTATATCTTGGGTATGGTGAATAGTTCCATAATAAACCTGGAAGTGATGATATTCCTTTGATTTACTTCTTTTCTTTCTTTTAGATGTATACCCAGAATTAGGATTGCTAGATCAAGTGGTAGTTCTATTTTCAGTTTTCTAAAGATTCTCCATACTGTTCCCCTAGTGGCCATACTAATGTATATCCTACAAACAGGGCATGAAGGTTAGTGATGTTCAACCTTTAAGTACTTTAAAAAGTGTCTGTCACACTGTAAATGCTGAATAAGACTTTATCATGCTTATCATATTATGGTTCAACTATTTTATTTTTACAAGTAAAACTATGTGTGAAGCTTTCATAATAACTTATAAGATAGATAATTCTGTGGACAGTCAATTTTAATATATATCACTATTCTCTATTCTGTATAGATGATTTTTATGAAGTGGCACTACGTACTTATTAAAGAATTATTGCAAGATAGAAGGATAGTTGTTAGTATCATGGAGTGGCAAAACATGATAAAATGCTCTTCTGAAATTCACTTAAAAGGAAGCAAATGACTTTAATGAGTCTATGGCTTTAAGTGAAAAGGTTGGAAACAGAATACTTGTAGTATACGGTAAATGCCATTAGCCATTTGAAAAGAGATGTGTTGAAGAAAAGCAGCTAATTTTCATGCAGAAATTAAAAGAATAGAGAAAGTCCAGAGATTTAGCACTAGTAGGGCTGGAAAGGAAAGTTCTTCTCAACACCAATTAAAATACGACCTCGATGGAATGGATCAAATCAGGAGTATGACCTTCACCTTACTAAACTCTCTGCATATTAAGGTGGTGCTTAGTAATGGTTCAGGGAGAAGAGATTAAGCTTTATCTATCCTGTGGAAACCTGAGAGGTTCAAGATACATACAATTAAGTCTGAGGAGAAAGGCATGTGTCTAAAAAAATTATGGATTTGGTTACAGCACACGGAGTTGACTAGGTTTAAATAGATAACAATACAAGTGTTTAAAAGAGTTTAAAACATCATGTACTGGCTAAAATATCACCAGCTTGAACTACAGAAGGGTATCACTATTAGAGGCTTAAAATGGACGTTGGGCCCTCAGGTCTCTGGGGGCAGGAAGCAGACTAAGAAAGCTGCCCAACCCTAACCGTCTAGTCAAGGAGTCACACACAAAAAAGATCAATTCATCTTATGAAGTTACCCATGGGGGAAGGACAGAAGTCCATTTGAGGGACACTTCTCTCCTGCCCTTTGCCAAGGGTAGCAGTACCTCATAGTGCCTGGTTGTTGAAATTCAGTGTTGCTGATTGTATGTAGGACTAGAATGGGGGTGTTTTCTCATCATAACCTTTTCCCCTAGGTAACTACATGGATGGTATTTACTGAGGGCAAATAACTTTTTTTTTTTTCTAATTTTCAAACTAAGACAAACCAGGTTGGACTTAACACAAATTATCTCAAAGTCCTGGACTTTGAGGCTAATTCAAAGATTGGATGGGAGTGTTAGTTCTATATGTATGACCCAGAGGGTAAGCTCTATTAGTCTTTAGGGCTATTCAAAGATGTTGAGCACTTTCACTCTAGGCATATGATAAAATTGTACTTATCTGCCACTTGAAGTGGGATGTCATCTATGGCTTGCTCTGCCCAAAAAAACATTAATGTAAATGCTACTTGTCACTTCCAGACAGAGGCATTAAGTATCATAACATGGCTTTCCATATTCTTTTGCACCCAATTCTGTGATAATAAAATTTGTGTCAAAATTATGCCTCTGTCAACCTTGCCAACCCACAGAGGCATGTAGCGTAGGTAAGAAATACATTTTGCTGAGAGCTCCTTGGTCACTGGTTTTCACAACATAACACAATCTATCTGGATTGATATTTCTATGAATGCTTTTAAGGATTCATGAAGAAGCTATTGAATGTTCCTAAACAAATATAAAAAATAAATAAACCCACCATTTGTAGCATAATAACCATTAATCAGTTATGTAATGAAAACTACATTTTTAATATTGTCAATTACTTCCATTCTAATTTGTTTTGAGAATTATTTCTGATAACAATGATTACTGAATTGTTAACATTTTTGATAACATTTTTAAAGAATAGAGAAATTTATAACAATATAGTATTTGGTTTCCTCCCAAATCCCCTAGAGTATAATTCCATAATACATTAATTTTCATTATTTAAAATAACTTTAGACTATCATGACAATTTTCAATTATTCTCTTTCATGTCATTAGGCATATTGAATCTGTGTAACTGGAGGATCAGCAGCCCTTATTATCAAACCAGCACCTATTCAGTAGAAGTTTGTCAGCCAGCCCTCCAGCTTTCCTGCCAGAAATACTGAAACAATTTTGCAGGCCCATGGAGACAAATTGCATGGCCCAACAGTCCTTGTTCCCAGGGTTTTATAGGTCATGTTTTATCCAGGCTTTTAAGACATGAATTTTCTAGTAGTTTTATTATTTATCTTCAGAAAAATGGCAGAAAATTCTACTTATTAGAATATTGTCCATAATGCAATTGACATTTGATTTCCTTTTTCTTTAAGGTCAAAAGTTCAAGAACATGCTGCCACATTAATTACACCTACAAAAACTGACTCGCAAATGTGAATTGGGAGAGAATTGAGTTCAATTGGATAGCTGATTAGCAACAGAGAAAATTAATTTGTTAAAATCATTAAGGTATCCTTCACTGTATTTTATAACTTCTAGTACTTCAACCAAACATATAAAATTGTCCATTTTGAAATCACTATTCATTTTCTCTAATTATGTCTGACCACAATGACTTCTCAATTGATCTGTAAAATGCCATTTTCTTCAAATCAACTGATTAAAAAACAAAATGGTATAACTGAATTGGAAATTAGTTTAGAAATAAGACACTTCCTGCAATACCACTCCAAAAAAGGCAATATATACTTCTCTCATTGAATTAAATGAGCAATGTGCTCTTAAATTTAAAGCAGTGATAAGTGCTTAAGACTTAAAGCAGTGTTAAGTGCTTAAGACTTAAAGCAGTGTTTCTCAACCTGTGGGTCATGACCCCTTTTTAACAATGAGAAAGGCTTGCTTTTTAGAGCTATGGGGTATTCTGGTGAGAGAATATTAAGAGAGTGATGTCAAAGGAACAATGAGTGGAAAGGGTATCGAGGGAGCAACATTTAGAAGTGATTAGGTGTTGATATCTTATTTCACTCACATACAAAATTGAGATGATCACATTTTAGGGCTAAAATTTTAAATGACATTTTAAATATTCTTTATAAATAAACATATGATATATACATGTTATAATAAGCAATTTCTTTTGTAATTTTATAAAACTTTTTAATTCAAGCCACATTTGCCTTCCTAATTCTGAGTTTAATCTGTGCATGTGGCTGTTCAGCTATATGCAAATTTCCCCATACCCCTGAGTGAATTATGTGACTATAGTCCTACAACTGGTATGCAAACAAAAGTGATGTGTGTGAATTCTTTGTCACTTCCAGGAATAGAAATTATGTGTTTCTTGCTTATTCTCATCACCTTGAAATCAGATGTGAGGCTGATGCAGTAGTTGTGGCATGCAGACAAGGACCAGATCCAGACAGGTGGAAGAGCAACAAGTTGGAAGGAACCTGGGTACCTAGAAGACTTCATTCAGCAAAACCACCTGCCTACAGCATTCTATTTCCTCTTAGACTGTGATGAGAAAGAGAAATAAATTTCCATACCATTAAGATACAATTTTTGAGATGTCTGTCTGTTATAGAAGCTTAGCCTGTATCCTATATGATATCCTATGTCCTATGCAGTATATCCACCCTGTGTAGGACAGTTTGCCCCATGGCAGATAACTTTAGTAACTTTTAATTCTGATACTGTCACACACTCTGTCTAATTGCAATGGTTCCCAACAGTACCAGAGACCCAAGCACAGCTCCAAATAACAATAGCAGCTCTAAACACATTTACATTGAGGCCAGCAGCTCCACCAGTTCCCAACAGTTGCTTCTCTCAGCAGTTTCCACAGGGTTTTTGAAGTGTGCTCCTTTCTCACCAGACAGCTAAGTGTTATCCTCTCAGCATCTAAATGACTGTACCTAGTGGGGTGTTATAGACGTTTAACTGATTCTGTAAAACAAACAAGTGAGCTCCATTTTGTCTACTGATTTTCATGTGTAAATACTCTCAGCATGGTCAAATTTCATGCTGGTAGTGTGACTTCACTAAATGCGAAGTTGAGAAAAGTTACACATACTTGAGTGTTTTGATCTGATGGGAACTGTCTCCAATACACCACAAACTTGACAATATCAGTTTTCTATTGTGGCATAATAAATCATTCAAACTTACTAGTTTAAAACAACAATTCATCATTTACTTACAATTCTAGACAACAATTTTAGCTTACAACACTGGTGGTTGCTCATCTGTTTTTACTTGTGTGGCTATCATCATTTGGCATCACAGTGGGGCATGGATGGACTAAGATGGCTTTGCTCACATGTGTGGCAGCTGGGGTCCCCTGTAGGCTGAGACACCTGGAATCCACTCACATGGACTCCTTGACATGGTGGCTCCAGGGAAGATTTTGGATAGGGTAATAGAAACAGCTTTAATATGTAATTGAGACTTTGCTTTGAGGTTTTATAAAAATGATGTTACCAGAACATATCAAGTTTAATAAAAAATGTTGATGCAACAAGAAAGCAGTTTAATTGTTAATATATTTTCCTGAATCTATAAGCCCAATTGTGATTTAAACACATAGATATACTGCAATCTCACACTACTAGGATGGCTATAGTCTAAAACAAAACAAACCAAAGAAGACTATAACAAACATTGGTAAGGATATAGAGAAATTGTTACTCTTGTTTACTGTTGGTAGGCACATAAAATGGTGCAACCACTGTGGAAAACAGTATGGCAGTTCCCCTAAAAAGTAAAAATAGAATTACTAGATGATTCAGCAATTCCACTTTTGAGTACGAACCCAAAAGAATTAAAAGCAGTACCTCAAAGAGGTATTTGTACACCCACGCTCATAGCAGCATCATTCACAATAGCCAAAAGAAAGAAGCAACCCAAGCGTCCACCAATGTCTGAAAGGATAAACAAAATGTGGTATGTATGTACAATGGGGTATTCAGCCTTTTAAAAGGAGACAATGCTGTCACAGGCAGCAACTTGGATGCGTCCTGAGGACATTATTCTAAGGGAACAGTTTAGTTGAGTCTGCTTAAAGACAGCAGCTGGACTAGTGGAATTCTTAGAGACTCAATGTACAGGGTGGACATATGTATAATGCTGTTTCTCAGGAGCCAGAGGGAAGGACAAATGGGGAGGTGTGGTTTAATAAATATAGGGTTTTAATTCTTCTATAATTAAAAAAAAATTCTGGAGATTAACAATGTGAGTGCACTTCATGCTAATGAACTATGCACTTAAAAATGGTTAAGATGGCAAATTTTGTGTTATATGTATTTTAACATAATTTAAAAAACACATAAACACAAATTCTTTGACATCTGTGGGGTGCTCTCTGTCCTCTTTGCTTAAATCCAAATGGCCTTATAACTTGCTTGAAATCAACAGAATGAGGCAGAAGAGTAATGCATGAATTCTGATTTTATGTTAGAGAAGGCAATATAATATCTGCCCTGTTTCCTGAGACAGTCCCATGTAGAGTAATTGCCATGTATAAAACGAGTCTAATTTCCTCATGACTACAATTCTATGGTGAGAAAGTCCAGGGCACAGGAGAAGGAGATGAAGTGTTACCAACAGCCCCAGCTGGCGGTCTCAGAAAACAAGGAGCTTCAATTAATTGACACAAAAGGAAGATGATCCCGGTGATTATAGTCCCCAGCCAGAGAGCAACACACATCCCCTTGAGGTCTCTCCAGCTGAGGCTCCAGGAATCATGAGATAAAACAGCCATTCTCAACATACTTGACCCAAAGTACATGGACTCCATGAGCCTTATAAAATGTTTTAATCTATAAGCTTTTGTATAACAGCTTTATTGAGATATAGTTCACTTACTATAAATTCATCCCTTTAAATTGTATAATTCAGGGGTTATAATGTGTTTACTGAAGAGAGCTACAATCATTAATATTTACCTACTTTCAGAATATTTCATCACTAAAAAAGCAACCCCATACCTATTAGCAGTCATTCCCCATTCTCCCCTACTTCATCCTACTACTGTTCTGGAAATTTCACATAAACAGAAAAATTTAATATGTTGTCTTTGTGCATTTTTTTTTTAATTTAGAATGAGATTTTCAAGGTTCACCCATGGAATAGCATGCATTAGTATTTGATTATTTTATATGACTGAACAAATTCTATTGTCTGAATATACCACATTTCATTTATCTAATCCTCAGATGATGGACATTTTTGTTATTCTTACTTGGGACTATTAGGAATAATGATGCTATGAACACTGACACCCAAGGTTCGGCGTGGATGTATTTTCAACCTCTTGGATCTGCTCTCATGAATGATATTGCAGGATCATATGGCACCTCGACAGTTAGCATTTGGAGAAGCTGACAAAATATTGTACAAAGTAGATTTCCCATTTTATACCCCACTGGTAATGTATGCAGGACCTAATTTGTTAACATCCTTGCTAGAATTTACTTTGTACCTTTTATTTTAGCATCCAATGGGGATAAAGACGTATGTCCGTTTTGATTTGAGTTTCCCTAGTGACTGACAATGTGGAGCATCTCTTCAGGTCCTCACTGACAATTCGTCTATCTCCTTTGGAGAAGCATCTTTTCAAATGACTTTGCCTGATTTTAATTGGTCTATTTGCCTTTTGATGAATGACTCATCTAAGTTCTTTAGATGTTCTAGATACAAATCTCCTTTGAAGAAATGTGATTTTCAAGTACTTTCGCCCATGGTGTGGGCTGCCTTTTTACTCTCTTGATGGTGCACTTTGAAGGACACAGTGATTCTCTTGATGTTTTCTGTTGTCCTTTGCTTATATGCAAATTGCTAGTAGGCCATATGGTCAAAGAAATAAAGAACAAAAGTAATATTGATGATTGACAATTTCTGTAGGAGGTAATAATTTCCTTAATTTTTTGCCCCAAATGGTAAAGCCTGATCCTCATTCACACTAAAATGTTAATGAGGAATATGAAATACTACAGCTTCTGCACTTCTACCTTCTGAAAAACTGCAGTGATGAAAAATTTATTTTAAATATATTTCCCATAATGGGTGATAAACTTGTTATGTGATTACATAATAATATAATGTTAAACATTATTCTATGAAACAAGGGTTTAGAAAATATTTTGTAATGAAAGGCCTCAGACTGGTTAGGAAAAGGAGATGGATTAGTTACTCCCCTAAATCTTATTTTCATCATAAGTGGTGTGTGCTGACTTTCTCATATTATCCTTGACAAGGAGTTTTTTTTTTTCTTTGAGATAGTCTCACTTTGTCACCCTTGGCAGAGAGCCATGGTGTCGTAGCTCACAGCAACCTCAAACTCTTGATCTCAAGAGATCCTCTTGCCTCAGTCTCTCAAGTAGCTCAGACTATAGGAGCCACAACACCCAGCTATTTTTAGGGACAGTTGTCTCGCTCTAGTTCAGGCTAGTCATGAACTCCTGAGCTCAGACAATTCACCTGTCTGGGCCTCCGAGAGTGCTAGGATTACAGGTGTGAGCCACCAAGCCCAACCAGAAAAGGAGATTCTTATACTAGGACAGATGACACTCAAACAAAGAAATCAGGCACTTAATATAAGATAAATTTTTAGCAACTTTCATAAAAAGCTTGTTATTATGTTTTCTATAAAATATTGTTATACTTTGAGTCATCGTAAATAATACATTCATATAATTTTTACTATAAGTTGATTTGAACATTCAAAAATCGCACTATCGTGTTTTTGTCAAGAATCAAAATGTCCACGATGAGAAGTCAGCTACAAATTCTTTCATAATTGTTTAATTTACATAAAGGCCCATATAACTTGTCCTCATTTTCATTGTAAAGTTTAATAACTCTCATTTTTACTGATAAATAAGGCCTCCCCAATCAAAATGAGCCAAACATATAATATTGCTAAGTTATAACACTGATGACCTTCCAGATTCCGCTCTTAGCATTTCACTTGTATAATCTCATGTTAACTGAAACACAGAAGGGGAGTTTAGGGTATTCCACTCGCTGCTGCCAGAATTGAGGACATGAAAATATCAGATGAGGTTCATTGCTTAAAGATATCAACAAGAAAGAGGCACTTTTAATTCTGTCCATATACAATACATCAGAACTATAGACAAGGAGAATTAATAATTTACCTAATTTCTATCCAAGGCCACAGCTCCCCACCCCCCAAGTACTTCCCAGCTCCTCACTGATGGATTAGAAGACAGTGTTTTACAACACTTTGTGAGTAGCAGTTCCTAATACTGTCTGTCATCTGGGATGCAAAAGCACTAGCTGGAATCAATAATTTTGAATCTAATAGGAAATTCTATTCCTCAAGAATTCTACTAGGAATATAGGTGCATACTTTTCTCTACACGATGAACTACATATTGTACCAAAGTTTCATTTCATGTGATTTGGATAAAAAGAATCAAGTCAATCCTATACATGGTCAAAACCAAACTGGAGGACAACATTTTATGAAGTAATTAAAATGGCTGTGTCATTAAATCAAATAGACTATTGTAAAGTTGGTGTAATATAAGGCAATTTCTCTTTGGCACCAAGTTCATATCACTTACTAAATGATCTCATAAATTATAGGAAAACAAAACTGGCAAAATAGAAAAACGAAGGCAAGGAAAAATGAAGGTTTTCTAAGTGCTCGACTGGCTGGTGTCAGGGATCTGAAATGGTTTTTTATTTACTGGTTTTTAAAATGACTTGCCCTGGTGTATCTGATCTTGTCTATATGGATTTGGTATTGTTTGCTGCTGAGAATTTGGATGAATAATGGATTTGCCAAAACCAATTTAATACAAAGAGGTCTTTAGAATCATTTTCTAGCGAAATTATGAACAAATATGTAGGGTAATTTGAAATGAGGTCCAAGAAATGCACTTTTCATGAGATGATGCTATCTTTGGATCCACTGAAGTGGTCAGAGAAGATTCTCTATTTTTTACATAAAAGTATTTTTAGTTTTAAATGTAAAACCTCCTTGTCTCTCTTGCCCCCTCTGCCTCTCACCTTGTAACAAGCAAATAGTCAAATTGGAAGGTTTCATGATTATTTCTATAAGGTTCACTTCCCTGAAGTTGCCTGTAGTTGCTTCATACTTAAGTCTTTTTTTAGATGCTGCTCAAACTCTTGTAATTGTGCAGTGCAAACACACACAAACAAGGAGCTCAATAACAATCATCAATACAGTACGTAATTAAACAAAGACACTGAAAAAGTAATATCCAGCCTAAATGGGATTAAGTGGAGAATGGTAGTAGATATTTGGAAAACATTTTTAACTGATGAGTCTGTTCTCAATTCCAAGTTTACCTTTGAGAAGCTGAATTTATTACAACACAGTTAAATAATTACAGAGAGTTTTAGCATGAAATGGGACTTAGATAAATTTAGTGAGAAAGGAAGACCCCATTAGTATGGGATGAATGCATGTGTTATAAAGTGGACGGAGAACTCTCGGGGAATTATGTGTTGGTAGGGAGACTTTCTTGGCCAGCCCAGATGGGAGAGAGTAGGAGATACCAACCATGAATGTTTAGTAAAACCATCTGGAAAGCTTCCATGTCCCGTGTGTCCTCTGTTAATAAAATACAAATAAAATCCATGGCAGTTTGTCAGGCCAACTGGCAAGCTACAGCTGTGAACAGGAGAAATTTTCCTTGTATCTATCCAGAAAAGCATCACCAAGTCACTTAGTATCTTTGGGTCTCATAGCTTAAAAAATTCTTGTCCTTATAGCCACTCAATCAATGGAGAAGGCTGATGTGGAAGAAAGGGAGACAAAGAGATTGAGAAGGAGAGAGAGTGAGCGCACGTCTGAGCTTTCACAACTTCAGAATTGACGTAGTGAGCACTTCCTGCACAGTGTCACCCTAAACGCGTTCACTGACATCTTCCCCCCCACCCCGGCTTCTCACTGCATGTTTTAAAGATATTCAAGAACCATTCCATTTGAGTATTTTAATTTGATCTGTGAACATTTCTATTCTGTAACCCCTAGAAATAGGTTCCTTGACAGCATTCTTGGAGACCACCACTGCACCAATGTAATTCCCAGTTGACATGATGGATAGGTTTTAAATGTTCCACAAGTGGTTTTAATATATAATTGGGTGGGTTTGTAAACTGCTGGTATAAAGAATTTGAAGATCTGACCGAAAGTATGCATAAATAATGGAAGGCTTTAGAGGGACGTTAAGAGATTTATATTTTCTTACACTGGAAGTCTAGAATCTCTGAGAGACAACAATAACAATATAAAATTTGTGCCTCTTGAAGATTCACTTGACTGTGTCTATAAGTGGGACTGGATGAGGAGAGAGGATAAGAAGTCCAGAAATAAGTTATAATTGTTGAAAAAGATCATCCTGGTAAAATTAGCCTAGGATAGAATGATAGGATCCGAATGAAAAGGAAGAGGTGAACAGGAGAAATCTTCCTTGTATCTATCCAGAAAAGCATCTGAGAGGGCTTAGATTCATTTTTACCTGATTCATATTATGAGGGAAGCATTAATCAGATTTAAAAACCAGACAAAAAAAATTACAAGGAAATAAAATGACAAGCTAATATCTTATATCAACATAGATTCAAAAATCTTGAACAAAAATTTTAAACTATAAGCAAATTCAGTCTGGCAATATATAAAAAGGCTATACCACATACAGAGGTGGTTTATGCTAGGAATGCAAGATTGACTTAACTTTAGAGATTGTCTGTGACCCACTCCGGCCTCAGTCTCCACCACTCCCTGACCATACGATGGGGTCACTAACTGGGCTGGTCTTCCTGGGACTATTCCAGTTCTAACAGTCCTGCTTTCTAGAAACTGCTCCCCGGAGGAAGCAAGTTCTGTTGGTTTTTTTTTTTTTGGTGATGGGTCACAACACTGGGAGAAATATACAGAACTCCTACTGCAGTCTGCCAACCAGTGGCTGAAAGTGGCCAGATTTTTAGAAAATCTGCCTCCTGGAGGGGCTTTCCTGGTATCTGGAGTTGCTTTCCACTGATGTTGGCAACCGTAATTTGCAGTTCACAATACGGGGTCACCCATTTTTGCATCACACTGACTGATGCCACAAAAATTGCAACTTAATAATCATGAATGTTAGAATTTCATCTTTGACTTTGCCTAGGAATTGACTCCTGTGTTTTGTGTGAAGATAGTGTTACCTCCAGTTTTTAATTTTGTGAACAATGTGACTATGTTCTCTAAGTGTTAAGACAATCAAAAAATTACAATACCAGGTGGTGCCCATGGCTCGGTGGGTAGGGTTCCAGCCACATACACTGAGGTCGGCGGGTTCGAGCCCAGCCCCGGCCAGCTGAAATCCACAGTGACAAGTGCAACAACAACAACAACAAATAGGCAGGTGTTGCGGTGGAAACTTCTGGTCCCAGCTACTCAGGAAGCTGAGGCAAGAGAATTGTTTGAGTCCAAGAGTTTGAGGTTACTGTGAGCTGTGATGTCATTGTACTTTACTGAGGGCGACATAGTGAGACTCTGCCTCAAAAAAAAAAAAAAAAAATTACAATACCAAAACCAGCACGAGCAGGATATCACCAAAAATGAAGGTAAATTACTGTGTCATTTGAATAAGATGAGGCATAGACTTGGAATAGGGAGGTGAGTAATGAAAACAGAGAATATAGCACACGATGCAGTAAAGAGTTTGGGTTTGAACCCAGTAGAGGAAGGGACGCGGAAGCACACAGGAGACTGAATCTTTAAGGTCCAGTGTGAGACAAGCAAGTACTGGGAAGCTAAGAACAAGCCTCTTCATCTCTCTGAAAGGTACTGATGCTCAGTTAAAAGTAATGGCTGCTAAAATTGTCAGAGCATACCATAGATTAAACATAGGTTGTTAGAGTGTTTTTTTGATTGCTCCATGAAACTCAACAAACATGCATTTCCTGATTTAAAGATTGAAAGATCTTTAAGATGTTTTGTGGAAGTACAAAGGAAGAAATTTTGAGAACAGATGTGGTGGTCCCTTCCAGTGAAGAGGAAATTCTGTAAAATATTAATGGCCGTGCTGTCCAGAGAAGCAACTTTGATTTAAAAATGGAGTTTCAAACAACCTTTTGGATTTGTATAGAAATATAAATAAATACAAGAAACTATAAAATAAAGATTATTGATACTGTCTACAAACACAAAATGTACTTTCTTTATCAACATAATTGGCAAACAATGACAATTTAAGTTTTGGCTAACTTATTTGAGTCCATAATCTTCATCAAAGAAAACTGAAAGGCCCTAACTACGAACTGCTCTGAACACCTCATACACAACACTCCCAGGAAAGGGAGGGACTTGTTTGTCTATGATCTTGAGGACTTCATGTCATTTCTTTGTTTAGTTTTGTTTGCACAAAATGTTCAGAAGCAGTTAATGAGTTTTTTTCAAGTTTATTAAATGGAAGGAGATCGTCTCTGTAGACACGCGCTTACAAAATGGTTATTACTATTGTCTGCGATAGACAATATGTTAAAGTATTGCTCTGCCATGAAATCACATTTTCAAAGTGCGGGACAAGAGGAGTACCTTCTAATTAGGAAATGAGAGTAAGAAAAACATTACAATAAAACAGAAATTTACATCTCTCCAACACTTACAATCTTTAAAGAGATGATACATTTCCAAGGAAAGGACGAACTGACTCCACTTGTGTTGTTTGATGTCCTGTTTAGGTTGCAATAAAAACTAACCAAGAAAAAAGAAGACTTTTTTTTTTTTTTGGGAGTAAGACTGCTTCAGAACTCAAAAACATGTCACCATATCAGTGCAGCCAAGTTAAGCTCAACTTTCACACTTCTTTACTAAATCTGTGACTGTTTGAGAAGTCAACTTTCACATTTTCAAATTGCTTTTGTGTTTTAAAACCATTTTCCCTGAGAAAGAGAAGTTTAACATCATGATATCCGACCTGCTTCATAGAATTTAAAAATAGCTGGCATTTTAGACAGGGATCCAAAATACCTGATTGACAAATAGCCTGTCTACCACAACAACCTCAAAGATGCAAAGTGGGTGGTCATTTTTGAAGAGCTGAAAATTAATTTCCACATGTCTAATACTTGCTGTTTGTTGGTAAGTAAAATCTGAAGCGCCCACACTCAGACGCTTCTGTGGAGAGAACGTTCGGCTCGATGCCAGCGTGTCGGGTTCACACCAGGAAGCAGTGTAACGCCGATGTGATAAAAGCAGAGATGCGAGGCAGAATAACATTTATAATTGATTATTCTGATTTTGCCACCATATAAAAGAAGAGAAATAGTTTTTTAAAGGCACTGATCTTATTAGGAAAGTATTATTGGAAAAAGAAAAAGAGACAAAATTATTCTATTGTACCTTGGGATAAAATAAAAATGTCATTGCTATTTTAATTAAATAGGCATAATATTTGTTTAATTAAATTATGCTCTTTTAAAAAACTCGTGTTTATGTATTTAAATTTTTAATTTATTAAAATGTAAGGACATAATATCTTAGACATGTTTCTACAAAATGGCTATGAGTAATATGGCCTACAAAACTTAAATATCTAATTCTTTAAAATGAGTTTAAAGAAATTGCTATCTCAGAGGACAGAAATATTATAAAAATGTCATATTTTTATCAGACCCATTATTTGTTCCATAATTCTTACTATTTGTTACTGCCATTGTGAAATAGGCCTATCATGGTTTTGATTAATCAATAACATTTATGTAATAGAAAAGTAAGAAAATTCAGAATAATGTCTATGTCATATTTTCCTGTTAAATTATAGCTTTTTACTGTATATTACATATTATTATTATTTTTTGTTATTATTCTGGTATGGCTGTCTTCTGGGTTGACTGTAAAACATCAAA
>NW_003852502.1:4557018-4564588 GCF_000181295.1 Otolemur garnettii | reverse complement strand
CTTCCTGTTCTCACCCAGTGACACTGCTCTCTGTTTGTTATTGTGGCAGATCCTGGACCCATGATGGTTTTTCACAAGATAATTAGATTGGGATGTAGAATAAAGGTCATCATGATAAACCACTGAGATTCCAGTGTTGCCTATTAAAGAAGAGAGTCTATGTTGTGTGATTCAATTTTATTCATTAAAACTTTTTTCCAATTCTTTGCTCAATTTTTCATCTGTGGTTTTGTTGCTATAACACTAAGACCTAAGGCAGTGGGGTTTGTTGGTTTTTTTTTTTTTTTTTTGCAGTTTTTGGCCAGGGTTGGGTTGGAACCTGCCACCTCTGGCATATGGGGCCAGCGCCCTACTCCTTTGAGCCACTGGTGCTGCCCTGGGTTTTTCTATTTTGTTAGTTTAGCATCCAGATCAATCTCCCTGTTACTCTGACCTCTATGTTCTGCTTGTACCCAGATTTATTCCTGTGGAATACTTGTCTCCCTGGAAGACGCTAATCTTAAATCCTAAAATTTCTATGATTTCCTGACATGATACATTCGCTCCATTTTTATAATAAGGCTGCATGTACAATTCCTGTGCCTACGCCTCATTCTGCTTCCACCTTCCAGATCTCTAATTCAAATATGTAGATTCTTTTTGGTTTTCATTTACTAAGTCTTAGTCAACTAAGTCATCAAGTTCATCAGATCCACCACTCAGAAGTTTTTATTTCTTTAAGCACCAAGTTTTTATTTCTTTAAACACAAGTTTGTTTGTTTGTTTAAACACCAGAACCAGTGGGGTATTTAGAATGTAAGTTCCTGGCCTTCAGATCAATAAATTCTTATTCAAAGGGTTTGGGGTGGGGCCCATGAATCCATATGTTTAAAACCCCTCTGAGGTGAAACTCTAATAGATCTGAGTCAGTGCTTAGCTTTTATTCTCAGCTAATTTCTTTGTCCTTACAGACTAGTCCTCGGTAAAATTCCCCAAGGGTAGGAGCAGCCTGCAGATGAATGTTCCGGGTTCTTGGCTCTTAGTGCCAAGAATGAGCACCGGTGACTAGTTGATGGCGTGATCACAGTCTCATTTATTATAGACCAGAGGGAAACGAACCACCAGGGGAGGAGGAAACCAGTCTCAGAGAGCAGCACAGTCGCTCTCCCTAACTGGGCGCCCCGGTCTTTCAGAAGCCACTGAGCTCACTGGTTGGTCCCCACCTTCCCCTGGCAAGGTGGGCTGTGGTCTCTGCCTCTGGGGTCCTTGACAGGTCGGGGTTACAGAATAAACTTCTTAAGACACATGCATCTTCCCTCAAACCTTCCCCAGCCTCACTGGGGGCTGAAATTACCTGTTTTAATGATGGGAGTCGGGCCGAATGAGCCCAGGTCTGTGTAAAGTCGCTTTTCACTGCTGGCCATCTGCTCTGATTGCGGTAACTTGGTCCCTTTCCAGCCCTTTGTCATACCCCTTAGCCTCCGTCCTATCAAGGAGAGACTGAGGCTGCTCAGTACCTAACCCCACCTGTCACGGAGAGTAGCTGGGGGCCTCAAGGGAAGGGTCTCCCCTCAAACCCCATCCTCATCAGGCAGAAAAAGAGAAGGGGTGTGGGGCTGAGGCAGCGGGTCTCCCCGCCTCCAGGCAGACAGAGAGTCAGGGGAGGGGCAGGCCGTGTCCGTGGGTGCCTGGCAGTGTGGCTGGGCAACCACTGCCCCATGGAGGGCCGAATCACCTGCTGGGCTGAGCTGCCCTGCCCCTCTGCGGGGCATGAGGCAGTGGCACCCCAGCTAGGCCACCACTCCCGACAAACCAGCGCAGGGAAATTATCCTAGATGTCCAGGGTTTGCCTTCAGCAATTACAAAAAATGCCTAGACTTCCTGACTACATTTGTTCGGATCCTCTGCTTTCAGGGTGCCCCTCTCAGACTCCAAGGCCGCGCTGTCATCTGTCTCTTGTGAAATCGGGCTGGCAGGACACAAGCCCAGGGTACCTGCATCCTAGCTGGACACTCATGGCCTGTTCCCACTGTGGTTTGGTTTTGTCATAGCCTGCCCAGAATTAAGACATTTATCTTAACATAATGGAACAATGAGACTCGTCTCAATAAAACTGTATGCCAGAGCCCCAATTCCTTCAATGGAGTATTTTCAATAATTTTACTTCATCCTATACCATGTAGGGGAGCCAGTTACCTTACAGGAATGAAGAGCTGTTCACAGCCAATTTGAATAACTCATGTGATATTAACTGGTTTTGAGATTCCTTCTAAGATTATTTCCTCTACTGATAAAGTTTGTCATTTGGTCTTGAAGCAATGCTAGATTACTAATTAATCCCTTTGCCCCTTCTAAGAGATCTTAAAAATCCAGGGTTTTGTTATATGTCAGATTTTCTTTTCAGTCTTCTAAATCCTTCCTAGGGTTGATATGTTTTCCCCAGGCAGGCGCATTTGTTTTAATATTTCAAAGTTCAGTTTGAACCCTTTTTACCACATTATTTTTTAGTCCCCAACCATGATGTTTTCTTAACATGTAGGTTAAGATATTTTCTCCATATTTCATTTGCTGTCAGTAGGCATTCAGAGAGAGGCTTTTCTGATCATTGCTCATTTCTGTAGTGACACATGTCACTCGACAGAATGGGTTGAAAAAGACCCTTTTCTTTGATTTTCAGTTTTTAGTCGTAAAAACATACTGCATTATTTACCACTTACACTGATACAAAACCTCATACCCAGCTAATATGTATCATCAAACCAAAAAACAAAGTTAATAGCTTTTTTCCTCTTTGAAACAAAACTTAAGAAGCATATGGGAATGGTAGAAGCTACTAGAACAAATATGCAATTAGGGACAGCCCCTTTGGATATGGAAAATTTAATAATTGTTTGAATTACAAGATTTGGGGTTCAGTGTTACAAAAAACAAAAGTATTATATAAATTTCTTTTCCTTTCCTTTAAATGTAACTCAAGATTTTATACAAATTTTAAAATGATTGTTTATGTAAAAGAAAAGGAAATATTAAAAAGAGGGTAACGGTCCAGGTAAAACCACTACGTAAGCTTTTTTGAGAGAATTAACTGCTCCGTTTGTCCTCAGATCAGTTTAGATTCAATAACAGGTTAGACCTTTTTCTCTGTTGTTGAAGTTAGACCAAACTGATTGTTTTATTTTGACAGCGTGTGGTCATAACCAAAGCCCGGAGCTTATTTGGGGCATCATAAGGGAATTACTTTAGGATATTTAAGAAGAGCACCCACAGTGTTTTCATACTATACATCCACACATTATGTGATGTACAGTACTTTTCACATTAATAGGTTAAATGATGTAATCATAATTAGATCCCCTGTACAAAATGTCAAAAATAAAATTGATAAACCTGAGGATTTTCTATAATTATTTATAAATTTCAAATTTGAAGATTATATTTGACAAAACGCTCTTTGTCAACATTGTTTTCTAAACACTCCAAATTTTTCATTGCAAGTTATTTTAACAATGAAATAAGACTAATATAATTTGAGAGCCTGGTGAGGTAGAACATGATAGAATGGCAGAATCAGGTAACAACAGATACTGTAGCCCTCATATGCTAATTTGAAGGTGCAGGAAGCATAATTTCACCTCTACTATCAATCATCTTGTCAAATACACATGCATTCACCCCTGCTAACTTATACACATATTCTCACCCACCCCCAATATGTAATATGCCTGTGGGTCATCTGTCCTAGATTGGGAACTCTGATACCACAACAAACTGGAAATGGCCTCTTGCACACATGCATGTGGTCACCCAGCCACATGTCTAGAATCATTTTACTCACCCTCCTGCGAACAATAGGCAGCTCCGACCAGCATCAGGAAAGGTGTCTTGGGAGAAAGAATCATGCAGACCTCACACACAGATAGGAAGCTTCTTTAAACGGGGAATTCTCAAGTTCAAACTGGATGTGAATGCCATGTAAGCCTCTCCTGGTGGCTTCAGAGACTCGGTCCCCTACAGATGGGATGCATTCAGAGATGGCACCAAGTAGGGCTCTTTAATGCAAAGGGCCTTGTCCCAGATGCCCAGGAGTGGTGCATACCTGTGACAGACCTGCCTCATGTCCTGCAGTGTGTGGAGCAGCAGCAGGAGGGTTAGTAACAGAGGGCAGAATCTTTACAAATGACTCCATGGATTGAATGCCTCTAAGAATCGTCATTTTTACAGATTTTTAACCATAATCATCAGAAGCCTGCGAGCTTTCCTCTTCTCTTGTTTGGAAATTAGAAAATCTTTTGATCGGAGTAATATTCTTCAGACTTAGCACATCAGGCATTAAGGTAATGTCTTACAATAGATAAGTTCTCTTAAATGTTCTCAGCTGATAAGGAAGAGTCTGTTGATAAGTCTTTGGCTGCCCTTGCAGTGTATTTAAAAAGACTGTGTGCCTTTTAATAAAGGTTCAATAAAAACTCTGTTTTGGATCAGGCTCTTCTTATTTGGAGACTTAAACAGAAAAACAGATGTTCACGCTTTTTGTTCCACAGCAGATCAGCCATTTCCCCAAAGTTTTAATTTTAATTTCGTGTTTTAGTAGTTTAATGGCACGGAGTGATCATTTGGCTTTTTAATATTAATGCAGGCACATGGAGCCAAACAGACTTGCTGTCAAGTCTTGGATCAATTTAACAGTTTTAAGATTTGGGACTGAGACTTAATCCCTTTATCTGAAAACAAGAAATAAAGTATTTAGTTCGTGTTATTCTCAGGATTATATTACATATTTTATGCTATTTAGAACTATCTAAAAAGCACACAATAAATGGTAAAATTATCACGACCACCATGCATACTAGTACAGTTGTTACAGTCAAAATCAGGGCACTACAACTATGGCTTGCATAATTTCTATGTGTAAAAACTATTTAGTGGAGCCATTATTAATAAATTAGCCAAGGGAACACCTAATCCACACTAGGCTGACCCTGAATACTCAAAGGTGTGTTCTCCTTAGAGGATTTCACCGTTATAAAAGGACATTACATTGGAATCAAGCTTTTGATATTCGATTCTAAGTCTCTTTACCAGATTATGCCAGATTTTCTCTCCCTCTTCTTCCCACAGGCTCCTAATTCTCCCACTTACCTTTTTCAGGTTGGCAGGTACAGAACCAAGGCAATGATGAGGTTTCCCGAGAACCAGTGTCTGTTCTGCCAAAGGCATAGCTTGTCTGAGAGTCTCACTGTGTGAAGCTGAGAAGGTGATGAAATATTGTCTCATGAGAAATTTGTATTAGATGCCAGGTAGTTGCTCCCAGAAAGTTCCCAGCTCAACAGAAGTAGCCAGTGAGGGTGAATCCAGGTGCTAAGAATCTACATCTTAACCTGGGAACACCAGCGGGTGAGAGCATTAGAAATTTCCTGAGTTAATTAGGTGATCAGTTCCCTTCACCTCTTCTGCCTTTATCTCTTGTCCTTTCTATCTATCATCCCTCCTCCAGGAAATTCAAGATTCCCCTCCTTACTACCACCTCTGTGAAATCTTTCCAAGCTGCTAGAACCAAGATCATAATTAATTTTTCCTATAATTAATATTTCTTTACTTTCAATTCCATAGTTTTCATCTTTACCTTAATATTTATAGGTCAATGATTCATTAATATATTCAATCAGTTATCGCATGAATGTTTAGTGGTATAGTGCTGAGCAAGAAAGACCTGGGACAATTGTCAGGGTGGAAAATACTGAAAAAATAAATAAGCAAATGCTGTAATAATAAAATATATCAGACCTCCATGTGCTGGTGTTGCCTGGACTAGAGATGAAGAGTGAATAAAAACACAGAGATTCTTGTTGTGGGAGTAAATTCAAACTTATGTTTGAAAATTCAAACATATGCCTAAGTTGTGCCCTCAACAACTAAAGGAATGGTGGACACCACTTACTGAGCTGGTAAAGACGAAAAGAATGCAAGAATTGATTTATGATTATATGTGGAAATCAAGAGTTATTTTTGTATGAAATTAAATGGGTTATTAGTGTCTCATATAAATTATGAGCATATTTTCATTTTCTTGGCTTATATTTTGAGGGTCATCTTATTTTTTGATTCTGTAAATTTGTTGTGAGGGAGTAGTTCATATGCTATGATCTCTATGGGGCAATGACCATGTTTTTAACATGCTCAAAGTACGTTTGCCTTATTGAATTATAATAAAGCCACTGGTCAAATGCATTGAAGTAACTGATGGCTGTTGGTTGCAGGCTGTAGTCCCAGAAGATTGGTCTCTAAAATCAGTTTAGCTCTTGAAAAAATTAGTATAATCATCTGTAAGGATTATACTAATTTAGATAAACATGCTTATGAAGCAAGCACATCGCTTGAAAGCTTCAATTAACAGCAAATATTTTGCCAAAAGATACCTTACAGGAGAAACAAGAAGGGTTTAAATAGTGAGTGAAGGTTCCAAGCGTATCTTTAAAATATATGTGTTGTAGATATTTGTGGGCAACTATGGATTCTACAAAAGAGCTACAAATACTAAAATATAATGGGTGGTGCCTATGACTCAAGGAGTAAGGCACCAGCCCCATATACTGGAGATGGCGGGTTCAAACCCAGCCCTGGCCAAAAATTGCAAAAAAAAAAAAAATCTATTTATCTATCTATCTATATATATATATGCATAGGTCCATGATCACAGAAAAAGATGATGTGATTCAAACATTAATTTATGTCAAGGTAAAGGAGAAAAAGCTCAGTCCCTAAGAGAGGACTTTTAAGTGGCTGGGTTGGAGTTAGTGCCATCTAGGAATCCAAGAACAAAATGGACATCAGCTGGGCAAAAGTGCTGTGACCCCGCTCTGACCCCGCTCCAAGACAATTAACCAAGCAGACATGGGAGTGTGCAGCAGGGTGTATGGAATTGGTGCTGAGGAGCATAACATATGGATGGAAGAGTAGAGGGTGAGATTCAAGGCTGCTGTCCTTCTCCTAGAGCACTGAGCCTAAGGTTAGAGAAAGCGATTTAGCACCAAACCAATCTGGCCATGAAGCATCATCCTTCCACAGTACCAAATTGCTTGTGCAGTAATGGTAATAGTGCTTACTTTCCAGAATTTTTGTGAGTTTTTAATGAGATTCCAGATGTAAAGTACTTACCACAGTGTGTGGTGCACAGTAAGCATTAAACAAATAATATAATTTTCTAATAGTTATTATTACTGTTTTTCTTCTGATTGTTGCCAAGGTAACAATGGGGGCTTATAAATGTACTTTCACCGGACCCCTGGGAAATTAAAGCAAGTCCCCAGGAATGTATTTGCCTGAGGACTTCAGGGTATCCAGGAAAGAATGTTATTAAGAGAAAGGGAACTGGCAGATATGCAGCACAGACTTCCAAGATTAACATTCCAGAACAAAACAAAGTGTAAACAAATGTACTAGGAATATTGCACCAGTAGGAGCAGGAAAGTCCCAAAGTTTCTGTGTTCTTTGTTTCTACCTTCATTTATGGTAATTAAAATGTTTAGAATGATATGTTATCTTCTGAATAAAAATTTAATAATTTTAATATTACATTTTCTTGATTTTATAA
>NW_003852502.1:4547444-4555984 GCF_000181295.1 Otolemur garnettii | reverse complement strand
TATAATTCTAAATGCCATCAGTAAAGAAAACAAAAGTAGGATCTATCATCTACACTTTCACTTTGAAAAGAGCAACAATATTAAATAAAAAGTAATAGAGAAGGAAGACAACAGGCATGTCAGCCGATGTAAATGAAATTCAAAACACGCAATGGAGACATTTAACAAAGCCAAAGTCGCTTGTTTGAGTAACACTGAATCAGTGGACAAAGCCACAGCAAACTGAACTGTGTTTAAAATAGAGGTAACAGTTCCAAAGACAGCTGCCCAGAGACCCCACCTGCCAGAGCAGCTCCATAAGAAGGAAGAGGTTTTGAGGAAGGGGAGAAAACAAATATACCCAGATCAGTGTAATTCTGAGGAAAGCATGCCAGAACCTTCGAGAGCCTCTGTGGGAAGAAGTTGCCCATCAGTACGTGGGGGAGCAAGGTGTGGCAGGTGTGATCAGCCAGGGTCAGCCCCCAAGAGGCTTGGAGTCCAGTGCGGAGGGGAGAGGGAGGGTCTGGTTTCTCCCACCCTCACATCTCTGGCAGTCAGCAGGCTCCCGATCTGCGGGAGTGACTTTTTACCCCCAGGTTCCCCAAAGCTCCACCACCAGTGAACAGGGGGCATCCTGCCGATAAAGCGCCAGGCTTTCAGTCCCCCAGGGAACTTTCCATCACCAGGGACTCAGGATGAGATGGCAGGGACCAGATACTTCTCGGCCAGTGCTGTGCCTTTGTCTTTCCCAGAGGGCTTCAGCCCCTCAGATTTCGTCTCATTCCTTCCCACACAAACGTTTCCCAACTCCAGCCCAGACTGCAGGAGCCACAGGGGTCCAGTTAGTCCCAGGCCTGTGTGACTCCAGACATGCACATTCTGGGAAGGAGGCCTCCTTCCCTCCGCCTGCCTCACCCGCGGCTGCCAAGAGAAACACTTGAGCCACAACAGACATTTGCCCTCAGACATGTACAGCAGCACAATTCATAACTGCAAAGATGTGGAAACAACCCTAGTGCCCTTCAACACGTGGATGGATTAATAAATTGTGGTGTTTGTATACCACAGAATACTATTCAGTCATCAAAAAATGTATAGTTTGTGTCTTTTATAACAACCTGGAGGGATATGGAGAACATTATGCTAAGGGAAGTATCAGTATCACAGAAATGGAAAAACAAGCATCACGTGTATTCAGGACTAAACTGGAACCAGTAGTTTAACAACTACATACTCATATCAGAGAAAAACTCAATGAAATTCAAGTATGGGGTGGGGAGGAATAGTTTGGTGAATTCCCACCCAGTGGGTGCACTGCGTGGGTCCACAGCACACTTCCTGGGTGAAGGACACAACTACAACTCAAGCTTTAACTCACAAAAGTAAGGTCTGTAACCTAAACATATGTACCCCTATATTAATCTGAAATTTAAAAAAATCACTTCATATTCACATATAACCTTTGTACATCCTCCCGTACAGTTTAAATCACATCTAGATTATTTATAATTCCCAATACAATCTAAATGCTGTGTGAATAACTGGCATACTATAATGTTTTAAAATTTGTATTATAAGAATTGTCATATTTTTATTGATCTTTTTATAATATTTTTGATCTACAGTTGATTGAATTCATAAATGCAGAACCTGCAGATAAAAGAAGCCAACTATGAATCTTGGCTTTAATTTTTTTCCATTGGAAAATGAAAAATACAAGACAAATGTCAAACTGAATGGGATGCTGGGATATACTGTGCAAATCAGGAATTATGATCTCTTCAAAAAGAAGGACGAGCGCCAGAAATGGAGCCTGCATCAGCGTCAAGAGCAAGAGAAACAAAAGCAAATCGAGCCTCAGGCTTCTCACCACTGTGAGAGTGTCCGGTGGGGATGAGTGAAGACAGGGCCCTGGGTAGACCTGATGAGTCAGGTAGTAGAAGCTGCTGATCAGACGATCGAGAGCCCAATAAAGCAAAAGAAGCAGTGACAGGTGAATCAAAAGAAAGGTGTTCGTTGCTGAAATAAGTGTGTGGTAGTAGACATCGTCACAGGCCTTCAGTGGAGGTAAAAGGGTGAATTTGGTGATTTTTGAAAGCAATAAATTAGGAAGTGTCTCCTCTCACTCCAGCTGGAATTTGAGTTATAGAAGAGAGGGATATTTTGCTAGTGACAGAGATAGAGACAGAGAGATAGAGGGAGAGATAGGACCAGAGAGAGAGAGAGAGAATAATAATGTACTAAATACATGAAAATACATTAATTTAAGTTTTCAAGTCTTCTTCAAAACAGTGCTTTATGCCTTTTGCCACATTTAGACAAAGAAGACCACAGGGGATTCAACAAAAAAAGCAAAACAGGAGATAGTCATTTAATATGATTCTAAAGTGGTAAAAGATAATTTTTGTTATCAAAGTCACTGTGGAAAACCATTTATAACTGGTATTTTATTCAATTTTACCTTAATTGATACATAAAAGTATAATTAAAATTGTCCATCTATTTTTGTTTTCAAATAACAAGAAAATTTAACTTTCTCATATTTAGGAGGACACATACCTCTGCATTCTGATCACCACATTTGGCACGGAGCATTGCACTGAGGTGCGGGTGTCCGGGTACAACCACAGGGAGGGAACCATTCTTGGATGTAATAATCATTGAATAGTAAGATTTTAGCTAATTTTTATTCACCATTTTCTTAAATTTTCTGAAATTCCTACAGTGACCATGTGTTGTTTTATGATGAGAAGACTTAAAACATAAAGAAGCAGTGCATCTTTGCTACATTCTTTGACATTTTTAAGTAGTTCGGCTTTAATTTATTTGACAAGTCAAGGCCTCACTCACGAGGCCTGTCAACAGCGGCAGGTCTGTATGCGAGAAACACCGAGACTTCTGTGTTCTTGGCTGCTTCATGGTGACTGTTGGCATAAAGAGTAAGACAAGGACAGCACGGCTTTGAACCCATATAACATCACTCCTTGAGATTGACAATAAAGGTTCAAAAATTTTTAACCAATCCACACATGTGATATATACACAGAAGACAAACCTCCCTGTGGAAAGGTCATATTTTTCAACACTCTTTAGGTGACATGAGGTGGGAGAAGGTAAAGGACGACTCCCAGGACTCAGATTATCTTGACCAATTTAATCTCCAGTTGTCAGAGACAGCTATTTCTCGCTTTAAAGAGGCCACACAGTAGTTTCTTCTTGCATTAAATAATCTTTCAAGAAATGTAATTATGTCAACCAAAGCACCAATAGAATATGCCATGGAATGTAGCAAAATTTGCTGTCAATTTTCTGAAAAGAGAAGAATGTATAGATTATAAGCATGTAGCTCAATAAATATTTATAATGATATACGTGTATTATAGCTTTTGTGATAAAATTAAAATAAGATTATTTGCAAAGAAGACTTCTAAGATTTCCATTTATCCTGATGGGGTAAAGGAGTAGGGGGGCTGGAAAGGTCTGATAGGGTTGAATAGAAGAGTGTAGGAGGTAGGGTGTGAAGAGAGGTGTATTCCCTCAGGTATTCAAGGGACCTTACGGGAGGACAGGAAGTAGATGGAGGAGGACGGGGATGCAGTGGTCAAAGGAGCAGGAGGAACTCAGGTGAGAGGGGAAAGGAGGGGACTTAGATGAGCTACTCTGGGGAGATATTACTTTTCCCAAAGAATGCAGGAAAATTACACATTATCCTTAGTAAAATCACACCAACAGGAGAGGAAGTAAACAGTTAGTGCTGTGGTGGTGGAGGACGTAAGAAGTGAATGTTTGAGAAGGGGGTATCGGTTGACTGAGATGTGCCCACTTCTTTTTTTTCATTTTTTTTTTTATTAAATCATAGCTGTGTATATTAATGCAATCATGGGGTACAGTGTGGTATTTTCATATACAATTTGAAATATTTTCATCCAACTGGTTAACATAGCCTTCATGTCATTTTCCTAGTTATTGTGTTAAGACGTTTATATTCCACTTTTAGAAAGATTCACTTGTACCCTTGTGAGATAAGCCATAGAGGTGATTCCTCCAATCACCCTCCCTCCACCCATCCACCCCCCTCTCCTCATCTCCCCTCCCCCTTCCCCATATTCTTAGGCTATAACTAGGATGTGCCCACTTTTTAACCAGTGGTACTTCACAAGTGGAGTTGTCTGTGTCTCAAGACTGGCTTCAGAGAGTTACTCAGAAACATGTAAGTCTGTCCTCCCTGTGCTTCAGTGAACTATCATCCAGAGCTCTGGCTGGGATCAGAAATGAGATTCACCCCTGGATGCTCCGTTGGTGCAGAATGGAGACATAGGCTTCAAAGATGTGCATTTGGGGTCCTGGACAAGTGTGGTTTTGTCTGAGTTGTGGGAACCATATTATTAGAGAAAACAAATTATCCTGACACTCCTTAAAATAGTACAGAAGACTTTATTAGAGACTATTGCAATAGTTATCCTGCAGTAAGGGAGAGAGATCCAGTTCCCCCTTGAATCAACAAAGTCAATCATGGGTTTATGTACAAAAAGCCAGGTGTGGTTGTCAGTAGACATTTACCAAGAGGAAACATCAAGGGCGGTGCCTGTGGCTCAAAGGAGTGGGGCGCTGGCCCCATATGCCGGAGGTGGCAGGTTCAAACCCAGCCCCAGCCAGAAACTGTAAAAAAAAAAGAGGAAACATCAAAGCCATGAAGATTATTGCTAAAGACTGGCCAAGGGCATAGGCATGGAGGGTGAGGGGTATCGGGTGATCAGGTATCAAGGCTTGGGTGAATCTTAGCAAACTGACTTGCTACAACTTGGCTTGGCAGGCCCAGGGCAAGAAGGAGGTCAAGGCCGAGGCCTGGTTGAGAAGTTTAGTAAAGGAGGGAGTCTTCATCAAGCTCAATAAATGATGGGTGGTTGGATTAAAAGATGAATAAAAGAAAAATTTCTAGAAAACAGTAGTCAATAACTCCTTTAGCCAGTTAGGTGAATAAAGGAAAACAAAGAAAAATCTTAATCAAGACTGATCTATTGGCATTAAATGTTCATATTATATTTCCAAAAAATAATTATTAAGGGAGACAAATGTGCAATGTCACCCACACATTTTTCTGTTAAGAAAAAATTTCTGTCAGAGTACCACAAAACACTGCTATTAGAGGGGACGCCCTCCCTGAGCACAGTGAACCCGGGGATCGAAGTCATGGGAACTTAAAAGGCATATTTTTAAAATCACATTAACATAAAAATTCCATAATAATTAATAACAAGTATTCATAACTATGTGTCATTCAGAATTTCACATTTCAACAATGTTCTAATTAGAAGTATAATCTCATGCCCAGTAAAAGAGCTTTTACTGATTTCTCTGCTTTGAGTTTGTTGCCTTTCCACAGCCTCTTTTTGTCCCAGTGAAAGACAAATAGAGAAAGAGAGAGAGAGAGAGAGAGAGGAGGAGGGGGAGGAAGGAAGGAGGAAGGAAGGAAGGGAGGGAGGTCGGGAGGGAGGGAGGGAGAGAGGAAGGGAGGGAGGAATGGAGGAAGGAAGGAAGGACTGCCTCTGAAAATTGTAAAGACAGGCAAACTTCTTTTGAAAGTATTGAGGGAAGGAAAGAAGGAAGGAAGGAAGGAAAGAAAGAAGGAAGGAGGGAGGGAGGACTGCCTCTCAAAATTCTAAAGACAGGCAAACTTCTTTTGAAAGTATTAAACTTTATTATTCATCTTTAGCATGTGGCTTTTCTCAGGCAGTCATAATATAGGATTATAATTATTTTAATGACCTACTGGGAGCAGCTGATTAGAGTGGCCCTTCTAATTATTTGTTTCCATTGTCACCTCTTCTGGCTCATTCATGAAAAAATGATTTCTTTTAACAGCTGTTTAAGCCTCTACCGGGTCTGTTCTGTGGCTTCCAGGTTCCTGACATTACTCACAGGGCGTTCTGCAAGGGCCTGCAGGTGGCAGTGGGAAGATTCGCCAGTGGAGAATCCTGCGCAGGTTACTTTCAGGTCTCACTTTCTCAGGAATCTAAACATGGCCTAATGTGGGGTTTTTAGATTCAAATGCCTTTTAGAAATAAATGTTCCTATGAAAGCTATAAATTACTTTCATAGTAGGGCTGAGTACATTGGATACTTTTTCTTCCATTCTTGAGATATTTTGCTAAGAAGAATATTTAAAGCTATAACCCAATTATAGCCCAAGAATATGGGGAAAGGGGAGAGGGAGGGGAGGAGAGGGGGAAGGATGGGTGGTGGGAGGGTGATTGGTGGGACCACACCTATGGTTCATCTTATAAGGGTACATGTGAATCTCTCTAAATGTAGAATATAAATGTCTTAACACAATAACTAAGAAAATTACATAAAGGCTATGTTAACCAGTTGGATGAAAATATTTCAAATTGTATATAAAAACAGCACACTGTACCCCATGACTGTATTAATGTACCCAGTGATAATTTAATTAAAAAAAAAAGAAATAAAGAAATAAATGTTCCTACTTCCAGTGTCCTTAGCGCAGCACTGTAATGTAAAGGAAGGATGGTCTCTATTTCATAGCTCAAAAGGGACTTAAGGGGAGCCTTTTGTGTGTGGAGGGGAAATGGTTTGTTTACAGTTCTAGTGTCAACTAAGAAAACAACAATAATAATAAAACCTAGGAACATATATTAAACTTTAGAATTAGGAAACATAAGAACCTAGCTATAAAATTATCAGAAAGAGTGATAAGAAAACACGGGAACAGAAAGAAAGAACGTTGACCTCGTGAAAATGCAGCATATCAGGGAGTGAAAAGCAAATTCCTTCAATGATGACGGAGGAGAATGAGGGCACTTTGCACCTGAAGGCACACCTGTCCTGTGACCGAGCCACCATCCTCATGCAACCCTTACTGAGCGTGTATTGGACACTGGGGTGATGGTCACGGAAGATGGCATGGATCAGACAGAACGCTTAAGAGGAAACAAAGATTGTGGGAAAGGAGATGGTAAATGAGGATGACAGAATAGGAACGTTCTTGTTTAATGAAAGTTAGATTGGTGGACACAGGCTCCGTAAGATAAGACCTGAAGTGGGTTTCAGGGGAACAAGAATGGGGGTTTGATGGAAGGAACTCTGGAATCTGATGCTGATCTGAAGATCTTAGGCTACTTTCTAAACTAAGTCATAGGCATTCAATGACTATGTTGTTATGCACTACATTAACCAACCTTTAATATCTGTATTCTTTTATGTACCCCCCCAGAAATTAAATATACAGACAAAAATCTTTTACTAGTTATTAAGTAACAAGGTTCTGAGGTAGTTTAAACATTTGCCAGGTTGTATTAACCCTTATTTAGGCAAATATGAACCAAAAAATCATGTTATTTAGAAAAATCAATAACATACTTGTAATACCGTCTCATGCATACTAAGTGAATTAATCTACCCATTTAATAATTCAACAAATAGACTGAGCTTCTCTTCACTTCCAGGAACTGTGACATGGCACCACAGTTGATGCAAAACCACAACACCCGTAATGCTGTCATTTTAAGAGAAATGATAAATTCATGAGCACTTAAATTCAGGAAGAACAGTGCGGGAACAATGGAACAATGGTGTTCTTCAGAAGTACAGAAAATGGAGCAAAATATTTTTAATTGTGACATTTATTTTCAATGGAATGTCCGTTTTATTTTATTGATTCAGGAAGTATTTTTTGAACATCAGGGAATTT
The DNA here is from genome assembly GCF_000181295.1 of Otolemur garnettii. Lineage (NCBI taxonomy): Eukaryota > Metazoa > Chordata > Mammalia > Primates > Galagidae > Otolemur > Otolemur garnettii. The sequence goes on along the minus strand of NW_003852502.1, from coordinate 4,548,294 downwards.
AACGGGGAAGCGTCTGACGCATTCTGACAGACACCTCCTCTGCCCTAATAGAGCTTCCGTTGTGGTGGAGAGAAACTGACAATGGACTGAAAGCCAGCGCAGAATTCAGGTTCTATTAAGCACTGATTTTTTTTTTTTTCAGTGAAGCAGTGAAAAAGATAGTGATTAAGGATGGAGGTGGTCTCATATGGATGGGGAGGGCTTCAGAACTGGAAAATGATAAGGGACTTCTCGTGTGTGTATCTTGAGTTAGAAAAACAGAGCCCACGGGAACAGCAAGAATGGCCATGAGACTGGGGTGCATTTGCCTCGTGTAATCGTGAGATTTAGTGCCTCCTCTGAGTGGAATCATTGCTGAAATATGCTCATAATGGTATAATAAAAATTGGACAGGAGACTTTTAAGTGTATTTCTTACCCCAGGTTGCCTCTGCTCAGAAATTTCAGGACGCTGAAATTGTTTTGGTAGGAAGATGGGAGAAGCAGCTCCTTGATGAGAATCTGCTCTCTTTAATTCTTTTGGGATTTTTTATGGGAAATTAATCATACTCTGCAGAAATTTTTGTGATTCTATTAATGCACTGATAGCTTCTTAAGGAAGAGCAAGGTTAGTGGATCGAAATTTTTTTATCAGGTATCAAGCATATGGGTTGGGCAATGTGGACAGATATGGGGAAAAATTGCAGACCTAAGAGAAGAGCAAGGCATATCAATAAAATATGGGAATACGTGAAGTTGAAATCTCTAATTTCAGGTCCCAAACATTGGTCAACATTTTAGGAGGACATAGAGGTTGTAAACCACGTGAACTCCAGCTAGAGATAGTGACTCCCAGAAATCTGACAGCTGAC
>NW_003852502.1:4546819-4547066 GCF_000181295.1 Otolemur garnettii | reverse complement strand
TAATATTATAGATGTAATTGACTCAGTCACGGCCATAAACTCTACCTTGATAAAAAGAGATAATACAAAAGAGAACCTTATTTATTCGAACACACCTGCATGGATATTATTTCTAGAGAAGGAAGGAGAGATATCACATGCTCTTAAGGTACACGTTGTCTTCAGACAAAACCAAACACAGTGCAACAGAATACTAGACGCCACAGTTAATTGCACCCACCCACACTAGTCATACTGCCACACGAGA
>NW_003852502.1:4538852-4545849 GCF_000181295.1 Otolemur garnettii | reverse complement strand
CTGTGATATGCATTCCTAATTTAGGAAACATAACAGAGATTTTAATGCTGCTCATTCATATTTTTAATGGTGATCATTCAATAAGTTATAGCTCATTGTTGAAAGTTGATCATATCATTAAGCCCTCAAATTTCTAGTTATGGAACATAATTTTTTTTCCAAGAAACAATGTGTTTTTTTTGTTTACATAATTTATTAGGTCTGCGGTTACACAGCCAAAGTGTAAAGTGCACTGAATATATATATTTAAAAATTTAGTAACTAGATCTGGTACTTCTCGACTTTCACTTCCTAAAATGCCTTTGGAGAGAGTAGGCATTTCCAAAATGGAAACAACAAATCCAATTTGTTACAGTCATCTACTGTCACCAATGCTAATTGACACTGTCATTTACTATAACGTCTCGCTCTTGTTCAGGCACTGAAATCTAATACATTCATTATTAAAATGTTCAGAATGGTTGGTTAAAAAACTGCTAAAAAATGTTTTAATGTTATTCACAGTTTCCTTCTGTAGATACCCATTAGGTAATTTTCTTCTATTTGGAAGAGTTTACAATTAAAAACCAACAAAAGGAAAACAAAATGTGTACAGAATTCATGACTGCATGACCTTGATTTTACTCTAATATTTCATAAATTATATATACATATATATTTTTTTCTTTGCAGGTTTTTTTTTGGCTGGGGCTGGGTTTGAACCTGCCACCTCCAGCATATGGGGCAGGCACCCTACTCCTTTGAGCCCTAGGCACTGTCCGGTTGTATAAATTTTATAAGAATCTCAACTTTAACATCATTGGAATTTGATGACCATGATTACAAAAAAAAATATATATATTATCAGGAGCCAGTTAACTATTTATACTTTCTGATAAATGTCATTGTCCTCTTTAGAACATAATATGTTTAGGGAGGAATTACTACCCACTTACTCTTTTGTAGCTAATCATTTCAGTCGGCATTCTGAAACAATACAGAAAAATTTCATAGTGATGTTGGGACACTGCGTTTGTAGATTTGCTGCCATTCAGTACCCAACTGGAAAGAGGAGGAATTTAAATGGAGGCTGAAGCACCACCATAAATAAAGTCTAAGAGAAAGTAACAGAAGATGCATTTATTTTATTACTCATGAAGTTCAGAATGACATTGATTATTGTTGAACATACATGACATAGATAAAGCATATTCTTGGGTCATGTTAGAATGGAAAGAGTTAGTATATTTATTGGTGTATTTGCATTTCAGGACTATGAGGGGAAAAGTACCAAAAACTATTCAAGGTTAAAATAACAGAATATTATTATCATAAACTCTGATGCCTGGAAAACCAAAATCAAAGTGTGGAAAGGGCCATGCTTTTTCTGACAGCTCTAGTGTGGAATCCTTGCTTCTCGTTTGCTCCAGCAATTGTGGAATTCTTTTTAGTTTGTAGATACATCACTCTTATCTCCGTCTCCATCATCAAGTGGCTCTTTTTCCTTGAAACTTTATGTCCGTAGTTTTTTCTTCATAATAAGGACACCAGTTCACCCTACTCTAATATGGTATAACCTTAACCAATTACACCTGTAATTCCTCTGTCTCCAAATAAGATCACATCCTCAGTCACTGGAGGATAGGATTTCAACATAAATTTTTTCAATTTTTAAAAATGTTGTAATAGTTGTATATCTTTATAGGGCACAGGTGATGTCTGACACAATGTGCATTAATCACATCAGGGTAATCAAGGTGCTCATCACCTCAGGCATGTATCATTTCTTCCTGTTAGGTAGACTCCAATTCCTCTCTGGTAGTTATTTTAAAGTATACCCTAACTTAGTGCTAATTAGAGTCACTTTGTTATACTAATATTGTTGATTTTAACTATGTACCTGTATTTTTGCACCCATTAATTATCCCAACTCCCCCCCATCCTCACAATTCCCAGCCTCCTGTAACCCTCATTCTATACTCCGTCTTCATGAGATCAATCATTTTTAATATTTAGCTCTCACATACGAGTGAGAACAGGTGGGATTGCGCTTATCTCACTTCACAGGCTGTTCTCCAGTTCCATACATGTTGCAAATGCAAGATTTCATTCTTTCTTGTGGGTGATATTTCATTGTGTGTAGGCCTATTTCATTATCTATTGAGGGACCCTTAGGTTGACTCCGCATCTCGGCTAATGTGAATGGTGCTTGATAAACACGGGGCTGCTGATACTTCCTCCGTACTTTATTCCCGTCCGTGGGCTGTATACTTAGCAGCAGTAGGATTGCTGGGACATACACTGGGTAGACCTGTTTTTAGGTTTTGAGGAACCGCCATGCACTCTCCATTGTGGTCGCAGTAATTTACATTCCCACCGATAGTGTATGAGAGTTCTATTTCCATAGCCTCACCAACATTCATTCTTGCCTGTCTTTTGATAAAAGCCATTTTAACTGAGGTAAGATGATATCTCATTATAATTTTTATTTGCATTTCTCTGACAACTAAAGATTTTGAGCATTTTTTTCATATAAATGTTGGCCATTTGTATGCTTGGTTTTGAGAATATCCATTCAGATTCTTTCCTTTATTTTTTTGCTTAGCAGGACCGGGCCAGTTTGAACCAGCCACCCCTGCTGCATGGGGCCAGCACCCTAAACACTGAGCTATGGGCACCCAGCCTCTTTGGCCATTTTTAATCAAATTGTTTGATTTTTTTTTCCTATTGAATTGTAGGAGCTTATTATATAGTTTAGTTATTAATTCTTTGTCAGATGGGCAGTTTGCAAACATTTTCTCCCATTATATATATATATGTGTGTGTGTGTGTATGTGTATGTTTTTGTATAAAACACACATACACACACATATGGATTGTCTCTTCTCTTTATTGGCTGTTCACTTTGCAATGCAGAAGGTTTCTAGCTTCATGTAATCTCATCATTTGTTCTTTTTTTTTTTTGCAGTTTTTGGCTGGGGCTGGGTTTGAACCCGCCACCTCCAGCATATGGGGCTGGCACCCTACTCCTTTGAGCCACAGCCGCCCTGGTCCATTTTTTCTTTGGTTGCCTATGCTTTGGAGCATTACTCATGAAATAATTGCCCAGACCAGTGTCCTGAAGCCTTTCCCCAAAGTGTTCTTCTACTAGTTTTGTACTTTCAGGCCATGGATTTGAGGCTATGGATACTGCCCATTCAGTCTTCTATGCACCATTGATTAAAGCAACTGTCTTTTGCTTACTGTATTTTCATGGCACCTTTGTTGAAGATAAGCTTACTATTGATGTACGGATTTATTTCTGGGTTCTCTATTCTGTTCCATTGTTTTACGTGTCTGTTTTCATGCCAATACCATGCTGTTTTGTCCACTAGAGGTCTGTAGTATATTTTGAAGTTAGGTAATGTGATTCTGTCAGTTTTATTCTTTTTGCTTGGGATGGCTTTGGCTGCTCTGGTCTTTTTGGTTCTGTGTACATTTTAGAATTATTTTATACATTTATTTCTGTAAAGAAGGCCATTGGTATATTGGTGGAGATTACACTGAATCTGTAGATTGCTTTGGGTAGTATAAACATTTTAACAATAATGATTCTTCCACTTCAGAAACAAGAAATATTTTTCCATTTGTTGTATCCTCTTCAATTTTTTCATCAATATTTTAGGGTTATCATCATAGAGACCTTTTACTTCTCAGGTTAAGTATATTCCTACATATTTTATTTGTAGCTCTTGTAAATGGAATTACTTTCTTGGTTTCTTTCTCAGATTGTTTACTGTTGGTATTTAGAAATGCTACTGATTTTTGTATCCTGAATCTGTATAGAATTTTCTTTTTTCTGTAGTGTAGTCTTTTGGTTTCTTTAGATATAAGAGCATATCATTTGCAGACACACATAATTTGAATTCTTCCTTTTCAATTTGGATGCTCTTTATTTCATTCTCTTGTCTGATTATTCTGTCTAGATCTTGCAGGACTGTGTTGAATAACAGTGGTGAGAGTGGATATCCTTGTCTTGTTCCAGACTTTGGAAGAGTTTCAGGATTTACAGCATTTGGTGTGATACCATCTATGTGTCAGTCATACATGGCTTTTACCATGCTGAGCTCAGTTCCTTCTATACCAGTTTTTTGGGAGTTTTTCTTTTTTATCAAGAAGAGATATTGATGGGTTTTGTCCTTCTGTTAATGTGATATAACACATTGGTTAATTTCAGTACTTTTAATATTTAATGCCACTTTCTTCTGGCTTATAAAATTTCCATTGAGAAATTTGTTGCCAGACTTACTGGATCTCCTTTATAAACATATGTATTTTTTTTTTCTTGCTTCCATTAGGACCTTTTTTTAAAAATCTGTGACCTCTGAGAACTGAATTGTTGAATACGATAAGATCTTGTTTGGGTTAAATCTGCTTGGTGTTCTGTGACTGTCTTTTAGCTGCACAGTGATATCTTTCTCTAGGTTTGGAAACTTATTATTTATTTGAATAGACCTTCTACCCCAATTTCTCACACTACCCCCTCTTTCAGGGCAACTCTTAGATATGCCCTTTTGAGGCTGTTTTCTAGATCTTGTAGGTATGCCTCATTCTTTTTATTCTTTTTTTCTCTTTGGTGTATTTTCAAATAACCTATCTTCAGTCTTACTAATTCTTTCTTCTTCTTTTAAAATACTGCTGTTGAGAGACTCTGATGCATATCTCAGTTTGTCAACTGAATTCTTAAGCTTCAGAATTTCTGCTTGATTTTTTTCAATTATTTCAACCTATAGCTTAAATTTCTCTGATAAGTTTCCAAACTCCTTCTCTGTGTGGTCTTGAAGTTCATGGAGCTTCTTCAGGACAGCTGTTTTGAATTCTTTGTCTGAAAGGTCACACACCTCCATCTCTCCAGGCTTGGTTACTGTTATTTTATTTGGCCTGTTAGGTGAAATCATGTTTTCCTGGGTGTGGTTAATGCTTGTTGATGTTCATCAGTGTCTGGGCATTGAAAAGTTAGGTGTTTATTCTAATTTAAGTATCTAGATTTGGTTCAACACATCTTTCTTTAGAAGACTTTCTAGATATTCAAAGGAATTGAGTGTTGTGATCTAAGTCTTTGGTTACTGCAGCCACATCAGCACTGGGTATGCTGCAAGCTCTGTGATGCTGTGAAGCTTGCAGATTCCTGGTCGTGCCACCTTGGTTGACTTAGGTGGGATATAAGATAATTCCCTGGATATTCAGGCAAATTCTCTCATTTATATCCCTCACTCTCTGTGCTGGGCTGCTGTTGGGGGACAAATGACATGGACACTCCCTCATGGTCACCAGTGTCAGGTCATTCTGAAGCCAGCCCAGTTTTATCCAAAGCTCATAGGCACTTTTTCTTGGTTTCATCTGATATTTATTCAAAGCCTTAGGGTTCATTACTCAGTAGGTAGTGAACCTTAGCAGGACAGAGTCCTTCCTTTCAAGGTCCCTTGTTTCCTTCTGGTCCAGGGTGGATCTAGAAATGCCACCTGGAAACTATGACCTGGACTTAGAGGCCTCAGGAGTCGGTGTGGTGCTTTATTTACCTGCAACTGAGCTGGTAGCCAAGTTGCAGTACAGGGTCCTCTGAGCTCTTCTCTCTCCTTTCCCCAATTTAAGAAGCCTGGCTGAGCTGCTCTCTCAGGAGTCGGCAGAGGGTGACATAGCACTGACTTGGCCACCATTGCTGGCATCTCACTGGTCATGTGCACCCCAAGTCCACTGGCTCTGAGCCAGTACAACTGCAGGAATTCCCAGCCACAGAAGCCTTTGTGTCCTGACTGCCTTATGAACTTACTTCAAGCCATAGGCTGCTTTACAGCAGCCAATGGTGGGGTTGGCAGGAAATTGAGTTTTAGGACAGAGGATTTCTCTGGCCAGGCTGATCTAATCCTTCTTCCATGGTAGATGGCAGATTTCTGCCCTGAGCTACTTTCCCCTGTGCAGCGCAAAGCCCCACAATCACTTCTCCCCCTCCTTGCCCCTGCCAGGCACACAGATTCTCTCTCTACTGTGCATGGTGGCCCAGCACTGCCAGGTGGGTGTGGAAAGTTAGTACAGGCAATGCAAGATTGTCTTTTCTGCTCTGTTCAGTGCCTGATGTTACGTTAATACCAGATAGTCTGATCACTCACATGATTTTTGGTTCTTCTGAAGATGTTTGCTTGTGTGGGTAGTTGTCGAATCTGGGGTTGTATGGAGGGACAGTTACCAAAGGAGTCTATTTGGCCAACTTGCTCTGTGCCCATACCCAATGTATCTTTGTGACAGGATACAATTCAACCCATAAATGATTTTGTCATTTGCAACCAAGGAACAACCAATTGCCATCTTGTCAATCACCCTTCCTGATAGTGGTGTGCAAATGATATATGCCAAAATAAACTTAGAGTATGGGGAAACATGAAACATTTGATCTCCTTGATTAATCACATAAATAAAGACATAACATTGCAAAAGTAGAGCTCTGTAGATGAAGTAAGGAATTGTTCAAACCATTTATATCAAAAACAATTGTGGAATCTATTTCTTGTGTCAGGTGGTGGAGCAAGTTAATCAATTTTATGAACCTGTTTGACTCTACTAACTGGCCTCCAACAGTGGATACAATGACATGAATAATCTCTCATTCACAATGTAACCATTGTTACTCTTTCTTGGGTCTCATTTCCATTGCCAATTATGTGTGTATCCATACCTAAATGAACAAAATTTGGCAGCCTATTAATATAAAAGTATTAACACCTATACCAACACTCCAAGTAGTTTTATTTGAAATCCTAACCTTCTGCCTAGAAGAAGGCCATATTTTTCAGGATTCCCTTCCCTAATATCCCCATGGGCCCTGGTGTTGCTTATATGTGTTACAAGATCATTTGTATCCCCTGTCCCCCTAGAAGATTGTGAGTCTTCAGTAATTTCTTTAAGAGTTCCTAGGAGAAAGAGGTTTTCTTACAAGTAGTGGGAGATGCTGTTTGCTGCCCTGCAGTTGTGCTGCACTGGCTGT
>NW_003852502.1:4533060-4538336 GCF_000181295.1 Otolemur garnettii | reverse complement strand
ACTGACCTGCCCCTCACAGGGTGGGAGATGCTGTCTGCTGCCCTGTAGTCCTGCCGCACTGGCTGTCACAGACCTGCCCCTCACAGGGTGGGAGATGCCTTCTGCTGCCCTGCAGTCCCGCTGCACTGGCTGTGACTGACCTGCCCCTCACAGGGTGGGAGATGCCAACTGCCGCCCTGCAGTCCTGCTGCACTGGCTGTGACTGACCTGCCCCTCACAGGGTGGGAGATGCCCTCTGTTGCCCTGCAGTCCTGCCGTACTGGCTGTCACCGACCTGCTCCTCGCAGGTTGTGAAGAGCATGGCATCACATCCTGCCTCTGCTTGCTCTGCTTTCTGCTTCTTCCAATTCACTGAGAGCTGTTGCTTTTCTTCTTGTCTAGCTGGCTAAGGATACAATTCTGTTTCTCAGGACAATCTCTTTTCAAAATCTTTGGGAGCCTTGGTGACAGAGTTCTCTTCCTCGCACCCAAGCCTCCCTCTTTGAAGAGAGTTTACATACTGGCCAGCGATGGGGGAGATTTGGGTTGAGGAGCCATCACAAGGAGACATACCCTGTATCTGATGGCTCTGTCACTACTTCGAGTCCAATCCTCTCTGACAAACTGAGCCTTATTTCTGATGATTTTCTTTTCAAAGTTCCTCCTCTTCACTGTTGCTCCTGGTGTCATCTTTTTATGATAAACATTTTTTTTTTTAATCTCAGACTTCTTGCCTTATTTTCCCCAGTAGCAACATTCAAATTTGCTCTCTTTAGAGCTCAGTTTCATGGCTTTCTTACTCTAAAATGAGCAAGTTTAACCAAATTATCTCTGAATGAAGTAGCATGGTAGGCAAGAATAAAAGTTATTTTAATAAGTAGATCAAGTGTCTAGTCCTGGTTCTGCCCAAAGCAGACTGTCTAGCTTGGGTGAGTCCAATACTCTGCTTGGCCTAAGCCCCTCTCTTTGCTGATGGAGAGGATGGAGGTAAGAGATCTCCAGGGTCCCTGATGACGTGGAGGTTTGGTTTACGCTTTGCTCCCTGTCATTGCACATGTTAATGGTGGGTTCCTGCCTGGACCCCATTCCGTCCTGTTCTCTCCTGCATATGGGCTGGGCTGCTTGGACCCCCCAGGTCACTTTGCATTAGAATTCTTAGCTACTTGGTCAGTTTCACTGTTGACTCATGCAAGTTCAGAAATTTTCAACACTTGGTGAAGCAATTTATGTCACCAAAATGTTTGTACCCCCATAATATTCTAAAACAAAAAATAAAAAAAACACTTAGTAGTATTTAATTATGAATTAACATATACATAAATACCAAAGACATATGCACACTTCTAGTTCATATAGCAATAGGGATACTAAAACTAACGTTAAATATGACCACAATTTGGTAAAGAGTAGGACGGACAGTTCTTTCCAAGAATGAACATTTGCAGTAGTGTTGGTTTTTGTCTTCTCTTTCTGCATGGACTGGGACCCGCGCTATACACGTCTTTCACACTCTACTGGGTAAATTATTCCCCTGGGTATTGGCCCGTGTCAAGGTCCCTCATAGAGAGAGAAGCCACGTCTTAGAGCTGCAGAGGCACAGACACCTTAGTGCCCTGTCGTGCACAGAGAGAGGCCGTCGCAGCCACATCAATTCCTCACCACCTTGGGTAGAATGCCTTTTTGCGAAGCTTCTCATCTAGATTCTTTTAAGTGTGCTAATATGAGGCGGGCAGAGTCTAAGTCTCCAGCTTAGCATATGAGAGGCAGATATGGCCACTGTCTTAATGTAGAGGCATTTTAATCATCAGTGTGGAAAGTTCCTCAACATCCGTTCTTCTCAGAGATCACACACACACGGCCAGTGGGGGCATGTGGCACCTTGTCTATAACAAAATCTCAGCAGTTCAGTTTATGTCACTGTACCAGATGTCACATCTCATCTTTTACTTATTCGAAGAGTCGCTCTACCATTTTACTTCAAAAGTTTCAGTATATGCCATGAAATGTTGTTCAGAATTATTCGATTCTTAGCTAGTAATATCTGTTTGTTTTGCTTATTTTATCCTGAATTCTTCCTAATATCAGAAATAGTTCCGCTGTTGCCTTATTTGGTATTTAACCCCCCTGCACAGTTTATTTAATTGTGTCCTTTCCGTGTAACGAGCACACGTCTGCACGCCCTGGGTCGGCAACGCCCTGCTGCAGCGGCCCTCTGCCCTTCCTGAACGCTGGCGGCCCACTTCTGACTGTCTTCTCCAGAAGGTCTGATTACAGGAGTTTTTTTCCTTTTATTTGTGATAATGCTCCTATAATTGCAGTTATAAATGGAAGGGTGCAACAAATCCCTTTCCAACTGGAAACTCACAGATTTTATCTTCTGCTCAATCGAATTCAATTTTATCTCCAGAGCTTTTCACACCCTGGGCCACATCAATGACACCACATGGCTCCCTGCCTTATTCTCACTCTCCTTCTTCTGATCCTCCTTGCCGAAGGCAGATGCTATTTCTAAGGGCGATCACCTCTTCTCAGGAAGCAAGATGCAGAGGTGGCGACACACACAGGCACACATCTAAAGGCAGACCACAGCATGGATGGAACCAGGAATGTGGAAGCTTGATGGTTTAGTGGCCTGGAAGAAATGTGGCCCCTGTGAGGGCCAAGGGCAATTTTTGATCAAGTTCGGCTCCCCAGTGTGGTGGCTGAAGAGAACAGTGCCCTGAGTTAGAACATTATTTGCTGAAAGGGATTCTAAGAAAGAGTTGTGGGAATGGAAATCAAAAAATTCTGAAGTTAAAACATGGATTGGCCTATTTATTAAACATCTCTATGGCAAATTTTCTCATGGTTAGAAAGACATATTGGCCTACTTACTCTAAAGACTGCAGTGTGGCCAGTCAATTCCTGTAAAAGGCTTCATAAAATAAAACTATCGTTAAAGGAAGAAATTGTGCCAAGTCCATAAATTTAACTAGCCTCTATTTAAAAACTGAAGATTTGTATTTCTTTTTTTTTTTAAACAGCATCTCACTCTGTTGACCTGGGTAGGGTGCCCTGGCCTTCAGCCAACTTTCCACACTGATGATTAAAATGCCTCTACATTTAGGACAAAGGCCAGCATCATAGCTCACACCAACCTCAAACTCCCAGGGTCAAGTGATCCTCTTGCCTCTGCCTCCTGAGTAGCTGGGACAGTAGGCACCCTCCATGACACCCAGCTAATTATTCTATATATTTTTTGGTGGTGGTGGTGGTGGTGTTTCTAGCAGAGATGGGGGACTCACTCTTGTTCAGGCTGATCTTAAACTCCTGAACTCAAGTGATCCAGTGGTCTAGCCTTCCAGAGTACTGGAATTACAGGTGTGAGTCATCAAATCCAGCCCAGATGTCCTATTTATAATGTTCCTGTTAGTCCTCATTTTAGATTCAGATTTACATTGAGTTCTCCATGATGTTTGTTGTCTTCAAACAATCAAAAAATTCCAGTATCTTTGCCTTCTAGATTCCCACAGTCTTTCTGCTAGGTTAAATGGTTGAGTCAAGGGGAAAAAGAAAACTTATTTAGAAGAAGAACATCAATCTAGCCTCCATTATTCAGCTACATTTCTAGGCAAAGTAGTTCATCTGGTTATATTTTTAATTATAACCTCCAAAAGATTTCCCTTACACTATTGATAAATATAAACTGCTATGAATTTTTTTTTAAAAGAGAAGAAATACATAGTCAAAATAGCCAACAGGCAATTATTGAGAGTTTATAATCGTATCTGTTTTCTAGAAGGTACATATCATATACTGTGTGATATAAAGGCTGCCAAAAATGTAAATACATTTTGAGAAAAGAAAAAGCTGTATTAAAATTATCATACTCAATATATACAAATATCGAAAGTTGAATACAAGTCACATTGAATAATCTCTTATAATTGCGGAAGACAAATGTGAATCGAGTGTTACAAATTTAATCCATTTTTTCTTTCCTAAAATGTGCATACATTTTTGGTGCCCTCTGTAGGTAGATGAAACAGTTGAACAGTTTATCTAATTGAATTCTTTTCATTATATATATATATATATTCAATTTTTGAATTTTATATATATATAGGGATGTGTGTATATATATGTGTATAAATAAAGGAGGTATATTGAGTGAATCGAGCACTGTAATATTTTACAATAGCATCTGCTTTTGCATTTCGAGCAAGTATTTCAGCCTTCCGATGGCAGACCGTTACTTCTTCATCGCCTTAGCAGTGTGTTGGTTCTAACTGAACACCTCTCACGTGTGTTAGGAACCATACAAGGCATGAGGGTGGCAGAAACAGAATGAGACATATTCTGTGTCTTAAAGCTCCCTGGGAAGTCAGAGCTTCCCACACGTACACACGTCTGTTAATAAAGGAAGGACATCCCTTAATACAGTCATGAAGGCAGCACACCGAGGGCATATTTAAGGGGCTACCTAATTCTAATAAGACATTAACAGGGCATTCAGGCACGTCTCCCTGTTCAATCTTCAGAGCTCTTGACAGAGGACGCTGTTGGCCCACCATATCTCAGGTGCAGCTTTCAGTAAAAGGGATTTGATCCCACCCACTATGAAGAGAAACAAGATCTGGGGCTGACGGTCAAGCCAGTCATGTTGATAGAGTAACCATGGTGATTCTCATGCTGTAGGGGAATCTGAAGGCATAATAGTTAGAAATACAGATTTTCCTATTTGGGAAATAATGCACTGATACTGACAGCATTTGCCACTAAGGCTGTGTGCGAGCTTCACACTGAATTGTCCACTTTATGTTTTCCTGATTATTAGATGTGGAATCAAGACGTTTATTTGGATATGATTTTTTTTTTAACTGAAGAAACATACAGGGCATTGTTACCTTTTGTGTAAAATTATCAGTCTGCAGTACCTTGTAATTCCTTAAACTTTAATTATAAACTTTATTAAGTATTTTTAAGGAAGTGATCGTTTCCTTCCAAATACACGCTGCTAAATACCTGCTATGAGGCTCTTATTTCTCTCGGATTAGCTGATAAAAGTGTTTCCTGGGTCCTGAGACTGCTGCACTTCTGGACTTTATTGGGCTTCTGTTTCTGCACCTACACCCTTCAGACACTGTTGCAACAGGAGAGATTAGTCTTTTAAGGGGGAAGAATTTCTTCTTTTGGGGATCTAAGATGAGCCTAAGAAGTCAAAAGTTGCCCTTCTCTTGACATGAACAACATCACCAGGATGTAAGGGCTGGAGATCAGGAACCGTGACTGATAAGCTCTCACCTGTCTTCTTAGGG
>NW_003852502.1:4528433-4532471 GCF_000181295.1 Otolemur garnettii | reverse complement strand
TATGAATTTTTTCTAGTGTGTTGAAATAACTTCTCTAGTTATTGCACAGCCAATGGCTACTACAGAAGTGCTTATGAAGAATCTTCTGGAACTCCAGTGGCTGGGAATAAAAGGGACGTTTTCTTTAATGATGATGATGAGTGTTCCTGTCAAGATACAGTACAGGAATGATCCAGCTGGTGACTTTGTTACCACTCCCAACTTCAATCAGGTTGCACACCAGCTATGAGTGGAATCGCTACAGTAACATGAGCCACCTCAGTAGAGACAAATGAGCTGCCAGGAGACTGAGTCTGCAGGGAAAGCCTGAATCTTACTTTCCTGAGTCAATTTATACACACCTCTCCCATAATGCAATTAAAATTGTTAAATAACACATACCAGTAAAAATAAAGAAACACACCCTGCAAATGCAGATTTTCAACGAAAAGAAACAGGAGTGTCAAGTGTTTTGGCTTCTTTCCCAGCTCGGCAGTGATTAGTGAAGTCATGTGCAGAAAACATTTGCAGCGTGCAAAGTGTCTGAAGCGGGTGCTAAATCAAAAACGGATGCAAACGATGTGTGTTTGGCAAAGCTTTAATTAGCTCAGCCAGAAGTATGGCTATTTGCATTGATATGACAGGACTTCCGTAGGAATATTGTTAATTGTGAAAGGCCGGTCCTGTTAAATCATTAAATAAATTATCCATCTCCATGCTATTTAGAAAAATGCAGCCTTAATATTAGAACTGCAGCATTTACTTGTTCTATTTCATAACCTTCTTTGTACAAAGTCCTTGTCTAGTTAATACAGGGAGTATGTTGATTTTGCGTGTTACGGTATATTTTTTCTAATACATCACAATTGATTGGAGGGAACACATAGCCCTGAATAAACGCTGCTAACATTCAAAGCTATTCTTATGCAACATATTTAATTCCTCAGAATCTTTCAAAATAATTCTCCATTCTTATCAGCTCCTGTCACCAGAGGATGGACTAAATGCGACGTTTAGAAAGATCATCTCTAAAGCAAAATGCCGATGAAAGGCACAGGTAAGTGATGTAGAGGACCCTTGGATGATAAAAAAAAAAAATTCAGAACACTATATATTTTAATATCTAGCATTATAAATATGCAATTTCACAAAATAAAGTCTAATACGATTATAATAACTTCTAATGTGTTTTTTTTGTTTAATTGACAAGGCATTCCAATTATTCATATGTAACAATGAATGTTCCTAGACGAGAGATAAAAAGAAAAGAAAGAAGAAATGAATGAGAAGAGCCTCCTGAAATGCTGAGAAATGAGACTAATCAGTGGGACCGTTGTCTTAGTAAGAATTACATACATTAAACCTGTTGAGATTATAAGAGGTTAACATATCACAGCAACAGAACAGAGAGCAGGAAAAATAATCCTTGATTGTAAAAAGTTAAAATAGGATAAATGTGTATCCCAAATCAGTAAAGAAGCAATTAGACAAAGGTTATTTATTGCAAATATGTACTTAAAACTTTACCTCCATAACTCAAAAATTGAATTTCTAATGTATTAAGCATTAAATGTATTAAAAAGTTGAGCTAAATAAATATCTCCTCTCAGGTTAGGAAGAAGTAAATTCACTGCTAATTAATCTATAAATTGAATGCAATTTGATCAATTGCCCAAGAGAATTCTTTTTTGAGAACTTCAGGAAAAATAATTCAAAACATACGTAACAGAAACAAGTTTTGCAAAAATCCAAGATAATTTGTAAAATAAAGAGTTAAGGAGTGAGAAAAATGCTTGCTCTTCTAGACATTAAAAAGCAGAAGTGAATGTACTATGTTGTATCAACACATATGTTGACAAATGAACCAGTCCAATAAAGTAAAAAGGCCAGAAAAGTATAGAATAGCATTACAAATTAGGGCAGAGAAATTTACTATATGCCTGCCAGTGTAAGGAAAATTAGTCCATGAGGTGAAGATAAAAATTGGATTTCTATATTATAAAATATATAGAAATAACCTTTAAATATATTAAAGCTCTAAACATAAAATTAATGGTACTAGAAAAAATAGAAATGTAAAAAGATAACTTTGTGGCATTGGGGGTAGGAGAGGATTTATTTAGAACCCGGAAGTATAAGATATAATGGGAAATCAAAATTGAAGATGTTTATTCTGTGAATGTCATTACACGTAACAAGTTGACACATGAGACATTTGTAATATCAAAGAACAAAAAGAATTAGTACCCAGAATGTGTAAGAGTTTCTGTAAATCAGTAAGAAAAATAAGATGTTCAATGGAAAAATAGGCTTAAAGGTAAAAACAGACAATTCATGTGATAGAAACCCATTCAGCTAAAAGTAATTGGACGTGGCTAATTTTATGGTACTTAGAGATCTACAGACCAAGTCACAGTGAAATAGCACTGACTACCCAGCAGTATGGCTACCATTTGGAAAGATGCCTGTTATGAAATGTTGGTGAGGATATGTTAAAAAAAATAGCGGCAATATATTAAAACAGGGCAGCAATTCTTAAAGCAATCTAAAGTACAGCGTGAAACTGCATACCCCTACCCTCCCTGGGTTGGTAACATACCTGACGTTTATATAACCCACTCCTGAGTAATATAATCTAGAGAGAATTCCTGCATAGGGTCATATAGAAATATAAAATTATGTTTATAACAATGATTTTTTTAAATGGTAGCAAAGTATTAGAAACAATCTATCAACCCACTACCAGGAACACAGATAAGAAGAGTGGCAGTCCTCCTGGGGTTTTCTCCAGAAGCTGACCTTGGCCCAAGCCTGACATTCCCAAGTCTGCTACAACAGTGGGCAAATGAAGCCCACAGGTGGGCTCTGGAAATTGCAGAAACTACACAGCCTAGGATAATCTCGGCCATGGGTGGAGAAGCCAAGGGTTTTATACATCCTCATCCAGTGGTTTTTTCTAATAGCTATCCAGGGGTATTAATAGCTATCCAGGGGTACTCTGGCATGCCATGCAGTTCAGCAAAATGAATTTCCGCAAGCCAACGGCAAACCATTGACCAAACAGCAAGTGCTGATCATTGGAAATCAATCTGGTAATTACAAAAACAGTAGGGAAATCTGAGGGGATGGGCGGAACACCAGCAGTTTCTGCTCTCGTGATCTGCGTGTAATATTACAGGACACTGTAGTTACTCATCTTTACTCCTGGCATCATGAATAGATTTCAAATTCAAGGTAGAATGAAAACTAAGAAAGATAATAAAGTTTAAATAAAACACAGATGTAAAATAAAGGACTGCATTTTTTAACTATACATATCAAATACATACAAAGGAAGAGAAAGCGGGGCCTTGTATAGGTTTTAAAGTTCACAGCCATAAATGGGGAGGTACAGTCAACATATGTCTGGAAGACCAGAAAAAGCAAAAGTCTCTGTATGTCAAAAAAATCAAAATGTAATGGACGAAATAGGAAAATGCCATAAATGTAATAGGACTTAAAATGATTGACTTATTGAAGACATTGGTGAATTATAAAACCTAAAAGAATCCGATTTTAAAATAGCCAAAACCATAAATAAATAATTTGTAACTTAGGAAATCCTGAAAAGATATATAAAAGATGGCAAGCATGAAAATTGTCTGTCTCATTAGCAATTAAAATTTTAAAAAGGCAATGAGATTCTCTTCTTTCTACTTCTTAAATTAGTAAATATTTCAGTAGTCAACATTCACTGTTTCCAACAGTGTTGATCAAACAGAGAATTTTCCAGTTAAAAGATAATCTGATTCAATCTTTCTAGACAGAATTTATTTTAAAAAGCACTCCTTCTGCTAGGGGTGGTGGCTCATGTCTGTAATCTCAGCACTTGGAAGGCCAAGGCAGGTGGATTGCCTGAGCTCACAAGTTCAAGACCAGCCTGAGCCAGAGCAAGACCTCTTCCCTAAAAATAGCCAGGTGATGTGGCAAGCACCTATAATCTCAACCTCTTGGGAAGCTGAGGCAAGAGAATCACTTGAGCCCAAGAGTTTGAGGTTGCTGTGAGCTGTGACACTACAG
>NW_003852502.1:4527049-4527618 GCF_000181295.1 Otolemur garnettii | reverse complement strand
GTCCCCTTCAGACTGCCTGCCAAGAAGTGCAGAGGGAGCCAGTCTCCTTTTGATAAGTCTATCAAAAGACTGGCTCCCAAATTCCTCCTGGGAGACTTTGCCCAGGAGCGGAGTGGGGAGTTAGTTCCAAGATGCAGTTACATTAACCTCTTCATTCCCAAATGGAGTTATACTAACCTCTTCAATAATTAGTATCATAAAGAAAATAACACATGATAAGGGTCAGCGTGGGGGTGAGAGCAGGCTCCTGATCCGGCTGGGGCTCCAGGAAGGCCTCCCTGAGACAACTTTGAGCAAGGAGCTCCGTGTTGAGAAGCGGCCAGTCTGCACCCCCATTTAAAGCAGCTTGTGGTCAAATTAGTGTTTATGTATCTAGCTAAAAGATAATTTAGTTCTATAGCTTCAGAACAAATCCAATTTACAAAGGATGTGAATTTGTCACCTTAAACTATGAAAATGCAAATCTTTTTTCAGAAAGTCATTTGGAAGCAACTAACTGATCTGTCTTCTAAAATAATCCACTGTGTTTAGGGTTTGAGTAAATGAGTCAAGTTCTTAACTGTCAGTGA
>NW_003852502.1:4523514-4526251 GCF_000181295.1 Otolemur garnettii | reverse complement strand
TTATTTATTACAGTTTAACATTATAAAATTAACAAAAATAATATAAAACTCATATTCTGGTGAAATAGCCAAATGGTGGCCGAAAACTGTATATTCCCTTCTTGTTCTTCAGCCCGTTCACGCATTCTTTCCAAAAATTGGGACTTTTTAAAAATGCTGCGGACGCAGGACAAATTGCTGAAAAGCGGGACTGTCCTGCCAAAATCGGGACGTCTGGTCACCCTAGCTTAAATGTACCTTAAAACTATTTTAATGTTAAACGTGTGATAATTATATTAGAGAGAACAACAGTAAGTCAGGAATGTGTATCACGTAGCATTTAAGCAGAGCGGATGAACGGAGCGTGTCCACACTTTCCATCTATCTGGGGAATTTCCTAGCGCAGACCTCACAGAGTCTTCCTTCCACTTGACGTATTTCTGTAGTCCACACTGTGCATAGAACTCACTCCTACTATAACAGTTATCTCATCTTAGGGGATAATTCATTCTTTCAATGATAAAAGACTTTCATGGGAAGTTTACTTTGGTAATACATAGTAGTAAGAGAGGAGATATTTTCAAGTTCTTGATATAGTTTCTTTCTGGATATGGTGTGTGGAACTTATTTAGCAGGAGCCAGAGGCTGGAAGCAAGACAGTTGGTACAAGAGTAGAATAAGTCTGAGAACACAGTCTTATGCTAAGCAAAAGAATCAACCAAATCTAGTGTCAAACGTCTACCAGCAATGTCATCTAGTAAATGTCTTACTCTGTGATCCAGTTTGCAGTTGAAATCATCTTTACCAGAATTACTGCCGAGACCAGCTGGCTTTGGGATTGTCCAAAGAGTTACTGTCTACATATTTCCTTTGACTACCAATGCCATCCGTCAATCATATCCGACACCACACTTAGCCAATGTTTACTGGCTTTGCCACACAGACGGATAGGAGGCAAGTGTGCCTGTGAATTTGAGAAGCCACAGGAGATGCCCTCGACCCCGCTTGCCGGCTCCTTGGTGTTTACCAAAGCTTTCATTGGTGGACTGGTGAATTTTAAAATCTTATGCCAACTGAGTAGCCCTTCCAAGATGTGTTTAAAAAAGGATGCATAGGGACACAACAATAGCACATTTTTAGTAACATTGCAAAGAGCATTCTAGTGTGATGGGGGTTGACCTCCTTTCTTTAATCTACCATATGGTTTTGAAATACCATGCCTTTTTAGACACAGTTATATCACTTGGCTTTTTATACGCAATGCAAATTCAGTACTGCTTTTTCCTGTTTAGAGCCACACTTCATAACCAACTACCATAGCAATGCTAGCCACCTGGGACAGCCGCACAGAATTATACGCAAAAGAAGAGAGAGAGAGAGATTTAAAAAAAAAAACAAAACTCACCAAGTAAGAAAGAAAATATATGATGAGAGAAAGAGGTAAAATTTTACCACACAGAGGTGGTAAAATACCTGTCAAACGTAGTCAGATGTATTTTTTGACCTTCTGTAGACACACAGGTAACAGCGGAAGTGAGAGGAATGGAGGGGAAGTTTGGCCCCGCCCCTGAGAGCTGTGAGGCTTTGGACAACTCATGCACCATCTCATCTCGGGTCCAGATTGCTTTATGCGGGTGACGTGAGTGACACCCAGACCTCATGCTCTCTGTTTTTCTTAATGTTAAGTGTGACAAGCCCTCTTAGTCTGTGCGCTCTGAGGCTCACCCCAAGCAGACAAGGGTGGCTGTGTGTGCATACTGCCCTGCTCCCCACAGGCACACGAGGATGTGTGGCTGGCAGAGTCACGTTCAAGGCTGTGCTTGGCATGTGCTGGAGTGAATGCTTTAGCTGATGTTATGGATTTTGTGACTGTGACTCACAGTGTTTATTCCATGGGTTATGGAGGAATTTGACACTCCATGCTCTTTAGATTGGGCCAGATTCCATGAATTATGTGAGAACCACTCTTATCTTCCATATTTAAAATTATAAGGGAAATGAGCTCTCAGAGAGAATGGCTAGGTTTTCTTTATAACAAGTTACCCCCAAGGTATAGATTTTTCTTTTTTGCAGTTTTTGGCCTGGGCTGGGTTTGAACCTGCCACCTCCAGCATATGGGGCCAGCACCCTACTCCTTTGAGCCACAGGAGCTGCCCAGTTTTTCTTGGCCACACAGGAGATTCAGGACAGTGAAATACCTGGGCCTCATTGGGCTTCACACCACTTCCTGTGCGTCACTACTCACAGCTTCATCCTGACAGACCCCAGGAGCCTTGCCACCAGGCCACCTGCCCTGGCCCTGGCATCAGCAGAAGAGGGGAAGGGCTGCTACAGTCATTCAGATGGTTTTCCCTGCGTTAGTTGTAGCTAAATGTTTTCCAAGGATGTGGGGTTGCTCTTTGGGTTGTCCCATCAGCTTGTGATAAAGTTGTGTGTCAACTTTCTCCAACTCAGAGTACTCAAGAACAAAGGCTGCCCCTGCCATGTACGAGATGAGCAACTTCAGGGAAATTACTTCACCTCTCAGTGTTCCTGTCTTGAAAAGTAGGATAATAATAGAGCCTGCCTCCCAGGAGTCTAGTGGGGATAAAGGAACAAGCCTCATCTGCCGCTGGCGGGTGCAGCCAGCCTGGAACAGACGCTAACTCTGTGATCCCGTATGTAGGTGGTGTGTGAATGATTAATGGTAATACAGGATAAAATGCTGTCGTTTGTGTTCAAGGTACAAAATATGTGACATTTCCATAGACAAAGGAAC
>NW_003852502.1:4523025-4523322 GCF_000181295.1 Otolemur garnettii | reverse complement strand
AGGGACAGGCACGTACAGACGTCCAACTTGTGTACGACTTGCGCTTATGAATGGAAGCTATTACAGTAAGTCCCAAGTTACAAACATGTGGATGACAGACGACTCACCCAGACTGTTATAGGTAATAGGTAAATGTTCCACTTCCATACAAATTAAGAGCAATCCCACAGGACCTATCTTGGTTGTAACCCGGGACTACCTGTGCGGACTTACAGCTCAAGGAAGCAAATCACAGTCTGTTGGAATTTGTTTGCTCTGACTTCATCAGTCTTCACCTTTGTTTCATCCTCAAACCCC
>NW_003852502.1:4521091-4521688 GCF_000181295.1 Otolemur garnettii | reverse complement strand
TGTTTTTTGCCTCCATGAAAAAATATGATAATGAATAAAACAATTTGGAGAACTGCTTTAAAGCGATTCTTTTTGTATTATATATTTATGTAAAATGAGAATTTTTTTTTGCCACATAACAATTCATTAGGAGTGTGGCAACACGTGGCTCACAGCCCCTACCTATCAGATAAATACTAGTGCGTAATAAAACCTTTTAAGTCCTCTGTAAGATAAGGGTCTCTATATTGTGATTTCACGTTCAGATTTGTTTATCCTTGCAAAGTCTCAGATATTCACACCATCATTTGTCCACTTGGTGTCAAAGTGACCTTCCAGGCCTGGTGTGGAGGACGAAGACAGTGAGGACCCCCCACTCCGGAGCTCCAAGCTACCACTCTGCTGTTTGCTGTGTGGACCTGGTGAAAGCCTCTGGGCCTTCCATGCTGAATGCTCCAGGATTTCAACAGAGTGTTGGATCTTTATTTCAACTGAAACTACCCCCAGACATACTGTGTTAGCTGGCCAAATGTCATCCCTTCTCAATAGGTCAGCCTGCAGCCGAAAGGTCTCAAAAGCTATTGCATTCTGAAGGGGCATGACATTTTGTGGTCACTG
>NW_003852502.1:4506451-4521071 GCF_000181295.1 Otolemur garnettii | reverse complement strand
GACATCAAAAACCCAGTTATGGACTTGACCAATTCTGGCTTTTCACAAATATTAGCAATTTACACTAAAAAGGCTACTGAGGGGTTAGCATATCTGAGCTAATTCTCAAGCACAGGAGCAATTTTGTAAAACAAGTCAGAGAGAAATATGCTTACAAATATAATAAAAACTTTAATCATGGTCCTTGTGATTATAGAAGTATATAATAAAATATGTATGTTATTAGAAGATCGATTTAAATAATCTTATAATACTGTTAAACAAACTTGACAAATCACCTTTTGTAGCTAATATTTTCTTTCTTTTGCAATTCTTTAATTAATCCATTGCTTAATACAGTTTCTGAACTTTCTATTTGGGTAACATTTTGATAGCCATTTTTAGATTTATTTATAACAATTTTACAGTTGCATATTGGCCAGAAATTACATTTTATCATTCACTTATGTTCTTTTCCCCCCTATTCTTTCATTTAGCCATTTTTTTGTTCTCCTATTTAAAGAGATCTTGTCTTCTATATATCAGGCCCAAATTTAGCCCTGGAATTACAGAAATCAAGCTAGAGATGTTTCTCTCCTTAGAGTGGCATGGGCTAATAAGAAGACTGAAAGGGTGTATTTCTAAAATAAATCCACTTAAAGCTGATGGAGGATATTCAGAATAATTCACCTCTGAAACTTAATCTGATTCCATAGGTGGTCCTAGTCAGGAATATACAAATATTATACACTGCCAGGCTGACAACTTTGAGCTTAATAGGTAAAGTCTGGAATTTATTTTCAAAACAAATACTAATTCTTTACACTGTACCTAACTTTCATGAATGCATTATTTATCCTGAGGAACCTGCATACCTTGAAAGCTCAAGCGATGCTTTACACAGCCTTCCAGGCACAGAGCTTACACTCCACATCTGCATTTATGGGAAAGCTCAAATTAAGGGAGTTCATGCAAGGTCTAAATAAGGCCACGAAGAAACCAAAAGGACAGCCTAATGTGTGTCTGAAAATTGTGTCTGGTTTGTACAACAGAAACTCCAGGTATTCGTGTGTGAAATTCTACTTGAATTCTTTGAAAATTGAGAGACCACAAATTAATAGTTATTATAAAAATACCAGGTTATCTGTAAAACCATACAGATCCTCACTCCATGAATTTGTTTTATGATACTACAGAGAGATAATATTAAATCAGCTTCATTGTTTCAAAAACGGAAACTAAGGCTAGTATTCACTCAAAATTAGTGTTGCTTATGTTATGTTAGGGACAAACAGCAGGAGGTCAGAGTAGGCAGGAGCTCAACTTAGGGGACTTAACACAAAGGATGAGAGAAGGACAGTGATGAAGCCAGAGAGACAGCCTCGATTTCTACCCGCACATGATGTTTTAATATTCAGTAATTTCTAATAAAGTACTTAAGACAGAATGTTACTTAATGAAGGTAGGGCAACTGTGATGTTTGGGGCAGAATTCGGATTTAATATTCCAAATAAGACGTTCTTCTACCACTGCCAACATCCACCGAGGGAGAGCTCTGCATACCTGAATGCGCTGGTGAACCGTGGGGCACGGAGGAAGGTGCAGGGAGCTCAGGAAATGAAGATCCTTATTCAGAGGGTTTGCTATTGACTGAGCGCCCGAATCCCTCCCTTCTGCTCCCTGTGTCTGGAGGATGAGGCGAGGGCTCCTCGTTCACGTTTCTGCTTCAGCACGTCGGTCTACAGAGGCTCTGTCATTGGGCATGAGAGGGAGAGGGCGGGATGAAGGAGGAAGGGCCTCTCTCCTCCCTGCGGTGGTCCTGCCCGCGTGGTGTTCCCCGGCTGTCATTCTAACACCACTTCCCTCGGCAGTAGGCATTCCTTCCTGCAGCAGCTGCTGAATGCACTTTAGATTTTCCAACATTTTCTGGAGCTGCCTCCTTGCATCCCCACCCTACCGTAGGAAGGCGGTACCAGTCTGCAGGAGTTCCCGTCTAAAGCCCAGACTTCCAGGATCAAGGAGGCTCTTTCCCTGAAAGGAGGTGTTACCACCAGGTGCCCAGTTGCTTCTCCTCAAGAATATGGGTCTCAGCCCAATGGGCTCCTCCTCTGAGCCCAGGGTATTTCAGCATCAGCTGCTAACACTACTTTTCTCTCGGTCTGGATTTAGCTTCATGGAGCCTCTCCACGCTCTTACATCTCGTGGTTTCAACCAGCCCTGGGAGTGGGAGCTGCTTCTGACGTGGCATCCACAATGCCTTCGGGTTTTCCTTTGTCCTTTAAAAATTGTCTAGTTACCAAATTTAATTCTACATAGTTCTTAATATTAAATTCTATTTGTTAAAATGACAGGTGTGTCGTTTGTCTGCTGACTGGAGCTTCCTTGACTGATAGAGTGAGTCTGGAACGGGCCCGGAATGCACATCTAACAAGCTCCTGGGTGATGCCGATCGCTCTGGTCCATGTGGTACAGTTTGGTGAAGTGCGGTGGCAAGAGACTTGGGAAAATGTTTTGAATGTTTTTTAATGACTTATATTTTCATAAAAATGAAACATGGGACATTTTCATTTTCCCTGGGACATTTGTAGGTGTAGAGATTAATGATGTCTGTGAATACGCATGAATGCTTGAAGGAAGTAGCTCCTTGCAGTCAGATACCCTGGAAAGAGAACAGTGCAGGCGCCTCTTCAGATCTTGAGAGAAGAGGAATCTACCCCAACCAGGAACAGGAGTCACTCTGACACGACGCTTGTTTTTAATGGCATGTGTGTGCTGGCACAAGTGTACTTGTGCGGTGATGAGTGTTTTAGAGGGAAATGTAATATGAAAACAGAAAAAGAAACCCCTGACTGCCTAAGTCTCAAGCTGCTACCCTTGACGCCCTGATGGTTTGAAACACCAGCAGCATTTACCTTTAAATGCCAGTGATACGCTTGGCCGAGTCTTTCAGAACCAAATATATATATTAACAGGATTCCAAAATGCATACAGCATGACACCTTCAGAAATACCTACTCAGATGATAGGGATGATATCTTAGACATGTTTGAAATCAGGTCCCGGGAGGGATTATCAGAACTCAGCAATACCCAGCTTTGCCTGTTGATTCAATCTGACAACTGAACAAGTTAAAAACTGTGTGATAATGACTTGCATAGCACACAAGTTAATAAGAGGCATAAGTATGAATGATAACATGAAAAAATACACTAATCAAATGATACAGTAGATTTATTGTTTGTGTTTTGAGGCACCAGGCCACAGGATTGTACAGAGTCATATTTGCCAAGTACGTCTCACACCATCTGAGAATGGTCAGAGTTATAAAGAGACCCACTCCTCCATTAAAAGAACAAAGCAAAAAATAGATTTGTCTTCTCAAAATAACAGAGGAAGGCTATTACTCCAATGAGGTGGTTGTAGAGCTTGAGCATCTAACTCCAGTAGGAATAATGCCGCCTTTATAGAGTAAAATAGTTACACCCTTTATGCAGTTTATAAGAATGAATATAATTTACTTGTGATTTTTATCATCTTCCTTTCACTCAGGTAAAACTTAAGACAACTATATAACATTCCAGAATTTAAAGATTCTAAATTTAAACCCTCATTCAATAGAAGCCTATGAAAATGATGATTAAAGGAATGAAATTTAAGTATTTGCCCAGACAATTGGTATAATATGTTGGGTCACTTTGGAGCTTGTTATCTTGAGAGGGATCAGAAATTACTGAACACTTCTTACCAGTCTGCGAGGAAATCATCCATTCTGTTTGTCAAGCCACTGAGCCTGGCAAATAATAAAGGGTCGATAGTAAGCTTTTAAAGGTAGTCAATGTGGTATTCGATTCATTTTAAATTATTCTAGTTCAAGGAATAAGTGTTCTTTCAGATAACAGGTACATACTTAGCATAACAGACTCTGGGAATTAGTTTCAGCTGTTCCCAGCTTGCACTGAAATCTATTAGTTATGGTGACCACGATTGATAGGATACAAAAATGGGAAAATAATGCCTCTCTCATGAAAGATGACAGAGAGACTAGACATGGGGAAACATGACTTCAGAAGAATAATTTCACAGTGAGTTGGAGGAGGGAAGGATTAAACATTTTCTTGTTTGAAGGAATCATATGTGTATTGGCAATCCAGATGGTCACCAAGCTGAGATTTTGGAATACGAAATTGCCTATTTCATAAAGTATTTCATGTTATTGCTGACCACTTCTGATTATTATAAAGTACTCCTGTATAGCCGTCAGACTGATCATCTTTGGTGCTGGGTCTGCTTGTTAGACAACTCTAAACCAGCAAGTCTCTCACCTGGGAGATAGCTCAGACATACTCGAGACAGCCGCAGCGATCTCTGATGCCTTTTTTCCTCCAGATGCTGGAAGCCCCCACCAAAGAACATGGTTTCTGAATCCTTTTCCACAAGGGCAACAAATTTTACTTTGTCCGTCAGCTTTTTAAAGTATAGTACCATGCTCATAACAGAACACTGAACCCAGCATAATGTCTCCATAATCACATTAGCTGAACATGAGATTGGTATCTTTTCCCTCGAGACATAGTTCTATAATGTCATTAATGTCATTGTGTTTACTTTGATGTAGTCTGTCATTTAAAATGTGTATTTGGAAGTAAGGAAGAGGTATACGTTTTAAATTATTATTGTATTTGTCAGGAAGCCATTGGGTGACTTGGATTTATTTTGTGGAAATTAGGTGTTTACATGCAACTCAATTCTTAACCTACAGACAGTATTTGGCATGTATCCCAGACGATGAGCATATTCAAAATAAAGAAATGGGAGACTTGGATTAAACTTAGACTTCTCTTAAATTTCTGACGTGAATATTTGAATACGATGCCTTGGGAGAAGGAATGCCAAGAAGATGTTTCACTAGCCAAAGTCAAAGAGGTGGAAGATGACAAGAGTCTTTTTCTTTTTCTCTTAACAAGAGTCTTTTTGAATTGGGAGTCTTCACGAATGCAGTCATAAGGCAGTAACACAAAAATTCCCCAGATGCATTAACTGTAAGAGATCTACGGTGGTTTAAATCTAAAGATGTAAGAGATTTACATCTCTGCCTAAGGTAAGAGATTTATGTCTCTGCCTAAGAGATCCAAATTTTTAGGCTACTGTATTCTAAAAAATAAAGTCTTCCTTAAATTATCAGAAACAATAAAAGTAGCCTAACCATTTCTTTATTCTAATTCACTACATATTTCAACATCCCATGATTAACTAATATTACGCTTTTATTTAGCAATACTCCGGTCCTTCTGTTTTGAACTAAACGGATTGGAAGACTCATGGAAAGTTCTTACACCTGCCAATGAGTGAATTTCCCCAAGGTCTTTTTCATGAGTTACATTAGTGTTTGTTGTTGTGCCTTAGGTATAACAGTTTGATTTTGAATATATTTGAATTCAGAAGTCATGACCCCTCCTTTGTGTAGTGAGGAAACTTCTATGAATCTGTGAAACCGGTGAATACGTGTTGCTTGCTTTATATTTGTTTCTTCTTGCCGGGGCATTTTTCTCACTGCAGAGGTTTGGAATGCCTTAATGCATTGTAATAATCTCATTTGTACTGCTGTCACATCCTCAAGTGCTTAGCAAAAGGAGTTAGGTTTCAGGCACAAACTGAGTTATACCAGAAAACAACATTAGTGGTAAAACCTGAAAACCAGAAGTGCATCATTTTTTCAAACTCATATAAAGCATTCATTATTTACCAGACTAAACAAAAGTAATCTTAGTCATTCTCAAAGTTTTTAGAGTGAACGTACAACTATAGCTATTATTTTTTTGCATTTCGCACTTAAGATAAAAACAAAATTTGTCACAGAAGCTTAAATATCCTTTGAAACGGACTGGTAGAAAACAGACTTTGCCCTTAGGTCAGCTTCTAAAATAGAGACCTCAGATTGGTGCTCCACTGCTCAAACCTGGTCCACATGTTACTTTCTTTGGGTTAGCTGCAAGATTTTAAGAATTTTAATTACTTGCCAACATTAATGATTAGGCCATTTTGTGTATGAAAGCAGGTTTCTCTTCAAAACTAGAAAGATATGGCAACATAGAACACTCATTCCACAGGCAACCATCTCTGGAAATAGAGGAGGTATTACGTACTTCAGAATGGGTGGGCTATTTAATTTGCCATCAACTATTCTTTCTTTATCCATCTCACCTCCCTTTTCCTACAAGGCAGGGTAAAAGAGAAGAGACCACAGTTAGTTAGTAGAGACTAATTAACAACAACTGACTATAAGGAGGAAGTTTGGTTTAATCTAAGGATGCAAATTTGGGGCCACACCAAATTATGCATACATTTGATTTAAGGTTAAAGAAATGCACGTCTTACCCAGAAAAAAATGAACTTTAGTATCATCTAGGTCACCACAAGTTTTGCCAAATTGATTTTGTCTCTGCAGTGCTGCTTGGGAGTATAAAGCTGCGTGAGAGCATCTCTTACAGCAGGAGGCAGGAAAGTCTCAGTGGCTTTGTCAAGCCAGGAAGAGCGCTCTGAGTGTGTCTGCAGGAGATGCTGTAGGACAGGGATATAGAACATATAGAACGATGGTGGAGTGGAAGCAGACAGCAGCCAGGTAGGAGGAATATGATGGTTTAGAGGAGACATGAGAAGGGTATTATAACAAATGTAGTGACAAAGACAGATAAGAATACGGGAGGGGTATGAGTTGAGCCTTTCAGAACTTGGCTGCGGGAAAGTATGCACTGGTGACAATTTAAGGGATGCCTGGATTGGGTTCCAGATGCCCATCTGTGTGCTGAGTGGTTCTGCCAGCTGAACAGCTGCGCTCACAGACTGTAACTAGACCAATCTCTTGGACAGAGGAGGAAAATCAGACAGGATAGGAAGGAGGCCATTTCTCTCTTAGTATTTACAGTTAAACACTTGCAATCCAATATTGAATCAATACAAAAAAAATAAGCATTTTTATTACTAATTATAAGTTTTCCAAAATAGAAAAAAGTCAATCCTAACTTGCCGAGCTTTTTTCAAGGGAATGAAAACAAATATTTATTTTACTTTATAGATCATTTTATTTCTAAGATGTATAAGCACGAAAATGACATCATGGACATTTATATTTAAATAAAATATTTTGCCCATGTAGTGAATTGTGACAAAAGAAACCAAAACCAAACTCTGAAAATAATAATTATTTCCCTTATGATATCAGTAATATAAAGAATTATATATTTTTAATGAGGTGCATGTTGTTTGTTATATTATTCCATTCTTGAACCAAGACTTCTAGGTAAGTGTACATCTTAGGTGTATTTTGCAGCTGAGGAGGAGAAAGTTTAGTGTGATCTCCTAAAGCCAGTGATTGTTAAAGCCAGGATTGCAATCAAAGATGGCCTCGTTCTACCACACCGTGCAAACATGTGAGCAAGCTGGGTCTGATACATTAAATTGTCCCAAACGTTACTTTTAATATTCTTTTTTTGTTAAAATCATCAGTATGTTTGCATAAGGTTGAATATTTTATAGCATATTTTATAATTATTTTGAAATGAGGATGTATAAGTGATGAATTAAATGAGGATGTGTAAGTGATGAATTGTTTCACCTCAAATCTTTTTTCTGGCCCTTTTCAATCATCCACAGAACTTTTTAAATTGATCATCCATTTGATAACAAAACCAGGCTCAGTGAATTTCAATACCTTTGTATCCTAAATATGACGTTATTTTCCTATAAAACAAAAGGCTTCCCAGAATTTGACAGGTATTGTGTTGATTCTATAGGTCAACTGGGGAGAATTGCCAGGTTGACAATATTAAATCTTCCAATTCAGGGACATGAGATATCTCTCCATTTATTTAGACCTTCCTTTATTTACCTCACCAAAGTTATGCCATTTTCAGTGTATGAACATTACAACTCTTTGTATTTCTTTTTTGGGTTAACTTTATTCTTAGGTATTTTATTCTTTTTATGCTGTTGTGAGCTAAATTGTGTAATTTGTTTTTGAAATGCTTATTGTTTGTATACAGAAATACAATTGGTTTCTTTCTTTTTTATATTTTTCAAATTTCACTGTCAGATTATTCATTGCTCACACACTGAAACATGACTAATATTGGCCAGGTGCTGCTGTAGTCAATCACCTTGCTGAACTTTTATTAGTTCTTGCAGATTCTTCAGGTCTGTATTTAGACATGTCCTTTATGAAAAACAAACAGCATGTTTATTTTTATTCCAATCTTCATTTCTTTTTCTTACTTTATTGGGATGGTTAAGACTTCTTTCTATGTAATATTAAATGGGAATTGTGAGAGAGGACAGACTTGCTTTATTCCTGATTTTAGAGGAAGAGGATTATCACCATTGTATATAATGTTTTTTTGTAGGATTTTTATTAAAGCCTTTTGCCAAATTAAATAACAGCTTATTGACCTCTTTCCAGTTCCCCACGTGAAAAGTCTTCTGTGAGGAGACAGGTAGGCGGTGTGAGGAGAGCTTCCTGCCTCTTCTGGAGGTTCGATTTCTCCCTCAGGTTTGAACCACAGTTTCACTCCTTAGGAATGGTTATGATCTTTTCCTGTGAGTGCTCAGTGGCGTTTAAGTAGACAAAGCCTGCAAGAGAGAATGAACCCTGCCCGCTAGTGGTCCCAGGAGTTCACTCCGTCAGGCCAGCCTGTGCCATCTATTTCACCTTAATTCTTTACTATTACCCGGCTGTGTCCACTCCAGGCGAGTGCGGGCTCACATCACTTCTGTCCCTGAATCACCATCATTCTTCTTACATTTGGCCCCCCGGGTTTCTCCATGACCTCCCTCTCCAATGGTTCTAATAATGTCATGACTTTGAAGTTAATCTGACACTTTTTTATTACTGTGAGCTTGAGAGTAGCTGTCCCTGTGGGTTTCTAGATCCCTGAACAGGAGCCAGATGTCTCTGTGTATTTATTATCTAGCATTTTGTGCTGCTCTCAGAAGTAGAATGTGTCCAGTCCTTAGCCCGACGAAGTGATGAAATGATAGCCCAGGCCCCTGTTGGCTTATCTGTGACCTCTGCCTTATGCTGCTCTAGTTTCATGACAAGCCAGCCTATCCTTTTGCTCATTTTAATCAGCTTAGCACAAATTTAGCAAATCATTATGTTAATAATTTTCATAGAAAAGAAATGAGGGATAGGAATTAAGAGGACAAAAGAATAATAATAAAGAAAAATACTTCACCCTGGTACATGGGAACCATTTTCTTAAAAAGCAAATTACGAGGAGTAATAGTTTGACCTCCTTTCCCCCATTTGATCCCTTAACATCCTTCTCCTGCCTGGTTTCTCTAACTAGGACTCCCAGTGCTCTGATGAAGAGAAGCAGTCACAGTGGCAGCCTTGGCTTGTTCACTTCTGGGTGGGAATGCTTTCCACAGTCCCCCGTTCACTGTGATGTTGGATGTGGGTTTGCTGTATAGGGTTTTTGACAATTTGAGATGTGTTCCCTTTATGCCTACTTTGTTCAGAGTTTCTGTCATAAAAGGCACTGAATTTGGTCAAACACTTTTCTTCATCTATTGAGATGATCTTATGATCTTTGTTTTTGCTGCGGTTTATGTGGTAAAATCACATAAATAGATTTATAAAATCACATGTATAGATTTTCATATGTGTCACCACCCTTGCATCCTTGGGATGAGGTCCTCTTGGTCATGGTGGGTTATTTTTATCTGTGATGATGAATTTGGTTTACTAAGATTTTAGTGAGGATTTCTGCATGTATAGTCATAAGGGATATTCTATAATATTCTTTTTCTGTTGGGTCCTTCACTGGCTTTGGTATTAAGGTGATACTGGCTTTGTAGAATAAGCAGGAGAGGATTTCTTCCCTCTGGGTGTCATGAGATATTTTCTGCAGTACAGACCAATTCTTTACAGAATAAAGATAAAATGTGGCTATGAAACCATCTTGTCTAGGACTTTTTATTGTTGGAAGATTTTTTATTACTGCTCCAATTTAGTTGCTAATAATTGGTCTGTTCAAGAGTTAAAGCAACATGGTACTACAACCAAAATAGAAATGTACACCAACAGAACAAAACAGATATAAAACTTTCCACTTATTACCATGTGATCTTTGAGCAAGGAGATAGCAATATACACTGAGGAAAAGAATCCCTATTCAGTAAATGATGCTGGAAAAACTGGATAGCCACACATAGAAGATTTAAACAGGATCCATATCCCTCACTAAAATTAAATCAAGATGGATTAAATACTTAAATATGAGACAGGAATCTATAAGAATTATAGAGGAAAATGTTATAAAAACTCTTATAGATATCAGGCAAGGCAAAGAATTTATAAAGAAGACCCCAAAGGCAATCATAGCAACAACAAAAATAGATAAACAGGACTTTATTGAATTTAAACTTCTGCACAGCCCAGGAAACAATCGTTAGAGCAAATAGACAGAATGAGAGAAAATATTTGTATCCTATATATCTAATAAAGGGCTAATAATCAGAATCTGCAAAGAATTCGAGCAAATCATTAAAAAAAATAAAACTGGGCAAAAACATAAAGCTTTTCAAAGAAGATAGACTAATGGCAATTAAACATATGAAAAAATGTTCAACCTCACTAATCATCAGGGAAATGTAAATCAAAACCACAATGAGATGCCACCTAACCCCAGCGAGAGTGGCTTTTATCAGAAAGTCTCAAGGCAATAGATGCCAGTTTAGATGCAGAGAGAAAGGAACATTGCACACCACTGGGGGGACTGAGAACTGGTACGAGCTCTGTGGAAAACAGTATGAAGCTACCTCAAAGAACGGAAAGTAGATGTACCTTTGATCCAGCAGTCTCACTCGTGTATTTACTCAACGAGAAATAAAGTCATTTACCAAGAAGATACTCACACTCGAAGGTTTATTGCCACACAATTGATAATCACAAAGAAGTGGCATCAACCCAAGTGTCCACCAGTCCAAGAGTAGATGAAATGTGATATATGTATGCCATAAAAATTTTTTTTAAAAAAGTACCTTATGCAATAGTCTGGATGGAACTGGAGCTTAACTGAAGTATCATAAGAATGGAAAACTAACCACCACGTGTACTCACTATTAAATTGGAACTAACCGATCAGCATTCCGTGGGCACAGATGAAAGGAAAATTCAATGGAGATGAAGCAGGTGGGAGTGGGGAGGGGGAAGGGGTGAAATCGTATCTAATGGGTACGATGTACACTATCTGAGCGGCGGGCACTCCTATAACTTTGACTCAAGCAGTACAAAAGCAATTCATGTAACCAAATCTTTGTACCCGCATAATATTCTGAAAATTTTTTTAAAGTAAATTACAGTGATTTCTAAACTAATGATACATTCTTAAAGTAAAATTCCTAGAACATTAGCAGAGGCATCTCTGGTAACTCAAATGCAGAGCCGTGGGTCTCCTCCAGTTTCTGAGTTAGAAACTCTGGAGGTGGGACCCAGAACTGAGTCGTCTGACAAGACCTTCAGGGGATTCCCATGTACATGATGGTTGGAGAAACACCAATCTAAACCAAATCCTCCAATGCAGACTATGTTTTAAATATGTAACAAAATGGCATGGCACATGAGGAAAACTTGTTAGTTAAATTAAGAGCCAATTTCATCAGCTTTGCAACCAGCGGCAAACCCTAACCACCTCGTGCCCGTGACTCTACAATCCCACACCCCGAGAACTCGGTTCTCCAGCTTCTGGCACTGTATTGTTCCGCCTAGAATTTATAAATTTTCCTGTTCTCACATTCTATACCTCCCTGCAGCACAGCAAATGAACATCCTATGTGAGTTCCTGATCCCTTTTCTGTCCTGACCTCCCTCATCTTCACACCTGTCAACAAGGTCTGTGGGCTCAGCCCTTCGGATTCTGGCAGAACATCAAAACTGCTGAGTAATCGATCTCAGGAGTTTAGGACTGAAGTTTTTTTTTTTAATTAATTTTTCTTACTCATACATGTGTATATTAGGTTTCCACTTTTGCCTTTACAGAATTAAAAAGGCTAAAGTTAATGATAATAACAATATTTAACATAAGGACTGAGAAGAAAAACCTCATAAAGAACGAATGAAGATAAATACATTCAGAAAAGAAATCAGACGATTGCTGCAACAAAATATTAAGCAATACTAAGACTAATAATACAAAGATAGTAACATTCACATTGTCGGATAGAAGTATGTCTATTATAGAATATTTTGATCAGTTAACTTCTTATTATTATTTTGTTTTTTTCCAAAGTCTCAAAACAAATAGACAACTAATATTTATGAAGGGCTGAAGTTTTTCAAATGTGTAAATCAGCATAATTACATCTTCACATGAAACCTCACAGAAACTCCAATCCATGCAGAGCCTTGTAAGGGAGCAGCCAGGTGGGGTGGCAGCAGGGGGCAAAAAAGCGGTACCCTGAGGTCCTTGTTGCCTGCAGAATTTTAGGCTGTATCAAAGTCTTCAGTTGGGTGACCCCTTAGAATAGGGGGAGGCTGAAAACTAGAGAATCAGAATCCCTGAACACCAGTAACTTCTCAATCCCGTATGTTTAGCTACAGTGGTTTGCTTTTCAGTGAAACTCAGTAGTTAAGGGCCCACCCTATTTTACACTAAAAGGAATGTTAAAAGTGAAAAGTGTGATGAATTTGGCCAGGCGCAGTGGCTCATGCCCGTAAGCCCAAAACTCTGGGAGGCTGGGCTGGGTGGATTGCTTGAGCTTAGGAGTTTGAGACCAGCCTGAGCCAAAGCAAGACCTTATCTTTAATAAAAATAGAAAAAAAAAAACTAGCTAGGCGTTGTGGTGGGCGCCTGTAGTCTCAGCAACTTGGGGCTGAGGCAAGAGAATCATCACTTGAGCTCAAAAGTCTAAGGTGGCTGTGAGCTATGACACTATGGCACTCAGAGCGACATTCTGTCTCAAAAAAAAGATGTGACGAATTTATTGGTCATAATCAATACATACCTTATCCACGTTGAAGGTAGGATTCATGTTCCCCAGAGGTGCTTTGGGGATGAGGGTGGTGTAGCTGATTCTCACTTTGTTTAGAAGACTCTAAAGCCCACCACTTGCACCCTCGACATCGTGTTTTCCATACGTGCAATCTTCGTGGACAGCATGAAACTAAGTACTAGTAACCTTTATTTGTTGACTTGAGTTAATCTCATTAACACAGCTTTTAATTTTTATTTATTTTCCTACAACTCACTTGGGAAAATAGCAATAGTGGAATAAGTATAAAAGCTGAGAAAAAGCAATAAAAATGGTCGGGGGAAATACAGTCATGTTAATAATGATGAATCTATTGCCCTTTGTTTACAGGTTAGTGGGAAAAGTTTACACAGTTCTTCCTCGATAATTTTGATGAAAGACGCTGTTTAGAGAAGCAAAAGTTTATCTTGTTATTGGGAGCTTGCTTTTACTCTCAGCCATAAAAGCAACTGTATAGAAAATGTGCACTTAAAAGATTTTGAGAAAGAACAGAATGACCAAAACAACAGACTAGCTGGCCACTGAAATTTAACTGTACCTCAGGGACTCTATAAAGTACTTTCTAGTCCATTTGATTTGATTTACAAAAGGATTGTCTGCCCCTTCCTCCCCGATGGTCTGGGAGAGAGTAACAAGAAAACCTGGCTCATTCTCCCACCTCCAGTTGTGTAAATAAATATGCGTTTACACTTCTGAGAAAACTGCCCACCTAAGTAATTACATTCATAGATCACATTTCCTGTTTTAATTTATTCCAAAACTTGATGTTTCTGGATAAAACTTCCCTTGGTTTTGTGTGAGTCACCACTGTCCAAGCCTAATGTCTCATACATGTATTCAGGAACCTCTGTTCAGGACGGAGTTTACATAATGCAAAGCGTTTATCATCTTACTGAATCTTACAAAGCAACAAACAGATACGTCTTCTAAGTGCTTAAATAATTATTAGAAAGAGATTCTTACAGCAGCTCTCTCTTCAAGGCTATTCTTATGGCATCTCTTGAAGGTGGATGGTAACATCTTTCTGTTAGCAGTTAGGAAACAGAAGTGAAATACCAAGACAGATCAAAGACCAGAAAAGGGACTGAAATTAGGAATTTTCCAGACCTTCATTAGAACTTCATCATCTTCATTTACGGAATAAATAAAGAAAATATGAACGCATTTGGCAATAACGCTACGTTACACCCTCTTGCTTTCCTTTTGAAGTTGATGAATTAACTTTTTCCAGGATAGTTTTGCTTCATCTGGAAAACTTTATCTTTATGGTATATCCCAAATTTAACTCACATCAGAATCTGACTTGGTGGGCATATCAAGAAAGACTTTAGTTACTAATTGTAATCCAGAGATGGTTATGGAGAGCCAAGAGTGCTAATAATTTAGCCAGTTATGAAAATGAAATAAACATTTTTTGTAATTTTTTTTTCTCTTCAGGGGACAGTTTGCTCAAAACACCTATCAGTCAGTGCCTTATTTAGTGCCTTAAAGAAGTATTTAATTTAAAATTCACTTAATAAGTTTTATTGTGAACAGGACTCACTTTGCCTAACAAGATATATATATTTTTTTCTTAGAAAATTCACACTTTTGAGAAAAAGCCAAGGTCTGAATC